>NW_027149862.1:0-300000 GCF_031143425.1 Pleurodeles waltl | reverse complement strand
TTTGCAAAGTGCCTACCTGTAGATCTTGGCCTCTAGCTCAGCCGCCACCTAGGGAAACCTACCAAACCTGTGCATTTCTGAAAACTAGAGACCTAGGGGAATCTAAGATGGGGTGACTTGTGTGGCTCGGACCAGGTTCTGTTACCCAGAATCCTTTGCAAACCTCAAAATTTGGCTAAAAAATCACATGTTCCTCACATTTCTGTGGCAGAAAGTTCTGGAATCTGAGAGGAGCCACAAATTTCCTTCCACCCAGCGTTCCCCCAAGTCTCCCGATAAAAATGATACCTCACTTGTGTGGGTAGGCCTAGCGCCTGCGACAGGAAACGCCCCAAAACGCAATGTGGACACATCCAATTTTTTGAAAGAAAACAGAGGTGTTTTTTGCAAAGTGCCTACCTGTAGATTTTGGCCTGTAGCTCAGCTGGCACCTAAGGAAACCTACCAAACCTGTGCATTTCTGAAAACTAGAGACCTAGGGGAATCCAAGATGGGGTGACTTGTGTGGCTCGGACCAGGTTCTGTTACCCAGAATCCTTTGCAAACTTCAAAATTTGGCTAAAAAATCACATGTTCCTCACATTTCTGTGGCAGAAAGTTCTGGAATCTGAGAGGAGCCACGAATTTCCTTCCACCCAGCGTTCCCCCACGTCTCCCGATAAAAATGATACCTCACTTGTGTGGGTAGGCCTAGCGCCCGCGACAGGAAACGCCCCAAAGCGCAACGTGGACACATCCACATTTTTTAAAGAAAACAGAGGTGTTTTTTGCAAAGTGCCTAACTGTAGATTTTGGCCTGTAGCTCAGCCGGCACCTAGGGAAACCTACCAAACCTGTGCATTTCTAAAAACTAGAGACCTAGGGGAATCCAAGATGGGGTGACTTGTGTGACTTGGAGCAGGTTCTGTTACCCAGAATCCTTTGCAAACCTCACAATTTGACTAAAAAATCACATGTTCCTCACATTTCTGTGGCAAAAAGTTCTGGAATATGAGAGGAGCCACAAATTTCCTTCCACCCAGCGTTCCCCCAAGTCTCCCGATAAAAATGATACCTCACTTGTGTGGGTAGGCCTAGCGCCTGCGACAGGAAACGCCCCAAAGCGCAACGTGGACACATCCAATTTTTTGAAAGAAAACAGAGGTGTTTTTTGCAAAGTGCCTACCTGTAGATTTTGGCCTGTAGCTCAGCCGGAACCTAGGGAAACCTACCAAACCTGTGCATTTCTAAAAACTAGAGACCTAGGGGAGTCTAAGATGGGGTGACTTGTGTGGCTCGGACCAGGTTCTGTTACCCAGAATCCTTTGCAAACCTCAAAATTTGGCGAAAAAAAACACATGTTCCTCACATTTCTGTGGCAGAAAGTTCTGGAATCTGAGAGGAGCCACAAATTACCTTCCACCCAGCGTTCCCCCACGTCTCCCGATAAAAATGATACCTCACTTGTGTGGGTAGGCCTAGCGCCCGCGACAGGAAACGCCCCAAAGAGCAACGTGGACACATCCAATTTTTTAAAAGAAAACAGAGGTGTTTTTTGCAAAGTGCATACCTGTAGATTTTGGCCTGTAGCTCAGCCGCCACCTATGGAAATCTACCAAACCTGTGCATTTCTGAAAACTAGAGACCTAGGGGAATCCAAGATGGGGTGACTTGTGTGACTCGGACCAGGTTCTGTTACCCAGAATCCTTTGCAAACCTCAAAATTTGGCTAAAAAATCACATGTTCCTCACATTTCTGTGGCAGAAAGTTCTGGAATCTGAGAGGAGCCACAAATTTCATTCCACCCAGCGTTCCCCCACGTCTCCCGATAAAAATGATACCTCACTTGTGTGGGTAGGCCTAGCGCCTGCGACAGGAAACGCCCCAAAGCGCAACGTGGACACATCCAAATTTTTGAAAGAAAACAGAGGTGTTTTTTGCAAAGTGCCTACCTGTAGATTTTGGCCTGTAGCTCAGCCGGAACCTAGGGAAACCTACCAAACCTGTGCATTTCTAAAAACTAGAGACCTAGGGGAGTCCAAGATGGGGTGACTTGTGTGGCTCGGACCAGGTTCTGTTACCCAGAATCCTTTGCAAACCTCAAAATTTGGCTAAAAAAACACATGTTCCTCACATTTCTGTGGCAGAAAGTTCTGGAATCTGAGAGGGGCCACAAATTACCTTCCACCCAGCGTTCCCCCACGTCTCCCGATAAAAATGATACCTCACTTGTGTGGGTAGGCCTAGCGCCCGCGACAGGAAACGCCCCAAAGCGCAACGTGGACACATCCAATTTTTTGAATGAAAACAGAGGTGTTTTTTGCAAAGTGCCTACCTGTAGATTTTGGCCTGTAGCTCAGCCGCCACCTAGGGAAACCTACCAAACCTGTGCATTTCTGAAAACTAGAGACCTAGGGGAATCCAAGATGGGGTGACTTGTGTGGCTCGTACCAGGTTCTGTTACCCAGAATCCTTTGCAAACCTCAAAATTTGGCTAAAAAAACACATGTTCCTCACATTTCTGTGGCAAAAAGTTCTGGAATCTGAGAGGAGCCACAAATGTCCTTCCACCCAGCGTTCCCCCAAGTCTCCCGATAAAAATGATACCTCACTTGTGTGGGTAGGCCTAGCGCCCGCGACAGGAAAAGCCCCAAAGTGCAACGTGGACACATCCATTTTTTTTAAAGAAAACAGAGGTGTTTTTTGCAAAGTGCCTTCCTGTAGATTTTGGCCTCTAGCTCAGCCGCCACCTAGGGAAACCTACCAAACCTGTGCATTTCTGAAAACTAGAGACCTAGGGGAATCCAAGATGGGGTGACTTGTGTGACTTGGACCAGGGTCTGTTACCCAGAATCCTTTGCAAACCTCATAATTTGGCTAAAAAAACACATGGTCCTCACATTTCTGTGGCAGAAAGTTCTGGAATCTGAGAGGAGCCACAAATTTCCTTCCACCCAGCGTTCCCCCAAGTCTCCCGATAAAAATGATACCTCAGTTGTGTGGGTAGGCCTAGCGCCCGCGACAGGAAACGCCCCAAAGCGCAGCGTGGCCAAATCCAATTTTTTGAAAGAAAACAGAAGTGTTTTTTGCAAAGTGCCTACCTGTAGATTTCTGCCTCTAGCTCAGCCGCCACCTAGGGAAACCTACCAAACCTGTGCATTTCTGAAAACTAAAGACCTTTTGGAATCCAAGATGGGGTGACTTGTGTGGCTCGGACCAGGTTCTGTTCCCCAGAATCCTTTGCAAACCTCAAAATTTGGCTAAAAAAACACATGTTCCTCACATTTCTGTGGCAGAAAGTTCTGGAATCTGAGAGGAGCCACAAATTTCCTTCCACCCAGCGTTTCCCAACGTCTCCGGATAAAAATGATACCTCACTTGTGTGGGTAGGCCTAGCGCCCGCGACAGGAAACGCCCCAAAGCGCAACGTGGACACATCCAATTTTTTGAAAGAAAACAGAGGTGATTTTTGCAAAGTGCCTACCTGTAGATTTTGGCCTGTAGCTCAGCCGGCACCTAGGGAAACCTACCAAACCTGTGCATTTCTGAAAACTAGAGACCTAGGGGAATCCAAGATGGGGTGACTTGTGTGGCTCTGACCAGGTTCTGTTACCCAGAATCCTTTGCAAACCTCCAAATTTGGCTAAAAAATCACATGTTCCTCACATTTCTGTGGCAAAAAGTTCTGGAATCTGAGAGGAGCAACAAATTTCCTTCCACCCAGCGTTCCCCCAAGTCTCCCGATAAAAATGATACCTCACTTGTGTGGGTAGGCCTAGCGCCTGTGACAGGAAACGCCCCAAAGCGCAACGTGGACACATCCAGTTTTTTGAAAGAAAACAGAGGTGTTTTTTGCAAAGTGCCTACCTGTAGATTTTGGCCTGTAGCTCAGCCGGCACCTAGGGAAACCTACCAAACCTGTGCATTTCTAAAAACTAGAGACCTAGGGGAGTCCAAGATGGGGTGACTTGTGTGGCTCGGACCAGGTTCTGTTACCCGGAATCCTTTGCAAACCTCAAAATTTGGCTAAAAAAACACATGTTCCTCACATTTCTGTGGCAGAAAGTTCTGGAATCTGAGAGGAGCCACAAATTTCCTTCCAACCAGCGTTCCCCCACGTCTCCCGATAAAAATGATACCTCACTTGTGTGGGTAGGCCTAGCGCCTGTGACAGGAAACGCCCCAAAGCGCAATGTGGACACATCCAGTTTTTTGAAAGAAAACAGAGGTGTTTTTTGCAAAGTGCCTACCTGTAGATTTTGGCCAGTAGCTCAGCCGGCACCTAGGGAAACCTACCAAACCTGTGCATTTCTAAAAACTAGAGACCTAGGGGAGTCCAAGATGGGGTGACTTGTGTGGCTCGGACCAGGTTCTGTTACCCGGAATCCTTTGCAAACCTCAAAATTTGGCTAAAAAAACACATGTTCCTCACATTTCTGTGGCAGAAAGTTCTGGAATCTGAGAGGAGCCACAAATTTCCTTCCAACCAGCATTCCCCCACGTCTCCCGATAAAAATGTTACCTCACTTGTGTGGGTAGGACTAGCGCCTGCAACAGGAAACGCCCCAAAGCGCAACGTGGACACATCCAAATTTTTTAAAGAAAACAGAGGTGTTTTTTGCAAAGTGCCTACCTGTAGATTTTGGCCTGTAGCTCATCCAGCACCTAGGGAAACCTACCAAACCTGTGCATTTCTAAAAACTAGAGACCTAGGGGAGTCCAAGATGGGGTGACTTGTGTGGCTCGGACCAGGTTCTGTTACCCAGAATCCTTTGCAAACCTCAAAATTTGGCTAAAAAAACACATGTTCCTCACATTTCTGTGGCAGAAAGTTCTGGAATCTGAGAGGAGCCACAAATTTCCTTCCACCCAGCGTTCCCCCAAGTCTCCCGATAAAAATGATACCTCACTTGTGTGGGTAGGCCTAGCGCCTGCGACAGGAAACGCCCCAAAGCGCAACGTGGACACATCCAATTTTTTGAAAGAAAACAGAGGTGTTTTTTGCAAAGTGCCTACCTGTAGATTTTGGCCTGTAGCTCAGCTGGCACCTAAGGAAACCTACCAAACCTGTGCATTTCTGAAAACTAGAGACCTAGGGGAATCCAAGATGGGGTGACTTGTGTGGCTCGGACCAGGTTCTGTTACCCAGAATCCTTTGCAAACCTCAAAATTTGGCTAAAAAATCACATGTTCCTCACATTTCTGTGGCAGAAAGTTCTGGAATCTGAGAGGAGCCACAAATTTCCTTCCACCCAGCGGTCCCGCACGTCTCCCGATAAAAATGATACCTCACTTGTGTGGGTAGGCCTAGCGCCCGCGACAGGAAACGCCCCAAAGCGCAACATGGACACATACAAATTTTTGAAAGAAAACAGAGGTGTTTTTTGCAAAGTGCCTAACTGTAGATTTTGGCCTGTAGCTCAGCCGGAACCTAGGGAAACCTACCAAACCTGTGCATTTCTGAAAACTAGAGACCGAGGGGAATCCAAGATGGGGTGGCTTGTGTGGCCCGGACCAGGTTCTGTTACCCAGAATCCTTTGCAAACCTCAAAATTTGGCTAAAAAAACACATGTTCCTCACATTTCTGTGGCAGAAAGTTCTGGAATCTGAGAGGAGCCACAAATTTCCTTCCAACCAGCGTTCCCCCACGTCTCCCGATAAAAATGTTACCTCACTTGTGTGGGTAGGACTAGCGCCCGCAACAGGAAATGCCCCAAAGCGCAACGTGGACACATCCAAATTTTTTAAAGAAAACAGAGGTGTTTTTTGCAAAGTGCCTACCTGTAGATTTTGGCCTGTAGCTCAGCCGGCACCTAGGGAAACCTACCAAACCTGTGCATTTCTAAAAACTAGAGACCTGGGGGAGTCCAAGATGGGGTGACTTGTGTGGCTCGGACCAGGTTCTGTTACCCAGAATCCTTTGCAAACCTCAAAATTTGGCTAAAAAAACACATGTTCCTCACATTTCTGTGGCAGAAAGTTCTGGAATCTGAGAGCAGCCTCAAATTACCTTCCACCCAGCGTTCCCTCAAGTCTCCCGATACAAATGATACCTCACTTGTGTGGGTAGGCCTAGCGCCCGCGACAGGAAACGCCCCAAAGCGCAACGTGGACACATCCAATTTTTTGAAAGAAAACAGAGGTGTTATTTGCAAAGTGCCTACCTGTAGATTTTGGCCTCTAGCTCAGCCGCCACCTTGGGAAACCTACCAAACCTGTGCATTTCTGAAAACTAGAGACCTAGGGGAATCCAAGATGGGGTGACTTGTGTGGCTCGGACCAGGTTCTGTTACCCAGAATCCTTTGCAAACCTCAAAATTTGGCAAAAAAAACACACGGTCCTCTCATTTCTGTGGCAGAAAGTTCTGGAATCTGAGAGGAGCCACAAATTTCCTTCCACCCAGCGTTCTCCCACGTCTCCCGATAAAAATGATACCTCACTTGTGTGAGTATGCCTAGCGCCCGCGACAGGAAACGCCCCAAAGCGCAACGTGGACACATCCAATTTTTTTAAAGAAAACAGAGGTGTTTTTTGCAAAGTGCCTACCTGTAGATTTTGGCCTGTAGCTCAACTGGCACCTAAGGAAACCTACCAAACCTGTGCATTTCTGAAAACTAGAGACCTAGGGGAATCCAAGATGGGGTGACTTGTGTGGCTCGGACCAGGTTCTGTTACCCAGAATCCTTTGCAAACCTCAAAATTTGGCTAAAAAATCACATGTTCCTCACATTTCTGTGGCAAAACGTTCTGGAATCTGAGAGGAGCCACAAATTACCTTCCACCCAGCGTTCCCCAAAGTCTCCCGATAAAAATGACACCTCACTTGTGTGGGTAGGCCTAGCGCTTGCGACAGGAGACGCCCCAAAGCGCAACGTGGACACATCCAGTTTTTTGAAAGAAAACAGAGGTGTTTTTTGCAAAGTGCCTACCTGTAGATTTTGGCCTGTAGCTCAGCCGGAACCTAGAGAAACCTACCAAACCTGTGCATTTCTGAAAACTAGAGACCTAGGGGAATCCAAGATGGGGTGACTTGTGTGGCTCGGACCAGGTTCTGTTACCCAGAATCCTTTGCAAACCTCAAAATTTGGCTAAAAAAACACATGTTCCTCACATTTCTGTGGCAGAAAGTTCTGGAATCTGAGAGGAGCCACAAATTTCCTTCCAACCAGCGTTCCCCCACGTCTCCCGATAAAAATGTTACCTCACTTGTGTGGGTAGGACTAGCGCCCGCAACAGGAAACGCCCCAAAGCGCAACGTGGACACATCCAAATTTTTGAAAGAAAACAGAGGTGTTTTTTGCAAAGTGCCTACCTGTAGATTTTGGCCTGTAGCTCAGCCGGCACCTAGGGAAACCTACCAAACCTGTGCATTTCTAAAAACTAGAGACCTAGGGGAGTCCAAGATGGGGTGACTTGTGTGGCTCGGACCAGGTTCTGTTACCCGGAATCCTTTGCAAACCTCAAAATTTGGCTAAAAAAACACATGTTCCTCACATTTCTGTGGCAGAAAGTTCTGGAATCTGAGAGGAGCCACAAATTTCCTTCCAACCAGCGTTCCCCCACGTCTCCCGATAAAAATGTTACCTCACTTGTGTGGGTAGGACTAGCGCCCGCAACAGGAAACGCCCCAAAGCGCAACGTGGACACATCCAAATTTTTGAAAGAAAACAGAGGTGTTTTTTGCAAAGTGCCTACCTGTAGATTTTGGCCTGTAGCTCAGCCGGCACCTAGGGAAACCTACCAAACCTGTGCATTTCTAAAAACTAGAGACCTAGGGGAGTCCAAGATGGGGTGACTTGTGTGGCTCTGACCAGGTTCTGTTACCCAGAATCCTTTGCAAACCTCAAAATTTGGCTAAAAAAACACATGTTCCTCACATTTCTGTGGCAGAAAGTTCTGGAATCTGAGAGGAGCCACAAATTTCCTTCCACCCAGCGTTCCCCCAAGTCTCCCGATAAAAATGATACCTCACTTGTGTGGGTAGGCCTAGCGCCTGCGACAGGAAACGCCCCAAAGCGCAACATGGACACATCCAATTTTTTGAAAGAAAACAGAGGTGTTTTTTGCAAAGTGCCTACCTGTAGATTTTGGCCTGTAGCTCAGCTGGCACCTAAGGAAACCTACCAAACCTGTGCATTTCTGAAAACTAGAGACCTAGGGGAATCCAAGATGGGGTGACTTGTGTGGCTCGGACCAGGTTCTGTTACCCAGAATCCTTTGCAAACCTCAAAATTTGGCTAAAAAATCACATGTTCCTCACATTTCTGTGGCAGAAAGTTCTGGAATCTGAGAGGAGCCACAAATTTCCTTCCACCCAGCGGTCCCGCACGTCTCCCGATAAAAATGATACCTCACTTGTGTGGGTAGGCCTAGCGCCCGCGACAGGAAACGCCCCAAAGCGCAACATGGACACATACAAATTTTTGAAAGAAAACAGAGGTGTTTTTTGCAAAGTGCCTAACTGTAGATTTTGGCCTGTAGCTCAGCCGGAACCTAGGGAAACCTACCAAACCTGTGCATTTCTGAAAACTAGAGACCGAGGGGAATCCAAGATGGGGTGGCTTGTGTGGCCCGGACCAGGTTCTGTTACCCAGAATCCTTTGCAAACCTCAAAATTTGGCTAAAAAAACACATGTTCCTCACATTTCTGTGGCAGAAAGTTCTGGAATCTGAGAGGAGCCACAAATTTCCTTCCAACCAGCGTTCCCCCACGTCTCCCGATAAAAATGTTACCTCACTTGTGTGGGTAGGACTAGCGCTTGCGACAGGAGACGCCCCAAAGCGCAACGTGGACACATCCAATTTTTTTAAAGAAAACAGAGGTGTTTTTTGCAAAGTGCCTACCTGTAGATTTTGGCCTGTAGCTCAACTGGCACCTAAGGAAACCTACCAAACCTGTGCATTTCTGAAAACTAGAGACCTAGGGGAATCCAAGATGGGGTGACTTGTGTGGCTCGGACCAGGTTCTGTTACCCAGAATCCTTTGCAAACCTCAAAATTTGGCTAAAAAATCACATGTTCCTCACATTTCTGTGGCAAAACGTTCTGGAATCTGAGAGGAGCCACAAATTACCTTCCACCCAGCGTTCCCCAAAGTCTCCCGATAAAAATGACACCTCACTTGTGTGGGTAGGCCTAGCGCTTGCGACAGGAGACGCCCCAAAGCGCAACGTGGACACATCCAGTTTTTTGAAAGAAAACAGAGGTGTTTTTTGCAAAGTGCCTACCTGTAGATTTTGGCCTGTAGCTCAGCCGGAACCTAGAGAAACCTACCAAACCTGTGCATTTCTGAAAACTAGAGACCTAGGGGAATCCAAGATGGGGTTGACTTGTGTGGCTCGGACCAGGTTCTGTTACCCAGAATCCTTTGCAAACCTCAAAATTTGGCTAAAAAAACACATGTTCCTCACATTTCTGTGGCAGAAAGTTCTGGAATCTGAGAGGAGCCACAAATTTCCTTCCAACCAGCGTTCCCCCACGTCTCCCGATAAAAATGTTACCTCACTTGTGTGGGTAGGACTAGCGCCCGCAACAGGAAACGCCCCAAAGCGCAACGTGGACACATCCAAATTTTTGAAAGAAAACAGAGGTGTTTTTTGCAAAGTGCCTACCTGTAGATTTTGGCCTGTAGCTCAGCCGGCACCTAGGGAAACCTACCAAACCTGTGCATTTCTAAAAACTAGAGACCTAGGGGAGTCCAAGATGGGGTGACTTGTGTGGCTCGGACCAGGTTCTGTTACCCGGAATCCTTTGCAAACCTCAAAATTTGGATAAAAAAACACATGTTCCTCACATTTCTGTGGCAGAAAGTTCTGGAATCTGAGAGGAGCCACAAATTTCCTTCCAACCAGCGTTCCCCCACGTCTCCCGATAAAAATGTTACCTCACTTGTGTGGGTAGGACTAGCGCCCGCAACAGGAAATGCCCCAAAGCGCAACGTGGACACATCCAAATTTTTTAAAGAAAACAGAGGTGTTTTTTGCAAAGTGCCTACCTGTAGATTTTGGCCTGTAGCTCAGCCGGCACCTAGGGAAACCTACCAAACCTGTGCATTTCTAAAAACTAGAGACCTGGGGGAGTCCAAGATGGGGTGACTTGTGTGGCTCGGACCAGGTTCTGTTACCCAGAATCCTTTGCAAACCTCAAAATTTGGCTAAAAAAACACATGTTCCTCACATTTCTGTGGCAGAAAGTTCTGGAATCTGAGAGGAGCCACAAATTTCCTTCCAACCAGCGTTCCCCCACGTCTCCCGATAAAAATGTTACCTCACTTGTGTGGGTAGGACTAGCGCCCGCAACAGGAAATGCCCCAAAGCGCAACGTGGACACATCCAAATTTTTTAAAGAAAACAGAGGTGTTTTTTGCAAAGTGCCTACCTGTAGATTTTGGCCTGTAGCTCAGCCGGCACCTAGGGAAACCTACCAAACCTGTGCATTTCTAAAAACTAGAGACCTGGGGGAGTCCAAGATGGGGTGACTTGTGTGGCTCGGACCAGGTTCTGTTACCCAGAATCCTTTGCAAACCTCAAAATTTGGCTAAAAAAACACATGTTCCTCACATTTCTGTGGCAGAAAGTTCTGGAATCTGAGAGCAGCCTCAAATTACCTTCCACCCAGCGTTCCCTCAAGTCTCCCGATACAAATGATACCTCACTTGTGTGGGTAGGCCTAGCGCCCGCGACAGGAAACGCCCCAAAGCGCAACGTGGACACATCCAATTTTTTGAAAGAAAACAGAGGTGTTATTTGCAAAGTGCCTACCTGTAGATTTTGGCCTCTAGCTCAGCCGCCACCTTGGGAAACCTACCAAACCTGTGCATTTCTGAAAACTAGAGACCTAGGGGAATCCAAGATGGGGTGACTTGTGTGGCTCGGACCAGGTTCTGTTACCCAGAATCCTTTGCAAACCTCAAAATTTGGCAAAAAAAAACACACGGTCCTCTCATTTCTGTGGCAGAAAGTTCTGGAATCTGAGAGGAGCCACAAATTTCCTTCCACCCAGCGTTCCCCCACGTCTCCCGATAAAAATGATACCTCACTTGTGTGAGTATGCCTAGCGCCCGCGACAGGAAACGCCCCAAAGCGCAACGTGGCCACATCCAATTTTTTTAAAGAAAACAGAGGTGTTTTTTGCAAAGTGCCTACCTGTAGATTTTGGCCTGTAGCTCAACTGGCACCTAAGGAAACCTACCAAACCTGTGCATTTCTGAAAACTAGAGACCTAGGGGAATCCAAGATGGGGTGACTTGTGTGGCTCGGACCAGGTTCTGTTACCCAGAATCCTTTGCAAACCTCAAAATTTGGCTAAAAAATCACATGTTCCTCACATTTCTGTGGCAAAACGTTCTGGAATCTGAGAGGAGCCACAAATTACCTTCCACCCAGCGTTCCCCAAAGTCTCCCGATAAAAATGACACCTCACTTGTGTGGGTAGGCCTAGCGCTTGCGACAGGAGACGCCCCAAAGCGCAACGTGGACACATCCAGTTTTTTTAAAGAAAACAGAGGTGTTTTTTGCAAAGTGCCTACCTGTAGATTTTGGCCTGTAGCTCAGCCGGAACCTAGAGAAACCTACCAAACCTGTGCATTTCTGAAAACTAGAGACCTAGGGGAATCCAAGATGGGGTGACTTGTGTGGCTCGGACCAGGTTCTGTTACCCAGAATCCTTTGCAAACCTCAAAATTTGGCTAAAAAAACACATGTTCCTCACATTTCTGTGGCAGAAAGTTCTGGAATCTGAGAGGAGCCACAAATTTCCTTCCAACCAGCGTTCCCCCACGTCTCCCGATAAAAATGTTACCTCACTTGTGTGGGTAGGACTAGCGCCCGCAACAGGAAACGCCCCAAAGCGCAACGTGGACACATCCAAATTTTTGAAAGAAAACAGAGGTGTTTTTTGCAAAGTGCCTACCTGTAGATTTTGGCCTGTAGCTCAACTGGCACCTAAGGAAACCTACCAAACCTGTGCATTTCTGAAAACTAGAGACCTAGGGGAATCCAAGATGGGGTGACTTGTGTGGCTCGGACCAGGTTCTGTTACCCAGAATCCTTTGCAAACCTCAAAATTTGGCTAAAAAATCACATGTTCCTCACATTTCTGTGGCAAAACGTTCTGGAATCTGAGAGGAGCCACAAATTACCTTCCACCCAGCGTTCCCCAAAGTCTCCCGATAAAAATGACACCTCACTTGTGTGGGTAGGCCTAGCGCTTGCGACAGGAGACGCCCCAAAGCGCAACGTGGACACATCCAGTTTTTTTAAAGAAAACAGAGGTGTTTTTTGCAAAGTGCCTACCTGTAGATTTTGGCCTGTAGCTCAGCCGGAAGCTAGAGAAACCTACCAAACCTGTGCATTTCTGAAAACTAGAGACCTAGGGGAATCCAAGATGGGGTGACTTGTGTGGCTCGGACCAGGTTCTGTTACCCAGAATCCTTTGCAAACCTCAAAATTTGGCTAAAAAAACACATGTTCCTCACATTTCTGTGGCAGAAAGTTCTGGAATCTGAGAGGAGCCACAAATTTCCTTCCAACCAGCGTTCCCCCAAGTCTCCCGATAAAAATGATACCTCACTTGTGTGGGTAGGCCTAGCGCCTGCGACAGGAAACGCCCTAAAGCGCAACGTGGACACATCCAATTTTTTTAAAGAAAACAGAGGTGTTTTTTGCAAAGTGCCTACCTGTAGATTTTGGCCTGTAGCTCAGCTGGCACCTAAGGAAACCTACCAAACCTGTGCATTTCTGAAAACTAGAGACCTAGGGGAATCCAAGATGGAGTGACTTGTGTGGCTCGGACCAGGTTCTGTTACCCAGAATCCTTTGCAAACCTCAAAATTTGGCTAAAAAATCACATGTTCCTCACATTTCTGTGGCAGAAAGTTCTGGAATCTGAGAGGAGCCACAAATTTCCGTCCACCCAGCGGTCCCGCACTTCTCCCGATAAAAATGATACCTCACTTGTGTGGGTAGGCCTAGCGCCCGCGACAGGAAACGCCCCAAAGCGCAACGTGGACACATACAAATTTTTGAAAGAAAACAGAGGTGTTTTTTGCAAAGTGCCTAACTGTAGATTTTGGCCTGTAGCTCAGCCGGAACCTAGGGAAACCTACCAAACCTGTGCATTTCTGAAAACTAGAGACCTAGGGGAATCCAAGATGGGGTGACTTGTGTGGCCCGGACCAGGTTCTGTTACCCAGAATCCTTTGCAAACCTCAAAATTTGGCTAAAAAAACACATGTTCCTCACATTTCTGTGGCAGAAAGTTCTGGAATCTGAGAGGAGCCACAAATTTCCTTCCAACCAGCGTTCCCCCACGTCTCCCGATAAAAATGTTACCTCACTTGTGTGGGTAGGACTAGCGCCCGCAACAGGAAACGCCCCAAAGCGCAACGTGGACACATCCAATTTTTTGAAAGAAAACAGAGGTGTTATTTGCAAAGTGCCTACCTGTAGATCTTGGCCTCTAGCTCAGCCGCCACCTAGGGAAACCTACCAAACCTGTGCATTTCTGAAAACTAGAGACCTAGGGGAATCCAAGATGGGGTGACTTGTGTGGCTCGGACCAGGTTCTGTTACCCAGAATCCTTTGCAAACCTCAAAATTTGGCTAAAAAATCACATGTTCCTCACATTTCTGTGGCAGAAAGTTCTGGAATCTGAGAGGAGCCACAAATTTCCTTCCACCCAGCGTTCCCCCAAGTCTCCCGATAAAAATGATACCTCACTTGTGTGGGTAGGCCTAGCGCCTGCGACAGGAAACGCCCCAAAACGCAATGTGGACACATCCAATTTTTTGAAAGAAAACAGAGGTGTTTTTTGCAAAGTGCCTACCTGTAGATTTTGGCCTGTAGCTCAGCTGGCACCTAAGGAAACCTACCAAACCTGTGCATTTCTGAAAACTAGAGACCTAGGGGAATCCAAGATGGGGTGACTTGTGTGGCTCGGACCAGGTTCTGTTACCCAGAATCCTTTGCAAACCTCAAAATTTGGCTAAAAAATCACATGTTCCTCACATTTCTGTGGCAGAAAGTTCTGGAATCTGAGAGGAGCCACGAATTTCCTTCCACCCAGCGTTCCCCCACGTCTCCCAATAAAAATGATACCTCACTTGTGTGGGTAGGCCTAGCGCCCGCGACAGGAAACGCCCCAAAGCGCAACGTGGACACATCCACATTTTTTAAAGAAAACAGAGGTGTTTTTTGCAAAGTGCCTAACTGTAGATTTTGGCCTGTAGCTCAGCCGGCACCTAGGGAAACCTACCAAACCTGTGCATTTCTAAAAACTAGAGACCTAGGGGAATCCAAGATGGGGTGACTTGTGTGACTTGGAGCAGGTTCTGTTACCCAGAATCCTTTGCAAACCTCACAATTTGACTAAAAAATCACATGTTCCTCACATTTCTGTGGCAAAAAGTTCTGGAATATGAGAGGAGCCACAAATTTCCTTCCACCCAGCGTTCCCCCAAGTCTCCCGATAAAAATGATACCTCACTTGTGTGGGTAGGCCTAGCGCCTGCGACAGGAAACGCCCCAAAGCGCAACGTGGACACATCCAATTTTTTGAAAGAAAACAGAGGTGTTTTTTGCAAAGTGCCTACCTGTAGATTTTGGCCTGTAGCTCAGCCGGAACCTAGGGAAACCTACCAAACCTGTGCATTTCTAAAAACTAGAGACCTAGGGGAGTCTAAGATGGGGTGACTTGTGTGGCTCGGACCAGGTTCTGTTACCCAGAATCCTTTGCAAACCTCAAAATTTGGCGAAAAAAACACATGTTCCTCACATTTCTGTGGCAGAAAGTTCTGGAATCTGAGAGGAGCCACAAATTTCCTTCCACCCAGCGGTCCCGCACGTCTCCCGATAAAAATGATACCTCACTTGTGTGGGTAGGCCTAGCACCCGCGACAGGAAATGCCCCAAAGCGCAACGTGGACACATACAAATTTTTGAAAGAAAACAGAGGTGTTTTTTGCAAAGTGCCTAACTGTAGATTTTGGCCTGTAGCTCAGCCGGAACCTAGGGAAACCTACCAAACCTGTGCATTTCTGAAAACTAGAGACCTAGGGGAATCCAAGATGGGGTGACTTGTGTGGCCCGGACCAGGTTCTGTTACACAGAATCCTTTGCAAACCTCAAAATTTGGCTAAAAAAACACATGTTCCTCACATTTCTGTGGCAGAAAGTTCTGGAATCTGAGAGGAGCCACAAATTTCCTTCCAACCAGCGTTCCCCCACGTCTCCCGATAAAAATGTTACCTCACTTGTGTGGGTAGGACTAGCGCCCGCAACAGGAAACGCCCCAAAGTGCAACGTGGACACATCCAAATTTTTGAAAGAAAACAGAGGTGTTTTTTTCAAAGTGCCTACCTGTAGATTTTGGCCTGTAGCTCAGCCGGCACCTAGGGAAACCTACCAAACCTGTGCATTTCTAAAAACTAGAGACCTAGGGGAGTCCAAGATGGGGTGACTTGTGTGGCTCGGACCAGGTTCTGTTACCCAGAATCCTTTGCAAACCTCAAAATTTGGCTAAAAAAACACATGTTCCTCACATTTCTGTGGCAGAAAGTTCTGAATCTGAGAGCAGCCTCAAATTACCTTCCACCCAGCGTTCCCTCAAGTCTCCCGATACAAATGATATCTCACTTGTGTGGGTAGGCCTAGCGCCCGCGACAGGAAGCGCCCCAAAGCGCAACGTGGACACATCCAATTTTTTTAAAGAAAACAGCTGTGTTATTTGAAAAGTGCCTACCTGTAGATCTTGGCCTCTAGCTCAGCCGCCACCTAGGGAAACCTACCAAACCTGTGCATTTCTGAAAACTAGAGACCTAGGGGAATCCAAGATGGGGTGACTTGTGTGGCTCGGACCAGGTTCTGTTACCCAGAATCCTTTGCAAACCTCAAAATTTGGCTAAAAAATCACATGTTCTTCACATTTCTGTGGCAGAAAGTTCTGGAATCTGAGAGGAGCCACGAATTTCCTTCCACCCAGCGTTCCCCCACGTCTCCCAATAAAAATGATACCTCACTTGTGTGGGTAGGCCTAGCGCCCGCGACAGGAAACGCCCCAAAGCGCAACGTGGACACATCCACATTTTTTAAAGAAAACAGAGGTGTTTTTTGCAAAGTGCCTAACTGTAGATTTTGGCCTGTAGCTCAGCCGGCACCTAGGGAAACCTACCAAACCTGTGCATTTCTAAAAACTAGAGACCTAGGGGAATCCAAGATGGGGTGACTTGTGTGACTTGGAGCAGGTTCTGTTACCCAGAATCCTTTGCAAACCTCACAATTTGACTAAAAAATCACATGTTCCTCACATTTCTGTGGCAAAAAGTTCTGGAATATGAGAGGAGCCACAAATTTCCTTCCACCCAGCGTTCCCCCAAGTCTCCCGATAAAAATGATACCTCACTTGTGTGGGTAGGCCTAGCGCCTGCGACAGGAAACGCCCCAAAGCGCAACGTGGACACATCCAATTTTTTGAAAGAAAACAGAGGTGTTTTTTGCAAAGTGCCTACCTGTAGATTTTGGCCTGTAGCTCAGCCGGAACCTAGGGAAACCTACCAAACCTGTGCATTTCTAAAAACTAGAGACCTAGGGGAGTCTAAGATGGGGTGACTTGTGTGGCTCGGACCAGGTTCTGTTACCCAGAATCCTTTGCAAACCTCAAAATTTGGCGAAAAAAACACATGTTCCTCACATTTCTGTGGCAGAAAGTTCTGGAATCTGAGAGGAGCCACAAATTTCCTTCCACCCAGCGGTCCCGCACGTCTCCCGATAAAAATGATACCTCACTTGTGTGGGTAGGCCTAGCGCCCGCGACAGGAAATGCCCCAAAGCGCAACGTGGACACATACAAATTTTTGAAAGAAAACAGAGGTGTTTTTTGCAAAGTGCCTAACTGTAGATTTTGGCCTGTAGCTCAGCCGGAACCTAGGGAAACCTACCAAACCTGTGCATTTCTGAAAACTAGAGACCTAGGGGAATCCAAGATGGGGTGACTTGTGTGGCCCGGACCAGGTTCTGTTACACAGAATCCTTTGCAAACCTCAAAATTTGGCTAAAAAAACACATGTTCCTCACATTTCTGTGGCAGAAAGTTCTGGAATCTGAGAGGAGCCACAAATTTCCTTCCAACCAGCGTTCCCCCACGTCTCCCGATAAAAATGTTACCTCACTTGTGTGGGTAGGACTAGCGCCCGCAACAGGAAACGCCCCAAAGTGCAACGTGGACACATCCAAATTTTTGAAAGAAAACAGAGGTGTTTTTTTCAAAGTGCCTACCTGTAGATTTTGGCCTGTAGCTCAGCCGGCACCTAGGGAAACCTACCAAACCTGTGCATTTCTAAAAACTAGAGACCTAGGGGAGTCCAAGATGGGGTGACTTGTGTGGCTCGGACCAGGTTCTGTTACCCAGAATCCTTTGCAAACCTCAAAATTTGGCTAAAAAAACACATGTTCCTCACATTTCTGTGGCAGAAAGTTCTGAATCTGAGAGCAGCCTCAAATTACCTTCCACCCAGCGTTCCCTCAAGTCTCCCGATACAAATGATATCTCACTTGTGTGGGTAGGCCTAGCGCCCGCGACAGGAAGCGCCCCAAAGCGCAACGTGGACACATCCAATTTTTTTAAAGAAAACAGCTGTGTTATTTGAAAAGTGCCTACCTGTAGATCTTGGCCTCTAGCTCAGCCGCCACCTAGGGAAACCTACCAAACCTGTGCATTTCTGAAAACTAGAGACCTAGGGGAATCCAAGATGGGGTGACTTGTGTGGCTCGGACCAGGTTCTGTTACCCAGAATCCTTTGCAAACCTCAAAATTTGGCTAAAAAATCACATGTTCCTCACATTTCTGTGGCAGAAAGTTCTGGAATCTGAGAGGAGCCACAAATTTCCTTCCACCCAGCGTTCCCCCAAGTCTCCCGATAAAAATGATACCTCACTTGTGTGGGTAGGCCTAGCGCCTGCGACAGGAAACGCCCCAAAACGCAATGTGGACACATCCAATTTTTTTAAAGAAAACAGAGGTGTTTTTTGCAAAGTGCCTACCTGTAGATTTTGGCCTGTAGCTCAGCTGGCACCTAAGGAAATCTACCAAACCTGTGCATTTCTGAAAACTAGAGACCTAGGGGAATCCAAGATGGGGTGACTTGTGTGGCTCGGACCAGGTTCTGTTACCCAGAATCCTTTGCAAACCTCAAAATTTGGCTAAAAAATCACATGTTCCTCACATTTCTGTGGCAGAAAGTTCTGGAATCTGAGAGGAGCCACGAATTTCCTTCCACCCAGCGTTCCCCCACGTCTCCCGATAAAAATGATACCTCACTTGTGTGGGTAGGCCTAGCGCCCACGACAGGAAACGCCCCAAAGCGCAACGTGGACACATCCACATTTTTTAAAGAAAACAGAGGTGTTTTTTGCAAAGTGCCTAACAGTAGATTTTGGCCTGTAGCTCAGCCGGCACTTAGGGAAACCTACCAAACCTGTGCATTTCTAAAAACTAGAGACCTAGGGGAATCCAAGATGGGGTGACTTGTGTGACTTGGAGCAGGTTCTGTTACCCAGAATCCTTTGCAAACCTCACAATTTGACTAAAAAATCACATGTTCCTCACATTTCTGTGGCAAAAAGTTCTGGAATATGAGAGGAGCCACAAATTTCCTTCCACCCAGCGTTCCCCCAAGTCTCCCGATAAAAATGATACCTCACTTGTGTGGGTAGGCCTAGCGCCTGCGACAGGAAACGCCCCAAAGCGCAACGTGGACACATCCAATTTTTTGAAAGAAAACAAAGGTGTTTTTTGCAAAGTGCCTACCTGTAGATTTTGGCCTGTAGGTCAGCCGGAACCTAGGGAAACCTACCAAACCTGTGCATTTCTAAAAACTAGAGACCTAGGGGAGTCTAAGATGGGGTGACTTGTGTGGCTCGGACCAGGTTCTGTTACCCAGAATCCTTTGCAAACCTCAAAATTTGGCGAAAAAAACACATGTTCCTCACATTTCTGTGGCAGAAAGTTCTGGAATCTGAGAGGAGCCACAAATTACCTTCCACCTAGCGTTCCCCCACGTCTCCCGATAAAAATGATACCTCACTTGTGTGGGTAGGCCTAGCGCCCGCGACAGGAAACGCCCCAAAGAGCAACGTGGACACATCCAATTTTTTGAAAGAAAACAGAGGTGTTTTTTGCAAAGTGCATACCTGTAGATTTTGGCCTGTAGCTCAGCCGCCACCTATGGAAATCTACCAAACCTGTGCATTTCTGAAAACTAGAGACCTAGGGGAATCCAAGATGGGGTGACTTGTGTGACTCGGACCAGGTTCTGTTACCCAGAATCCTTTGCAAACCTCAAAATTTGGCTAAAAAAACACATGTTCCTCACATTTCTGTGGCAGAAAGTTCTGGAATCTGAGAGCAGCCTCAAATTACCTTCCACCCAGCGTTCCCTCAAGTCTCCCGATACAAATGATATCTCACTTGTGTGGGTAGGCCTAGCGCCCGCGACAGGAAATGCCCCAAAGCGCAACGTGGACACATCCAATTTTTTGAAAGAAAACAGAGGTGTTATTTGCAAAGTGCCTACCTGTAGATTTTGGCCTCTAGCTCAGCCGCCACCTTGGGAAACCTACCAAACCTGTGCATTTCTGAAAACTAGAGACCTAGGGGAATCCAAGATGGGGTGACTTGTGTGGCTCGGACCAGGTTCTGTTACCCAGAATCCTTTGCAAACCTCAAAATTTGGCTAAAAAAACACACGGTCCTCTCATTTCTGTGGCAGAAAGTTCTGGAATCTGAGAGGAGCCACAAATTTCCTTCCACCCAGCGTTCCCCCACGTCTCCCGATAAAAATGATACCTCACTTGTGTGAGTAGGCCTAGCGCCCGCGACAGGAAACGCCCCAAAGCGCAACGTGGACACATCCAATTTTTTGAAAGAAAACAGAGGTGTTTTTTGCAAAGTGCCTACCTGTAGATTTTGGCCTGTAGCTCAACTGGCACCTAAGGAAACCTACCAAACCTGTGCATTTCTGAAAACTAGAGACCTAGGGGAATCCAAATGGGGTGACTTGTGTGGCTCGGACCAGGTTCTGTTACCCAGAATCCTTTGCAAACCTCAAAATTTGGCTAAAAAATCACATGTTCCTCACATTTCTGTGGCAAAACGTTCTGGAATCTGAGAGGAGCCACAAATTACCTTCCACCCAGCGTTCCCCAAAGTCTCCCGATAAAAATGACACCTCACTTGTGTGGGTAGGCCTAGCGCTTGCGACAGGAGACGCCCCAAAGCGCAACGTGGACACATCCAGTTTTTTGAAAGAAAACAGAGGTGTTTTTTGCAAAGTGCCTACCTGTAGATTTTGGCCTGTAGCTCAGCCGGAACCTAGAGAAACCTACCAAACCTGTGCATTTCTGAAAACTAGAGACCTAGGGGAATCCAAGATGGGGTTGACTTGTGTGGCTCGGACCAGGTTCTGTTACCCAGAATCCTTTGCAAACCTCAAAATTTGGCTAAAAAAACACATGTTCCTCACATTTCTGTGGCAGAAAGTTCTGGAATCTGAGAGGAGCCACAAATTTCCTTCCAACCAGCGTTCCCCCACGTCTCCCGATAAAAATGTTACCTCACTTGTGTGGGTAGGACTAGCGCCCGCAACAGGAAACGCCCCAAAGCGCAACGTGGACACATCCAAATTTTTGAAAGAAAACAGAGGTGTTTTTTGCAAAGTGCCTACCTGTAGATTTTGGCCTGTAGCTCAGCCGGCACCTAGGGAAACCTACCAAACCTGTGCATTTCTAAAAACTAGAGACCTAGGGGAGTCCAAGATGGGGTGACTTGTGTGGCTCGGACCAGGTTCTGTTACCCGGAATCCTTTGCAAACCTCAAAATTTGGCTAAAAAAACACATGTTCCTCACATTTCTGTGGCAGAAAGTTCTGGAATCTGAGAGGAGCCACAAATTTCCTTCCAACCAGCGTTCCCCCACGTCTCCCGATAAAAATGTTACCTCACTTGTGTGGGTAGGACTAGCGCCCGCAACAGGAAACGCCCCAAAGCGCAACGTGGACACATCCAAATTTTTTAAAGAAAACAGAGGTGTTTTTTGCAAAGTGCCTACCTGTAGATTTTGGCCTGTAGCTCAGCCGACACCTAGGGAAACCTACCAAACCTGTGCATTTCTAAAAACTAGAGACCTAGGGGAGTCCAAGATGGGGTGACTTGTGTGGCTCGGACCAGGTTCTGTTACCCAGAATCCTTTGCAAACCTCAAAATGTGGCTAAAAAAACACATGTTCCTCACATTTCTGTGGCAGAAAGTTCTGGAATCTGAGAGGAGCCACAAATTTCCTTCCACCCAGCGTTCCCCCAAGTCTCCCGATAAAAATTATACCTCACTTGTGTGGGTAGGCCTAGCGCCTGCGACAGGAAACGCCCCAAAGCGCAACGTGGACACATCCAATTTTTTGAAAGAAAACAGAGGTGTTTTTTGCAAAGTGCCTACCTGTAGATTTTGGCCTGTAGCTCAGCTGGCACCTAAGGAAACCTACCAAACCTGTGCATTTCTGAAAACTAGAGACCTAGGGGAATCCAAGATGGGGTGACTTGTGTGGCTCGGACCAGGTTCTGTTACCCAGAATCCTTTGCAAACCTCAAAATTTGGCTAAAAAATCACATGTTCCTCACATTTCTGTGGCAGAAAGTTCTGGAATCTGAGAGGAGCCACAAATTTCCTTCCACCCAGCGGTCCCGCACGTCTCCCGATAAAAATGATACCTCACTTGTGTGGGTAGGCCTAGCGCCCGCGACAGGAAACGCCCCAAAGCGCAACATGGACACATACAAATTTTTGAAAGAAAACAGAGGTGTTTTTTGCAAAGTGCCTAACTGTAGATTTTGGCCTGTAGCTCAGCCGGAACCTAGGGAAACCTACCAAACCTGTGCATTTCTGAAAACTAGAGACCGAGGGGAATCCAAGATGGGGTGGCTTGTGTGGCCCGGACCAGGTTCTGTTACCCAGAATCCTTTGCAAACCTCAAAATTTGGCTAAAAAAACACATGTTCCTCACATTTCTGTGGCAGAAAGTTCTGGAATCTGAGAGGAGCCACAAATTTCCTTCCAACCAGCGTTCCCCCACGTCTCCCGATAAAAATGTTACCTCACTTGTGTGTGTAGGACTAGCGCCCGCAACAGGAAATGCCCCAAAGCGCAACGTGGACACATCCAAATTTTTTAAAGAAAACAGAGGTGTTTTTTGCAAAGTGCCTACCTGTAGATTTTGGCCTGTAGCTCAGCCGGCACCTAGGGAAACCTACCAAACCTGTGCATTTCTAAAAACTAGAGACCTGGGGGAGTCCAAGATGGGGTGACTTGTGTGGCTCGGACCAGGTTCTGTTACCCAGAATCCTTTGCAAACCTCAAAATTTGGCTAAAAAAACACATGTTCCTCACATTTCTATGGCAGAAAGTTCTGGAATCTGAGAGCAGCCTCAAATTACCTTCCACCCAGCGTTCCCTCAAGTCTCCCGATACAAATGATACCTCACTTGTGTGGGTAGGCCTAGCGCCCGCGACAGGAAACGCCCCAAAGCGCAACGTGGACACATCCAATTTTTTGAAAGAAAACAGAGGTGTTATTTGCAAAGTGCCTACCTGTAGATTTTGGCCTCTAGCTCAGCCGCCACCTTGGGAAACCTACCAAACCTGTGCATTTCTGAAAACTAGAGACCTAGGGGAATCCAAGATGGGGTGACTTGTGTGGCTCGGACCAGGTTCTGTTACCCAGAATCCTTTGCAAACCTCAAAATTTGGCTAAAAAAACACACGGTCCTCTCATTTCTGTGGCAGAAAGTTCTGGAATCTGAGAGGAGCCACAAATTTCCTTCCACCCAGCGTTCCCCCACGTCTCCCGATAAAAATGATACCTCACTTGTGTGAGTAGGCCTAGCGCCCGCGACAGGAAACGCCCCAAAGCGCAACGTGGACACATCCAATTTTTTTAAAGAAAACAGAGGTGTTTTTTGCAAAGTGCCTACCTGTAGATTTTGGCCTGTAGCTCAACTGGCACCTAAGGAAACCTACCAAACCTGTGCATTTCTGAAAACTAGAGACCTAGGGGAATCCAAGATGGGGTGACTTGTGTGGCTCGGACCAGGTTCTGTTACCCAGAATCCTTTGCAAACCTCAAAATTTGGCTAAAAAATCACATGTTCCTCACATTTCTGTGGCAAAACGTTCTGGAATCTGAGAGGAGCCACAAATTACCTTCCACCCAGCGTTCCCCAAAGTCTCCCGATAGAAATGACACCTCCCTTGTGTGGGTAGGCCTAGCGCTTGCGACAGGAGACGCCCCAAAGCGCAACGTGGACACATCCAGTTTTTTGAAAGAAAACAGAGGTGTTTTTTGCAAAGTGCCTACCTGTAGATTTTGGCCTGTAGCTCAGCCGGAACCTAGAGAAACCTACCAAACCTGTGCATTTCTGAAAACTAGAGACCTAGGGGAATCCAAGATGGGGTGACTTGTGTGGCTCGGACCAGGTTCTGTTACCCAGAATCCTTTGCAAACCTCAAAATTTGGCTAAAAAAACACATGTTCCTCACATTTCTGTGGCAGAAAGTTCTGGAATCTGAGAGGAGCCACAAATTTCCTTCCAACCAGCGTTCCCCCAAGTCTCCCGATAAAAATGATACCTCACTTGTGTGGGTAGGCCTAGCGCCTGCGACAGGAAACGCCCTAAAGCGCAACGTGGACACATCCAATTTTTTTAAAGAAAACAGAGGTGTTTTTTGCAAAGTGCCTACCTGTAGATTTTGGCCTGTAGCTCAGCTGGCACCTAAGGAAACCTACCAAACCTGTGCATTTCTGAAAACTAGAGACCTAGGGGAATCCAAGATGGAGTGACTTGTGTGGCTCGGACCAGGTTCTGTTACCCAGAATCCTTTGCAAACCTCAAAATTTGGCTAAAAAATCACATGTTCCTCACATTTCTGTGGCAGAAAGTTCTGGAATCTGAGAGGAGCCACAAATTTCCGTCCACCCAGCGGTCCCGCACGTCTCCCGATAAAAATGATACCTCACTTGTGTGGGTAGGCCTAGCGCCCGCGACAGGAAACGCCCCAAAGCGCAACGTGGACACATACAAATTTTTGAAAGAAAACAGAGGTGTTTTTTGCAAAGTGCCTAACTGTAGATTTTGTCCTGTAGCTCAGCCGGAACCTAGGGAAACCTACCAAACCTGTGCATTTCTGAAAACTAGAGACCTAGGGGAATCCAAGATGGGGTGACTTGTGTGGCCCGGACCAGGTTCTGTTACCCAGAATCCTTTGCAAACCTCAAAATTTGGCTAAAAAAACACATGTTCCTCACATTTCTGTGGCAGAAAGTTCTGGAATCTGAGAGGAGCCACAAATTTCCTTCCAACCAGCGTTCCCCCACGTCTCCCGATAAAAATGTTACCTCACTTGTGTGGGTAGGACTAGCGCCCGCAACAGGAAACGCCCCAAAGCGCAACGTGGACACATCCAAATTTTTGAAAGAAAACAGAGGTGTTTTTTGCAAAGTGCCTACCTGTAGATTTTGGCCTGTAGCTCAGCCGCCACCTAGGGAAACCTACCAAACCTGTGCATTTCTAAAAACTAGAGACCTAGGGGAGTCCAAGATGGGGTGACTTGTGTGGCTCGGACCAGGTTCTGTTACCCAGAATCCTTTGCAAACCTCAAAATTTGGCTAAAAAAACACATGTTCCTCACATTTCTGTGGCAGAAAGTTCTGGAATCTGAGAGCAGCCTCAAATTACCTTCCACCCAGCGTTCCCTCAAGTCTCCCGATACAAATGATACCTCACTTGTGTGGGTAGGCCTAGCGCCCGCGACAGGAAACGCCCCAAAGCGCAACGTGGACACATCCAATTTTTTGAAAGAAAACAGAGGTGTTTTTTGCAAAGTGCCTACCTGTAGATTTTGGCCTGTAGCTCAGCTGGCACCTAAGGAAACCTACCAAACCTGTGCATTTCTGAAAACTAGAGACCTAGGGGAATCCAAGATGGGGTGACTTGTGTGGCTCGGACCAGGTTCTGTTACCCAGAATCCTTTGCAAACCTCAAAATTTGGCTAAAAAATCACATGTTCCTCACATTTCTGTGGCAGAAAGTTCTGGAATCTGAGAGGAGCCACAAATTTCCTTCCACCCAGCGGTCCCGCACGTCTCCCGATAAAAATGATACCTCACTTGTGTGGGTAGGCCTAGCGCCCGCGACAGGAAACGCCCCAAAGCGCAACATGGACACATACAAATTTTTGAAAGAAAACAGAGGTGTTTTTTGCAAAGTGCCTAACTGTAGATTTTGGCCTGTAGCTCAGCCGGAACCTAGGGAAACCTACCAAACCTGTGCATTTCTGAAAACTAGAGACCGAGGGGAATCCAAGATGGGGTGGCTTGTGTGGCCCGGACCAGGTTCTGTTACCCAGAATCCTTTGCAAACCTCAAAATTTGGCTAAAAAAACACATGTTCCTCACATTTCTGTGGCAGAAAGTTCTGGAATCTGAGAGGAGCCACAAATTTCCTTCCAACCAGCGTTCCCCCACGTCTCCCGATAAAAATGTTACCTCACTTGTGTGGGTAGGACTAGCGCCCGCAACAGGAAATGCCCCAAAGCGCAACGTGGACACATCCAAATTTTTTAAAGAAAACAGAGGTGTTTTTTGCAAAGTGCCTACCTGTAGATTTTGGCCTGTAGCTCAGCCGGCACCTAGGGAAACCTACCAAACCTGTGCATTTCTAAAAACTAGAGACCTGGGGGAGTCCAAGATGGGGTGACTTGTGTGGCTCGGACCAGGTTCTGTTACCCAGAATCCTTTGCAAACCTCAAAATTTGGCTAAAAAAACACACGGTCCTCTCATTTCTGTGGCAGAAAGTTCTGGAATCTGAGAGGAGCCACAAATTTCCTTCCACCCAGCGTTCCCCCACGTCTCCCGATAAAAATGATACCTCACTTGTGTGAGTAGGCCTAGCGCCCGCGACAGGAAACGCCCCAAAGCGCAACGTGGACACATCCAATTTTTTTAAAGAAAACAGAGGTGTTTTTTGCAAAGTGCCTACCTGTAGATTTTGGCCTGTAGCTCAACTGGCACCTAAGGAAACCTACCAAACCTGTGCATTTCTGAAAACTAGAGACCTAGGGGAATCCAAGATGGGGTGACTTGTGTGGCTCGGACCAGGTTCTGTTACCCAGAATCCTTTGCAAACCTCAAAATTTGGCTAAAAAATCACATGTTCCTCACATTTCTGTGGCAAAACGTTCTGGAATCTGAGAGGAGCCACAAATTACCTTCCACCCAGCGTTCCCCAAAGTCTCCCGATAAAAATGACACCTCACTTGTGTGGGTAGGCCTAGCGCTTGCGACAGGAGACGCCCCAAAGCGCAACGTGGACACATCCAGTTTTTTGAAAGAAAACAGAGGTGTTTTTTGCAAAGTGCCTACCTGTAGATTTTGGCCTGTAGCTCAGCCGGAAGCTAGAGAAACCTACCAAACCTGTGCATTTCTGAAAACTAGAGACCTAGGGGAATCCAAGATGGGGTGACTTGTGTGGCTCGGACCAGGTTCTGTTACCCAGAATCCTTTGCAAACCTCAAAATTTGGCTAAAAAAACACATGTTCCTCACATTTCTGTGGCAGAAAGTTCTGGAATCTGAGAGGAGCCACAAATTTCCTTCCAACCAGCGTTCCCCCAAGTCTCCCGATAAAAATGATACCTCACTTGTGTGGGTAGGCCTAGCGCCTGCGACAGGAAACGCCCTAAAGCGCAACGTGGACACATCCAATTTTTTTAAAGAAAACAGAGGTGTTTTTTGCAAAGTGCCTACCTGTAGATTTTGGCCTGTAGCTCAGCTGGCACCTAAGGAAACCTACCAAACCTGTGCATTTCTGAAAACTAGAGACCTAGGGGAATCCAAGATGGAGTGACTTGTGTGGCTCGGACCAGGTTCTGTTACCCAGAATCCTTTGCAAACCTCAAAATTTGGCTAAAAAATCACATGTTCCTCACATTTCTGTGGCAGAAAGTTCTGGAATCTGAGAGGAGCCACAAATTTCCGTCCACCCAGCGGTCCCGCACTTCTCCCGATAAAAATGATACCTCACTTGTGTGGGTAGGCCTAGCGCCCGCGACAGGAAACGCCCCAAAGCGCAACGTGGACACATACAAATTTTTGAAAGAAAACAGAGGTGTTTTTTGCAAAGTGCCTAACTGTAGATTTTGGCCTGTAGCTCAGCCGGAACCTAGGGAAACCTACCAAACCTGTGCATTTCTGAAAACTAGAAACCTAGGGGAATCCAAGATGGGGTGACTTGTGTGGCCCGGACCAGGTTCTGTTACCCAGAATCCTTTGCAAACCTCAAAATTTGGCTAAAAAAACACATGTTCCTCACATTTCTGTGGCAGAAAGTTCTGGAATCTGAGAGGAGCCACAAATTTCCTTCCAACCAGCGTTCCCCCACGTCTCCCGATAAAAATGTTACCTCACTTGTGTGGGTAGGACTAGCGCCCGCAACAGGAAACGCCCCAAAGCGCAACGTGGACACATCCAATTTTTTGAAAGAAAACAGAGGTGTTATTTGCAAAGTGCCTACCTGTAGATCTTGGCCTCTAGCTCAGCCGCCACCTAGGGAAACCTACCAAACCTGTGCATTTCTGAAAACTAGAGACCTAGGGGAATCCAAGATGGGGTGACTTGTGTGGCTCGGACCAGGTTCTGTTACCCAGAATCCTTTGCAAACCTCAAAATTTGGCTAAAAAATCACATGTTCCTCACATTTCTGTGGCAGAAAGTTCTGGAATCTGAGAGGAGCCACAAATTTCCTTCCACCCAGCGTTCCCCCAAGTCTCCCGATAAAAATGATACCTCACTTGTGTGGGTAGGCCTAGCGCCTGCGACAGGAAACGCCCCAAAACGCAATGTGGACACATCCAATTTTTTGAAAGAAAACAGAGGTGTTTTTTGCAAAGTGCCTACCTGTAGATTTTGGCCTGTAGCTCAGCTGGCACCTAAGGAAACCTACCAAACCTGTGCATTTCTGAAAACTAGAGACCTAGGGGAATCCAAGATGGGGTGACTTGTGTGGCTCGGACCAGGTTCTGTTACCCAGAATCCTTTGCAAACCTCAAAATTTGGCTAAAAAATCACATGTTCCTCACATTTCTGTGGCAGAAAGTTCTGGAATCTGAGAGGAGCCACGAATTTCCTTCCACCCAGCGTTCCCCCACGTCTCCCAATAAAAATGATACCTCACTTGTGTGGGTAGGCCTAGCGCCCGCGACAGGAAACGCCCCAAAGCGCAACGTGGACACATCCACATTTTTTAAAGAAAACAGAGGTGTTTTTTGCAAAGTGCCTAACTGTAGATTTTGGCCTGTAGCTCAGCCGGCACCTAGGGAAACCTACCAAACCTGTGCATTTCTAAAAACTAGAGACCTAGGGGAATCCAAGATGGGGTGACTTGTGTGACTTGGAGCAGGTTCTGTTACCCAGAATCCTTTGCAAACCTCACAATTTGACTAAAAAATCACATGTTCCTCACATTTCTGTGGCAAAAAGTTCTGGAATATGAGAGGAGCCACAAATTTCCTTCCACCCAGCGTTCCCCCAAGTCTCCCGATAAAAATGATACCTCACTTGTGTGGGTAGGCCTAGCGCCTGCGACA
The DNA here is from genome assembly GCF_031143425.1 of Pleurodeles waltl. Taxonomy (NCBI): domain Eukaryota; kingdom Metazoa; phylum Chordata; class Amphibia; order Caudata; family Salamandridae; genus Pleurodeles; species Pleurodeles waltl. The sequence goes on along the minus strand of NW_027149862.1, from coordinate 271,335 downwards.
GGAAACGCCCCAAAGCGCAACGTGGACACATCCAATTTTTTTAAAGAAAACAGAGGTGTTTTTTGCAAAGTGCCTACCTGTAGATTTTGGCCTGTAGCTCAGCCGGAACCTAGGGAAACCTACCAAACCTGTGCATTTCTAAAAACTAGAGACCTAGGGGAGTCTAAGATGGGGTGACTTGTGTGGCTCGGACCAGGTTCTGTTACCCAGAATCCTTTGCAAACCTCAAAATTTGGCGAAAAAAACACATGTTCCTCACATTTCTGTGGCAGAAAGTTCTGGAATCTGAGAGGAGCCACAAATTTCCTTCCACCCAGCGGTCCCGCACGTCTCCCGATAAAAATGATACCTCACTTGTGTGGGTAGGCCTAGCGCCCGCGACAGGAAATGCCCCAAAGCGCAACGTGGACACATACAAATTTTTGAAAGAAAACAGAGGTGTTTTTTGCAAAGTGCCTAACTGTAGATTTTGGCCTGTAGCTCAGCCGGAACCTAGGGAAACCTACCAAACCTGTGCATTTCTGAAAACTAGAGACCTAGGGGAATCCAAGATGGGGTGACTTGTGTGGCCCGGACCAGGTTCTGTTACACAGAATCCTTTGCAAACCTCAAAATTTGGCTAAAAAAACACATGTTCCTCACATTTCTGTGGCAGAAAGTTCTGGAATCTGAGAGGAGCCACAAATTTCCTTCCAACCAGCGTTCCCCCACGTCTCCCGATAAAAATGTTACCTCACTTGTGTGGGTAGGACTAGCGCCAGCAACAGGAAACGCCCCAAAGTGCAACGTGGACACATCCAAATTTTTGAAAGAAAACAGAGGTGTTTTTTTCAAAGTGCCTACCTGTAGATTTTGGCCTGTAGCTCAGCCGGCACCTAGGGAAACCTACCAAACCTGTGCATTTCTAAAAACTAGAGACCTAGGGGAGTCCAAGATGGGGTGACTTGTGTGGCTCGGACCAGGTTCTGTTACCCAGAATCCTTTGCAAACCTCAAAATTTGGCTAAAAAAACACATGTTCCTCACATTTCTGTGGCAGAAAGTTCTGAATCTGAGAGCAGCCTCAAATTACCTTCCACCCAGCGTTCCCTCAAGTCTCCCGATACAAATGATATCTCACTTGTGTGGGTAGGCCTAGCGCCCGCGACAGGAAGCGCCCCAAAGCGCAACGTGGACACATCCAATTTTTTTAAAGAAAACAGCTGTGTTATTTGAAAAGTGCCTACCTGTAGATCTTGGCCTCTAGCTCAGCCGCCACCTAGGGAAACCTACCAAACCTGTGCATTTCTGAAAACTAGAGACCTAGGGGAATCCAAGATGGGGTGACTTGTGTGGCTCGGACCAGGTTCTGTTACCCAGAATCCTTTGCAAACCTCAAAATTTGGCTAAAAAATCACATGTTCCTCACATTTCTGTGGCAGAAAGTTCTGGAATCTGAGAGGAGCCACGAATTTCCTTCCACCCAGCGTTCCCCCACGTCTCCCAATAAAAATGATACCTCACTTGTGTGGGTAGGCCTAGCGCCCGCGACAGGAAACGCCCCAAAGCGCAACGTGGACACATCCACATTTTTTAAAGAAAACAGAGGTGTTTTTTGCAAAGTGCCTAACTGTAGATTTTGGCCTGTAGCTCAGCCGGCACCTAGGGAAACCTACCAAACCTGTGCATTTCTAAAAACTAGAGACCTAGGGGAATCCAAGATGGGGTGACTTGTGTGACTTGGAGCAGGTTCTGTTACCCAGAATCCTTTGCAAACCTCACAATTTGACAAAAAAATCACATGTTCCTCACATTTCTGTGGCAAAAAGTTCTGGAATATGAGAGGAGCCACAAATTTCCTTCCACCCAGCGTTCCCCCAAGTCTCCCGATAAAAATGATACCTCACTTGTGTGGGTAGGCCTAGCGCCTGCGACAGGAAACGCCCCAAAGCGCAACGTGGACACATCCAATTTTTTGAAAGAAAACAGAGGTGTTTTTTGCAAAGTGCCTACCTGTAGATTTTGGCCTGTAGCTCAGCCGGAACCTAGGGAAACCTACCAAACCTGTGCATTTCTAAAAACTAGAGACCTAGGGGAGTCTAAGATGGGGTGACTTGTGTGGCTCGGACCAGGTTCTGTTACCCAGAATCCTTTGCAAACCTCAAAATTTGGCGAAAAAAACACATGTTCCTCACATTTCTGTGGCAGAAAGTTCTGGAATCTGAGAGGAGCCACAAATTTCCTTCCACCCAGCGGTCCCGCACGTCTCCCGATAAAAATGATACCTCACTTGTGTGGGTAGGCCTAGCGCCCGCGACAGGAAATGCCCCAAAGCGCAACGTGGACACATACAAATTTTTGAAAGAAAACAGAGGTGTTTTTTGCAAAGTGCCTAACTGTAGATTTTGGCCTGTAGCTCAGCCGGAACCTAGGGAAACCTACCAAACCTGTGCATTTCTGAAAACTAGAGACCTAGGGGAATCCAAGATGGGGTGACTTGTGTGGCCCGGACCAGGTTCTGTTACACAGAATCCTTTGCAAACCTCAAAATTTGGCTAAAAAAACACATGTTCCTCACATTTCTGTGGCAGAAAGTTCTGGAATCTGAGAGGAGCCACAAATTTCCTTCCAACCAGCGTTCCCCCACGTCTCCCGATAAAAATGTTACCTCACTTGTGTGGGTAGGACTAGCGCCCGCAACAGGAAACGCCCCAAAGTGCAACGTGGACACATCCAAATTTTTGAAAGAAAACAGAGGTGTTTTTTTCAAAGTGCCTACCTGTAGATTTTGGCCTGTAGCTCAGCCGGCACCTAGGGAAACCTACCAAACCTGTGCATTTCTAAAAACTAGAGACCTAGGGGAGTCCAAGATGGGGTGACTTGTGTGGCTCGGACCAGGTTCTGTTACCCAGAATCCTTTGCAAACCTCAAAATTTGGCTAAAAAAACACATGTTCCTCACATTTCTGTGGCAGAAAGTTCTGAATCTGAGAGCAGCCTCAAATTACCTTCCACCCAGCGTTCCCTCAAGTCTCCCGATACAAATGATATCTCACTTGTGTGGGTAGGCCTAGCGCCCGCGACAGGAAGCGCCCCAAAGCGCAACGTGGACACATCCAATTTTTTTAAAGAAAACAGCTGTGTTATTTGAAAAGTGCCTACCTGTAGATCTTGGCCTCTAGCTCAGCCGCCACCTAGGGAAACCTACCAAACCTGTGCATTTCTGAAAACTAGAGACCTAGGGGAATCCAAGATGGGGTGACTTGTGTGGCTCGCACCAGGTTCTGTTACCCAGAATCCTTTGCAAACCTCAAAATTTGGCTAAAAAATCACATGTTCCTCACATTTCTGTGGCAGAAAGTTCTGGAATCTGAGAGGAGCCACAAATTTCCTTCCACCCAGCGTTCCCCCAAGTCTCCCGATAAAAATGATACCTCACTTGTGTGGGTAGGCCTAGCGCCTGCGACAGGAAACGCCCCAAAACGCAATGTGGACACATCCAATTTTTTTAAAGAAAACAGAGGTGTTTTTTGCAAAGTGCCTACCTGTAGATTTTGGCCTGTAGCTCAGCTGGCACCTAAGGAAATCTACCAAACCTGTGCATTTCTGAAAACTAGAGACCTAGGGGAATCCAAGATGGGGTGACTTGTGTGGCTCGGACCAGGTTCTGTTACCCAGAATCCTTTGCAAACCTCAAAATTTGGCTAAAAAATCACATGTTCCTCACATTTCTGTGGCAGAAAGTTCTGGAATCTGAGAGGAGCCACGAATTTCCTTCCACCCAGCGTTCCCCCACGTCTCCCGATAAAAATGATACCTCACTTGTGTGGGTAGGCCTAGCGCCCACGACAGGAAACGCCCCAAAGCGCAACGTGGACACATCCACATTTTTTAAAGAAAACAGAGGTGTTTTTTGCAAAGTGCCTAACTGTAGATTTTGGCCTGTAGCTCAGCCGGCACCTAGGGAAACCTACCAAACCTGTGCATTTCTAAAAACTAGAGACCTAGGGGAATCCAAGATGGGGTGACTTGTGTGACTTGGAGCAGGTTCTGTTACCCAGAATCCTTTGCAAACCTCACAATTTGACTAAAAAATCACATGTTCCTCACATTTCTGTGGCAAAAAGTTCTGGAATATGAGAGGAGCCACAAATTTCCTTCCACCCAGCGTTCCCCCAAGTCTCCCGATAAAAATGATACCTCACTTGTGTGGGTAGGCCTAGCGCCTGCGACAGGAAACGCCCCAAAGCGCAACGTGGACACATCCAATTTTTTGAAAGAAAACAAAGGTGTTTTTTGCAAAGTGCCTACCTGTAGATTTTGGCCTGTAGGTCAGCCGGAACCTAGGGAAACCTACCAAACCTGTGCATTTCTAAAAACTAGAGACCTAGGGGAGTCTAAGATGGGGTGACTTGTGTGGCTCGGACCAGGTTCTGTTACCCAGAATCCTTTGCAAACCTCAAAATTTGGCGAAAAAAACACATGTTCCTCACATTTCTGTGGCAGAAAGTTCTGGAATCTGAGAGGAGCCACAAATTACCTTCCACCTAGCGTTCCCCCACGTCTCCCGATAAAAATGATACCTCACTTGTGTGGGTAGGCCTAGCGCCCGCGACAGGAAACGCCCCAAAGAGCAACGTGGACACATCCAATTTTTTGAAAGAAAACAGAGGTGTTTTTTGCAAAGTGCATACCTGTAGATTTTGGCCTGTAGCTCAGCCGCCACCTATGGAAATCTACCAAACCTGTGCATTTCTGAAAACTAGAGACCTAGGGGAATCCAAGATGGGGTGACTTGTGTGACTCGGACCAGGTTCTGTTACCCAGAATCCTTTGCAAACCTCAAAATTTGGCTAAAAAAACACATGTTCCTCACATTTCTGTGGCAGAAAGTTCTGGAATCTGAGAGCAGACTCAAATTACCTTCCACCCAGCGTTCCCTCAAGTCTCCCGATACAAATGATACCTCACTTGTGTGGGTAGGCCTAGCGCCCGCGACAGGAAATGCCCCAAAGCGCAACGTGGACACATCCAATTTTTTGAAAGAAAACAGAGGTGTTATTTGCAAAGTGCCTACCTGTAGATTTTGGCCTCTAGCTCAGCCGCCACCTTGGGAAACCTACCAAACCTGTGCATTTCTGAAAACTAGAGACCTAGGGGAATCCAAGATGGGGTGACTTGTGTGGCTCGGACCAGGTTCTGTTACCCAGAATCCTTTGCAAACCTCAAAATTTGGCTAAAAAAACACACGGTCCTCTCATTTCTGTGGCAGAAAGTTCTGGAATCTGAGAGGAGCCACAAATTTCCTTCCACCCAGCGTTCCCCCACGTCTCCCGATAAAAATGATACCTCACTTGTGTGAGTAGGCCTAGCGCCCGCGACAGGAAACGCCCCAAAGCGCAACGTGGACACATCCAATTTTTTGAAAGAAAACAGAGGTGTTTTTTGCAAAGTGCCTACCTGTAGATTTTGGCCTGTAGCTCAACTGGCACCTAAGGAAACCTACCAAACCTGTGCATTTCTGAAAACTAGAGACCTAGGGGAATCCAAGATGGGGTGACTTGTGTGGCTCGGACCAGGTTCTGTTACCCAGAATCCTTTGCAAACCTCAAAATTTGGCTAAAAAATCACATGTTCCTCACATTTCTGTGGCAAAACGTTCTGGAATCTGAGAGGAGCCACAAATTACCTTCCACCCAGCGTTCCCCAAAGTCTCCCGATAAAAATGACACCTCACTTGTGTGGGTAGGCCTAGCGCTTGCGACAGGAGACGCCCCAAAGCGCAACGTGGACACATCCAGTTTTTTGAAAGAAAACAGAGGTGTTTTTTGCAAAGTGCCTACCTGTAGATTTTGGCCTGTAGCTCAGCCGGAACCTAGAGAAACCTACCAAACCTGTGCATTTCTGAAAACTAGAGACCTAGGGGAATCCAAGATGGGGTTGACTTGTGTGGCTCGGACCAGGTTCTGTTACCCAGAATCCTTTGCAAACCTAAAAATTTGGCTAAAAAAACACATGTTCCTCACATTTCTGTGGCAGAAAGTTCTGGAATCTGAGAGGAGCCACAAATTTCCTTCCAACCAGCGTTCCCCCACGTCTCCCGATAAAAATGTTACCTCACTTGTGTGGGTAGGACTAGCGCCCGCAACAGGAAACGCCCCAAAGCGCAACGTGGACACATCCAAATTTTTGAAAGAAAACAGAGGTGTTTTTTGCAAAGTGCCTACCTGTAGATTTTGGCCTGTAGCTCAGCCGGCACCTAGGGAAACCTACCAAACCTGTGCATTTCTAAAAACTAGAGACCTAGGGGAGTCCAAGATGGGGTGACTTGTGTGGCTCGGACCAGGTTCTGTTACCCGGAATCCTTTGCAAACCTCAAAATTTGGCTAAAAAAACACATGTTCCTCACATTTCTGTGGCAGAAAGTTCTGGAATCTGAGAGGAGCCACAAATTTCCTTCCAACCAGCGTTCCCCCACGTCTCCCGATAAAAATGTTACCTCACTTGTGTGGGTAGGACTAGCGCCCGCAACAGGAAACGCCCCAAAGCGCAACGTGGACACATCCAAATTTTTTAAAGAAAACAGAGGTGTTTTTTGCAAAGTGCCTACCTGTAGATTTTGGCCTGTAGCTCAGCCGACACCTAGGGAAACCTACCAAACCTGTGCATTTCTAAAAACTAGAGACCTAGGGGAGTCCAAGATGGGGTGACTTGTGTGGCTCGGACCAGGTTCTGTTACCCAGAATCCTTTGCAAACCTCAAAATGTGGCTAAAAAAACACATGTTCCTCACATTTCTGTGGCAGAAAGTTCTGGAATCTGAGAGGAGCCACAAATTTCCTTCCACCCAGCGTTCCCCCAAGTCTCCCGATAAAAATTATACCTCACTTGTGTGGGTAGGCCTAGCGCCTGCGACAGGAAACGCCCCAAAGCGCAACGTGGACACATCCAATTTTTTGAAAGAAAACAGAGGTGTTTTTTGCAAAGTGCCTACCTGTAGATTTTGGCCTGTAGCTCAGCTGGCACCTAAGGAAACCTACCAAACCTGTGCATTTCTGAAAACTAGAGACCTAGGGGAATCCAAGATGGGGTGACTTGTGTGGCTCGGACCAGGTTCTGTTACCCAGAATCCTTTGCAAACCTCAAAATTTGGCTAAAAAATCACATGTTCCTCACATTTCTGTGGCAGAAAGTTCTGGAATCTGAGAGGAGCCACAAATTTCCTTCCACCCAGCGGTCCCGCACGTCTCCCGATAAAAATGATACCTCACTTGTGTGGGTAGGCCTAGCGCCCGCGACAGGAAACGCCCCAAAGCGCAACATGGACACATACAAATTTTTGAAAGAAAACAGAGGTGTTTTTTGCAAAGTGCCTAACTGTAGATTTTGGCCTGTAGCTCAGCCGGAACCTAGGGAAACCTACCAAACCTGTGCATTTCTGAAAACTAGAGACCGAGGGGAATCCAAGATGGGGTGGCTTGTGTGGCCCGGACCAGGTTCTGTTACCCAGAATCCTTTGCAAACCTCAAAATTTGGCTAAAAAAACACATGTTCCTCACATTTCTGTGGCAGAAAGTTCTGGAATCTGAGAGGAGCCACAAATTTCCTTCCAACCAGCGTTCCCCCACGTCTCCCGATAAAAATGTTACCTCACTTGTGTGTGTAGGACTAGCGCCCGCAACAGGAAATGCCCCAAAGCGCAACGTGGACACATCCAAATTTTTTAAAGAAAACAGAGGTGTTTTTTGCAAAGTGCCTACCTGTAGATTTTGGCCTGTAGCTCAGCCGGCACCTTGGGAAACCTACCAAACCTGTGCATTTCTAAAAACTAGAGACCTGGGGGAGTCCAAGATGGGGTGACTTGTGTGGCTCGGACCAGGTTCTGTTACCCAGAATCCTTTGCAAACCTCAAAATTTGGCTAAAAAAACACATGTTCCTCACATTTCTATGGCAGAAAGTTCTGGAATCTGAGAGCAGCCTCAAATTACCTTCCACCCAGCGTTCCCTCAAGTCTCCCGATACAAATGATACCTCACTTGTGTGGGTAGGCCTAGCGCCCGCGACAGGAAACGCCCCAAAGCGCAACGTGGACACATCCAATTTTTTGAAAGAAAACAGAGGTGTTATTTGCAAAGTGCCTACCTGTAGATTTTGGCCTCTAGCTCAGCCGCCACCTTGGGAAACCTACCAAACCTGTGCATTTCTGAAAACTAGAGACCTAGGGGAATCCAAGATGGGGTGACTTGTGTGGCTCGGACCAGGTTCTGTTACCCAGAATCCTTTGCAAACCTCAAAATTTGGCTAAAAAAACACACGGTCCTCTCATTTCTGTGGCAGAAAGTTCTGGAATCTGAGAGGAGCCACAAATTTCCTTCCACCCAGCGTTCCCCCACGTCTCCCGATAAAAATGATACCTCACTTGTGTGAGTAGGCCTAGCGCCCGCGACAGGAAACGCCCCAAAGCGCAACGTGGACACATCCAATTTTTTTAAAGAAAACAGAGGTGTTTTTTGCAAAGTGCCTACCTGTAGATTTTGGCCTGTAGCTCAACTGGCACCTAAGGAAACCTACCAAACCTGTGCATTTCTGAAAACTAGAGACCTAGGGGAATCCAAGATGGGGTGACTTGTGTGGCTCGGACCAGGTTCTGTTACCCAGAATCCTTTGCAAACCTCAAAATTTGGCTAAAAAATCACATGTTCCTCACATTTCTGTGGCAAAACGTTCTGGAATCTGAGAGGAGCCACAAATTACCTTCCACCCAGCGTTCCCCAAAGTCTCCCGATAAAAATGACACCTCCCTTGTGTGGGTAGGCCTAGCGCTTGCGACAGGAGACGCCCCAAAGCGCAACGTGGACACATCCAGTTTTTTGAAAGAAAACAGAGGTGTTTTTTGCAAAGTGCCTACCTGTAGATTTTGGCCTGTAGCTCAGCCGGAACCTAGAGAAACCTACCAAACCTGTGCATTTCTGAAAACTAGAGACCTAGGGGAATCCAAGATGGGGTGACTTGTGTGGCTCGGACCAGGTTCTGTTACCCAGAATCCTTTGCAAACCTCAAAATTTGGCTAAAAAAACACATGTTCCTCACATTTCTGTGGCAGAAAGTTCTGGAATCTGAGAGGAGCCACAAATTTCCTTCCAACCAGCGTTCCCCCAAGTCTCCCGATAAAAATGATACCTCACTTGTGTGGGTAGGCCTAGCGCCTGCGACAGGAAACGCCCTAAAGCGCAACGTGGACACATCCAATTTTTTTAAAGAAAACAGAGGTGTTTTTTGCAAAGTGCCTACCTGTAGATTTTGGCCTGTAGCTCAGCTGGCACCTAAGGAAACCTACCAAACCTGTGCATTTCTGAAAACTAGAGACCTAGGGGAATCCAAGATGGAGTGACTTGTGTGGCTCGGACCAGGTTCTGTTACCCAGAATCCTTTGCAAACCTCAAAATTTGGCTAAAAAATCACATGTTCCTCACATTTCTGTGGCAGAAAGTTCTGGAATCTGAGAGGAGCCACAAATTTCCGTCCACCCAGCGGTCCCGCACGTCTCCCGATAAAAATGATACCTCACTTGTGTGGGTAGGCCTAGCGCCCGCGACAGGAAACGCCCCAAAGCGCAACGTGGACACATACAAATTTTTGAAAGAAAACAGAGGTGTTTTTTGCAAAGTGCCTAACTGTAGATTTTGGCCTGTAGCTCAGCCGGAACCTAGGGAAACCTACCAAACCTGTGCATTTCTGAAAACTAGAGACCTAGGGGAATCCAAGATGGGGTGACTTGTGTGGCCCGGACCAGGTTCTGTTACCCAGAATCCTTTGCAAACCTCAAAATTTGGCTAAAAAAACACATGTTCCTCACATTTCTGTGGCAGAAAGTTCTGGAATCTGAGAGGAGCCACAAATTTCCTTCCAACCAGCGTTCCCCCACGTCTCCCGATAAAAATGTTACCTCACTTGTGTGGGTAGGACTAGCGCCCGCAACAGGAAACGCCCCAAAGCGCAACGTGGACACATCCAAATTTTTGAAAGAAAACAGAGGTGTTTTTTGCAAAGTGCCTACCTGTAGATTTTGGCCTGTAGCTCAGCCGCCACCTAGGGAAACCTACCAAACCTGTGCATTTCTAAAAACTAGAGACCTAGGGGAGTCCAAGATGGGGTGACTTGTGTGGCTCGGACCAGGTTCTGTTACCCAGAATCCTTTGCAAACCTCAAAATTTGGCTAAAAAAACACATGTTCCTCACATTTCTGTGGCAGAAAGTTCTGGAATCTGAGAGCAGCCTCAAATTACCTTCCACCCAGCGTTCCCTCAAGTCTCCCGATACAAATGATACCTCACTTGTGTGGGTAGGCCTAGCGCCCGCGACAGGAAACGCCCCAAAGCGCAACGTGGACACATCCAATTTTTTGAAAGAAAACAGAGGTGTTATTTGCAAAGTGCCTACCTGTAGATCTTGGCCTCTAGCTCAGCCGCCACCTAGGGAAACCTACCAAACCTGTGCATTTCTGAAAACTAGAGACCTAGGGGAATCCAAGATGGGGTGACTTGTGTGGCTCGGACCAGGTTCTGTTACCCAGAATCCTTTGCAAACCTCAAAATTTGGCTAAAAAATCACATGTTCCTCACATTTCTGTGGCAGAAAGTTCTGGAATCTGAGAGGAGCCACAAATTTCCTTCCACCCAGCGTTCCCCCAAGTCTCCCGATAAAAATGATACCTCACTTGTGTGGGTAGGCCTAGCGCCTGCGACAGGAAACGCCCCAAAACGCAATGTGGACACATCCAATTTTTTTAAAGAAAACAGAGGTGTTTTTTGCAAAGTGCCTACCTGTAGATTTTGGCCTGTAGCTCAGCTGGCACCTAAGGAAACCTACCAAACCTGTGCATTTCTGAAAACTAGAGACCTAGGGGAATCCAAGATGGGGTGACTTGTGTGGCTCGGACCAGGTTCTGTTACCCAGAATCCTTTGCAAACCTCAAAATTTGGCTAAAAAATCACATGTTCCTCACATTTCTGTGGCAGAAAGTTCTGGAATCTGAGAGGAGCCACGAATTTCCTTCCACCCAGCGTTCCCCCACGTCTCCCAATAAAAATGATACCTCACTTGTGTGGGTAGGCCTAGCGCCCGCGACAGGAAACGCCCCAAAGCGCAACGTGGACACATCCACATTTTTTAAAGAAAACAGAGGTGTTTTTTGCAAAGTGCCTAACTGTAGATTTTGGCCTGTAGCTCAGCCGGCACCTAGGGAAACCTACCAAACCTGTGCATTTCTAAAAACTAGAGACCTAGGGGAATCCAAGATGGGGTGACTTGTGTGACTTGGAGCAGGTTCTGTTACCCAGAATCCTTTGCAAACCTCACAATTTGACTAAAAAATCACATGTTCCTCACATTTCTGTGGCAAAAAGTTCTGGAATATGAGAGGAGCCACAAATTTCCTTCCACCCAGCGTTCCCCCAAGTCTCCCGATAAAAATGATACCTCACTTGTGTGGGTAGGCCTAGCGCCTGCGACAGGAAACGCCCCAAAGCGCAACGTGGACACATCCAATTTTTTGAAAGAAAACAGAGGTGTTTTTTGCAAAGTGCCTACCTGTAGATTTTGGCCTGTAGCTCAGCCGGAACCTAGGGAAACCTACCAAACCTGTGCATTTCTAAAAACTAGAGACCTAGGGGAGTCTAAGATGGGGTGACTTGTGTGGCTCGGACCAGGTTCTGTTACCCAGAATCCTTTGCAAACCTCAAAATTTGGCGAAAAAAACACATGTTCCTCACATTTCTGTGGCAGAAAGTTCTGGAATCTGAGAGGAGCCACAAATTTCCTTCCACCCAGCGGTCCCGCACGTCTCCCGATAAAAATGATACCTCACTTGTGTGGGTAGGCCTAGCGCCCGCGACAGGAAATGCCCCAAAGCGCAACGTGGACACATACAAATTTTTGAAAGAAAACAGAGGTGTTTTTTGCAAAGTGCCTAACTGTAGATTTTGGCCTGTAGCTCAGCCGGAACCTAGGGAAACCTACCAAACCTGTGCATTTCTGAAAACTAGAGACCTAGGGGAATCCAAGATGGGGTGACTTGTGTGGCCCGGACCAGGTTCTGTTACACAGAATCCTTTGCAAACCTCAAAATTTGACTAAAAAAACACATGTTCCTCACATTTCTGTGGCAGAAAGTTCTGGAATCTGAGAGGAGCCACAAATTTCCTTCCAACCAGCGTTCCCCCACGTCTCCCGATAAAAATGTTACCTCACTTGTGTGGGTAGGACTAGCGCCCGCAACAGGAAACGCCCCAAAGTGCAACGTGGACACATCCACATTTTTGAAAGAAAACAGAGGTGTTTTTTGCAAAGTGCCTACCTGTAGATTTTGGCCTGTAGCTCAGCCGGCACCTAGGGAAACCTACCAAACCTGTGCATTTCTAAAAACTAGAGACCTAGGGGAGTCCAAGATGGGGTGACTTGTGTGGCTCGGACCAGGTTCTGTTACCCAGAATCCTTTGCAAACCTCAAAATTTGGCTAAAAAAACACATGTTCCTCACATTTCTGTGGCAGAAAGTTCTGAATCTGAGAGCAGCCTCAAATTACCTTCCACCCAGCGTTCCCTCAAGTCTCCCGATACAAATGATATCTCACTTGTGTGGGTAGGCCTAGCGCCCGCGACAGGAAGCGCCCCAAAGCGCAACGTGGACACATCCAATTTTTTTCAAGAAAACAGCCGTGTTATTTGAAAAGTGCCTACCTGTAGATCTTGGCCTCTAGCTCAGCCGCCACCTAGGGAAACCTACCAAACCTGTGCATTTCTGAAAACTAGAGACCTAGGGGAATCCAAGATGGGGTGACTTGTGTGGCTCGGACCAGGTTCTGTTACCCAGAATCCTTTGCAAACCTCAAAATTTGGCTAAAAAATCACATGTTCCTCACATTTCTGTGGCAGAAAGTTCTGGAATCTGAGAGGAGCCACAAATTTCCTTCCACCCAGCGTTCCCCCAAGTCTCCCGATAAAAATGATACCTCACTTGTGTGGGTAGGCCTAGCGCCTGCGACAGGAAACGCCCCAAAACGCAATGTGGACACATCCAATTTTTTTAAAGAAAACAGAGGTGTTTTTTGCAAAGTGCCTACCTGTAGATTTTGGCCTGTAGCTCAGCTGGCACCTAAGGAAATCTACCAAACCTGTGCATTTCTGAAAACTAGAGACCTAGGGGAATCCAAGATGGGGTGACTTGTGTGGCTCGGACCAGGTTCTGTTACCCAGAATCCTTTGCAAACCTCAAAATTTGGCTAAAAAATCACATGTTCCTCACATTTCTGTGGCAGAAAGTTCTGGAATCTGAGAGGAGCCACGAATTTCCTTCCACCCAGCGTTCCCCCACGTCTCCCGATAAAAATGATACCTCACTTGTGTGGGTAGGCCTAGCGCCCACGACAGGAAACGCCCCAAAGCGCAACGTGGACACATCCACATTTTTTAAAGAAAACAGAGGTGTTTTTTGCAAAGTGCCTAACTGTAGATTTTGGCCTGTAGCTCAGCCGGCACCTAGGGAAACCTACCAAACCTGTGCATTTCTAAAAACTAGAGACCTAGGGGAATCCAAGATGGGGTGACTTGTGTGACTTGGAGCAGGTTCTGTTACCCAGAATCCTTTGCAAACCTCACAATTTGACTAAAAAATCACATGTTCCTCACATTTCTGTGGCAAAAAGTTCTGGAATATGAGAGGAGCCACAAATTTCCTTCCACCCAGCGTTCCCCCAAGTCTCCCGATAAAAATGATACCTCACTTGTGTGGGTAGGCCTAGCGCCTGCGACAGGAAACGCCCCAAAGCGCAACGTGGACACATCCAATTTTTTGAAAGAAAACAAAGGTGTTTTTTGCAAAGTGCCTACCTGTAGATTTTGGCCTGTAGCTCAGCCGGAACCTAGGGAAACCTACCAAACCTGTGCATTTCTAAAAACTAGAGACCTAGGGGAGTCTAAGATGGGGTGACTTGTGTGGCTCGGACCAGGTTCTGTTACCCAGAATCCTTTGCAAACCTCAAAATTTGGCGAAAAAAACACATGTTCCTCACATTTCTGTGGCAGAAAGTTCTGGAATCTGAGAGGAGCCACAAATTACCTTCCACCTAGCGTTCCCCCACGTCTCCCGATAAAAATTATACCTCACTTGTGTGGGTAGGCCTAGCGCCCGCGACAGGAAACGCCCCAAAGAGCAACGTGGACACATCCAATTTTTTGAAAGAAAACAGAGGTGTTTTTTGCAAAGTGCATACCTGTAGATTTTGGCCTGTAGCTCAGCCGCCACCTATGGAAATCTACCAAACCTGTGCATTTCTGAAAACTAGAGACCTAGGGGAATCCAAGATGGGGTGACTTGTGTGACTCGGACCAGGTTCTGTTACCCAGAATCCTTTGCAAACCTCAAAATTTGGCTAAAAAAACACATGTTCCTCACATTTCTGTGGCAGAAAGTTCTGGAATCTGAGAGCAGCCTCAAATTACCTTCCACCCAGCGTTCCCTCAAGTCTCCCGATACAAATGATACCTCACTTGTGTGGGTAGGCCTAGCGCCCGCGACAGGAAACGCCCCAAAGCGCAACGTGGACACATCCAATTTTTTGAAAGAAAACAGAGGTGTTATTTGCAAAGTGCCTACCTGTAGATTTTGGCCTCTAGCTCAGCCGACACCTTGGGAAACCTACCAAACCTGTGCATTTCTGAAAACTAGAGACCTAGGGGAATCCAAGATGGGGTGACTTGTGTGGCTCGGACCAGGTTCTGTTACCCAGAATCCTTTGCAAACCTCAAAATTTGGCTAAAAAAACACACGGTCCTCTCATTTCTGTGGCAGAAAGTTCTGGAATCTGAGAGGAGCCACAAATTTCCTTCCACCCAGCGTTCCCCCACGTCTCCCGATAAAAATGATACCTCACTTGTGTGAGTAGGCCTAGCGCCCGCGACAGGAAACGCCCCAAAGCGCAACGTGGACACATCCAATTTTTTTAAAGAAAACAGAGGTGTTTTTTGCAAAGTGCCTACCTGTAGATTTTGGCCTGTAGCTCAACTGGCACCTAAGGAAACCTACCAAACCTGTGCATTTCTGAAAACTAGAGACCTAGGGGAATCCAAGATGGGGTGACTTGTGTGGCTCGGACCAGGTTCTGTTACCCAGAATCCTTTGCAAACCTCAAAATTTGGCTAAAAAATCACATGTTCCTCACATTTCTGTGGCAAAACGTTCTGGAATCTGAGAGGAGCCACAAATTACCTTCCACCCAGCGTTCCCCAAAGTCTCCCGATAAAAATGACACCTCACTTGTGTGGGTAGGCCTAGCGCTTGCGACAGGAGACGCCCCAAAGCGCAACGTGGACACATCCAGTTTTTTGAAAGAAAACAGAGGTGTTTTTTGCAAAGTGCCTACCTGTAGATTTTGGCCTGTAGCTCAGCTGGCACCTAAGGAAACCAACCAAACCTGTGCATTTCTGAAAACTAGAGACCTAGGGGAATCCAAGATGGGGTGACTTGTGTGGCTCGGACCAGGTTCTGTTACCCAGAATCCTTTGCAAACCTCAAAATTTGGCTAAAAAATCACATGTTCCTCACATTTCTGTGGCAGAAAGTTCTGGAATCTGAGAGGAGCCACAAATTTCCTTCCACCCAGCGTTCCCCCAAGTCTCCCGATAAAAATGATACCTCACTTGTGTGGGTAGGCCTAGCGCCTGCGACAGGAAACGCCCCAAAACGCAATGTGGACACATCCAATTTTTTGAAAGAAAACAGAGGTGTTTTTTGCAAAGTGCCTACCTGTAGATTTTGGCCTGTAGCTCAGCTGGCACCTAAGGAAACCTACCAAACCTGTGCATTTCTGAAAACTAGAGACCTAGGGGAATCCAAGATGGGGTGACTTGTGTGGCTCGGACCAGGTTCTGTTACCCAGAATCCTTTGCAAACCTCAAAATTTGGCTAAAAAATCACATGTTCCTCACATTTCTGTGGCAGAAAGTTCTGGAATCTGAGAGGAGCCACAAATTTCCGTCCACCCAGCGGTCCCGCACGTCTCCCGATAAAAATGATACCTCACTTGTGTGGGTAGGCCTAGCGCCCGCGACAGGAAACGCCCCAAAGCGCAACGTGGACACATACATATTTTTGAAAGAAAACAGAGGTGTTTTTTGCAAAGTGCCTAACTGTAGATTTTGGCCTGTAGCTCAGCCGGAACCTAGGGAAACCTACCAAACCTGTGCATTTCTGAAAACTAGAGACCTAGGGGAGTCCAAGATGGGGTGACTTGTGTGGCTCGGACCAGGTTCTGTTACCCAGAATCCTTTGCAAACCTCAAAATTTGGCTAAAAAAACACATGTTCCTCACATTTCTGTGGCAGAAAGTTCTGGAATCTGAGAGCAGCCTCAAATTACCTTCCACCCAGCGTTCCCTCAAGTCTCCCGATACAAATGATACCTCACTTGTGTGGGTAGGCCTAGCGCCCGCGACAGGAAACGCCCCAAAGCGCAACGTGGACACATCCAATTTTTTGAAAGAAAACAGAGGTGTTATTTGCAAAGTGCCTACCTGTAGATCTTGGCCTCTAGCTCAGCCGCCACCTAGGGAAACCTACCAAACCTGTGCATTTCTGAAAACTAGAGACCTAGGGGAATCCAAGATGGGGTGACTTGTGTGGCTCGGACCAGGTTCTGTTACCCAGAATCCTTTGCAAACCTCAAAATTTGGCTAAAAAATCACATGTTCCTCACATTTCTGTGGCAGAAAGTTCTGGAATCTGAGAGGAGCCACAAATTTCCTTCCACCCAGCGTTCCCCCAAGTCTCCCGATAAAAATGATACCTCACTTGTGTGGGTAGGCCTAGCGCCTGCGACAGGAAACGCCCCAAAACGCAATGTGGACACATCCAATTTTTTGAAAGAAAACAGAGGTGTTTTTTGCAAAGTGCCTACCTGTAGATTTTGGCCTGTAGCTCAGCCGGAACCTAGGGAAACCTACCAAACCTGTGCATTTCTGAAAACTAGAGACCTAGGGGAGTCCAAGATGGGGTGACTTGTGTGGCTCGGACCAGGTTCTGTTACCCAGAATCCTTTGCAAACCTCAAAATTTGGCTAAAAAATCACATGTTCCTCACATTTCTGTGGCAGAAAGTTCTGGAATCTGAGAGGAGCCACGAATTTCCTTCCACCCAGCGTTCCCCCACGTCTCCCAATAAAAATGATACCTCACTTGTGTGGGTAGGCCTAGCGCCCCCGACAGGAAACGCCCCAAAGCGCAATGTGGACACATCCAATTTTTTGAAAGAAAACAGAGGTGTTTTTTGCAAAGTGCCTAACTGTAGATTTTGGCCTGTAGCTCAGCCGGCACCTAGGGAAACCTACCAAACCTGTGCATTTCTAAAAACTAGAGACCTAGGGGAATCCAAGATGGGGTGACTTGTGTGACTTGGAGCAGGTTCTGTTACCCAGAATCCTTTGCAAACCTCACAATTTGACTAAAAAATCACATGTTCCTCACATTTCTGTGGCAAAAAGTTCTGGAATCTGAGAGGAGCAACAAATTTCCTTCCACCCAGCGTTCCCCCAAGTCTCCCGATAAAAATGATACCTCACTTGTGTGGGTAGGCCTAGCGCCTGTGACAGGAAACGCCCCAAAGCGCAACGTGGACACATCCAGTTTTTTGAAAGAAAACAGAGGTGTTTTTTGCAAAGTGCCTACCTGTAGATTTTGGCCTGTAGCTCAGCCGGCACCTAGGGAAACCTACCAAACCTGTGCATTTCTAAAAACTAGAGACCTAGGGGAGTCCAAGATGGGGTGACTTGTGTGGCTCGGACCAGGTTCTGTTACCCAGAATCCTTTGCAAACCTCAAAATTTGGCTAAAAAAACACATGTTCCTCACATTTCTGTGGCAGAAAGTTCTGGAATCTGAGAGGAGCCACAAATTTCCTTCCAACCAGCGTTCCCCCACGTCTCCCGATAAAAATGTTACCTCACTTGTGTGGGTAGGACTAGCGCCCGCAACAGGAAACGCCCCAAAGCGCAACGTGGACACATCCAAATTTTTGAAAGAAAACAGAGGTGTTTTTTGCAAAGTGCCTACCTGTAGATTTTGGCCTGTAGCTCAGCCGGCACCTAGGGAAACCTACCAAACCTGTGCATTTCTAAAAACTAGAGACCTAGGGGAGTCCAAGATGGGGTGACTTGTGTGGCTCGGACCAGGTTCTGTTACCCAGAATCCTTTGCAAACCTCAAAATTTGGCTAAAAAAACACATGTTCCTCACATTTCTGTGGCAGAAAGTTCTGGAATCTGAGAGGAGCCACAAATTTCCTTCCACCCAGCGTTCCCCCAAGTCTCCCGATAAAAATGATACCTCACTTGTGTGGGTAGGCCTAGCGCCTGCGACAGGAAACGCCCCAAAGCGCAACGTGGACACATCCAATTTTTTGAAAGAAAACAGAGGTGTTTTTTGCAAAGTGCCTACCTGTAGATTTTGGCCTGTAGCTCAGCTGGCACCTAAGGAAACCTACCAAACCTGTGCATTTCTGAAAACTAGAGACCTAGGGGAATCCAAGATGGGGTGACTTGTGTGGCTCTGACCAGGTTCTGTTACCCAGAATCCTTTGCAAACCTCAAAATTTGGCTAAAAAATCACATGTTCCTCACATTTCTGTGGCAGAAAGTTCTGGAATCTGAGAGGAGCCACAAATTTCCTTCCACCCAGCGGTCCTGCACGTCTCCCGATAAAAATGATACCTCACTTGTGTGGGTAGGCCTAGCGCCCGCGACAGGAAACGCCCCAAAGCGCAACGTGGACACATACAAATTTTTGAAAGAAAACAGAGGTGTTTTTTGCAAAGTGCCTAACTGTAGATTTTGGCCTGTAGCTCAGCCGGAACCTAGGGAAACCTACCAAACCTGTGCATTTCTGAAAACTAGAGACCTAGGGGAATCCAAGATGGGGTGACTTGTGTGACTCGGACCAGGTTCTGTTACCCAGAATCCTTTGCAAACCTCAAAATTTGGCTAAAAAAACACATGTTCCTCACATTTCTGTTGCAGAAAGTTCTGGAATCTGAGAGCAACCACAAATTACCTTCCACCCAGCGTTCCCCCACGTCTCCCGATAAAAATGATACCTCACTTGTGTGGGTAGGCCTAGCGCCCGCGACAGGAAACGCCCCAAAGAGCAACGTGGACACATCCAATTTTTTGAAAGAAAACAGAGGTGTTTTTTGCAAAGTGCATACCTGTAGATTTTGGCCTGTAGCTCAGCCGCCACCTATGGAAATCTACCAAACCTGTGCATTTCTGAAAACTAGAGACCTAGGGGAATCCAAGATGGGGTGACTTGTGTGACTCGGACCAGGTTCTGTTACCCAGAATCCTTTGCAAACCTCAAAATTTGGCTAAAAAATCACATGTTCCTCACATTTCTGTGGCAGAAAGTTCTGGAATCTGAGAGGAGCCACAAATTTCATTCCACCCAGCGTTCCCCCACGTCTCCCGATAAAAATGATACCTCACTTGTGTGGGTAGGCCTAGCGCCCGCGACAGGAAACGCCCCAAAGCGCAACGTGGACACATCCAATTTTTTGAATGAAAACAGAGGTGTTTTTTGCAAAGTACCTACCTGTAGATTTTGGCCTGTAGCTCAGCCGCCACCTAGGGAAACCTACCAAACCTGTGCATTTCTGAAAACTAGAGACCTAGGGGAATCCAAGATGGGGTGACTTGTGTGGCTCGTACCAGGTTCTGTTACCCAGAATCCTTTGCAAACCTCCAAATTTGGCTAAAAAATCACATGTTCCTCACATTTCTGTGGCAAAAAGTTCTGGAATCTGAGAGGAGCAACAAATTTCCTTCCACCCAGCGTTCCCCCAAGTCTCCCGATAAAAATGATACCTCACTTGTGTGGGTAGGCCTAGCGCCTGTGACAGGAAACGCCCCAAAGCGCAACGTGGACACATCCAGTTTTTTTAAAGAAAACAGAGGTGTTTTTTGCAAAGTGCCTACCTGTAGATTTTGGCCTGTAGCTCAGCCGGCACCTAGGGAAACCTACCAAACCTGTGCATTTCTAAAAACTAGAGACCTAGGGGAGTCCAAGATGGGGTGACTTGTGTGGCTCGGACCAGGTTCTGTTACCCAGAATCCTTTGCAAACCTCAAAATTTGGCTAAAAAAACACATGTTCCTCACATTTCTGTGGCAGAAAGTTCTGGAATCTGAGAGGAGCCACAAATTTCCTTCCACCCAGCGTTCCCCCAAGTCTCCCGATAAAAATGATACCTCACTTGTGTGGGTAGGCCTAGCGCCTGCGACAGGAAACGCCCCAAAGCGCAACGTGGACACATCCAATTTTTTGAAAGAAAACAGAGGTGTTTTTTGCAAAGTGCCTACCTGTAGATTTTGGCCTGTAGCTCAGCTGGCACCTAAGGAAACCTACCAAACCTGTGCATTTCTGAAAACTAGAGACCTAGGGGAATCCAAGATGGGGTGACTTGTGTGGCTCGGACCAGGTTCTGTTACCCAGAATCCTTTGCAAACCTCAAAATTTGGCTAAAAAATCACATGTTCCTCACATTTCTGTGACAGAAAGTTCTGGAATCTGAGAGGAGCCACAAATTTCCTTCCACCCAGCGGTCCCGCACGTCTCCCGATAAAAATGATACCTCACTTGTGTGGGTAGGCCTAGCGCCCGCGACAGGAAACGCACCAAAGCGCAACGTGGACACATACAAATTTTTGAAAGAAAACAGAGGTGTTTTTTGCAAAGTGCCTAACTGTAGATTTTGGCCTGTAGCTCAGCCGGAACCTAGGGAAACCTACCAAACCTGTGCATTTCTGAAAACTAGAGACCGAGGGGAATCCAAGATGGGGTGACTTGTGTGGCCCGGACCAGGTTCTGTTACCCAGAATCCTTTGCAAACCTCAAAATTTGGCTAAAAAAACACATGTTCCTCACATTTCTGTGGCAGAAAGTTCTGGAATCTGAGAGGAGCCACAAATTTCCTTCCAACCAGCGTTCCCCCACGTCTCCCGATAAAAATGTTACCTCACTTGTGTGGGTAGGACTAACGCCCGCAACAGGAAATGCCCCAAAGCGCAACGTGGACACATCCAAATTTTTTAAAGAAAACAGAAGTGTTTTTTGCAAAGTGCCTACCTGTAGATTTTGGCCTGTAGCTCAGCCGGCACCTAGGGAAACCTACCAAACCTGTGCATTTCTGAAAACTAGAGACCTAGGGGAATCCAAGATCGGGTGACTTGTGTGGCTCGGACCAGGTTCTGTTACCCAGAATCCTTTGCAAACCTCCAAATTTGGCTAAAAAATCACATGTTCCTCACATTTCTGTGGCAAAAAGTTCTGGAATCTGAGAGGAGCAACAAATTTCCTTCCACCCAGCGTTCCCCCAAGTCTCCCGATAAAAATGATACCTCACTTGTGTGGGTAGGCCTAGCGCCTGTGACAGGAAACGCCCCAAAGCGCAACGTGGACACATCCAGTTTTTTGAAAGAAAACAGAGGTGTTTTTTGCAAAGTGCCTACCTGTAGATTTTGGCCTGTAGCTCAGCCGGCACCTAGGGAAACCTACCAAACCTGTGCATTTCTAAAAACTAGAGACCTAGGGGAGTCCAAGATGGGGTGACTTGTGTGGCTCGGACCAGGTTCTGTTACCCAGAATCCTTTGCAAACCTCAAAATTTGGCTAAAAAAACACATGTTCCTCACATTTCTGTGGCAGAAAGTTCTGGAATCTGAGAGGAGCCACAAATTTCCTTCCAACCAGCGTTCCCCCACGTCTCCCGATAAAAATGTTACCTCACTTGTGTGGGTAGGACTAGCGCCCGCAACAGGAAACGCCCCAAAGCGCAACGTGGACACATCCAAATTTTTGAAAGAAAACAGAGGTGTTTTTTGCAAAGTGCCTACCTGTAGATTTTGGCCTGTAGCTCAGCCGGCACCTAGGGAAACCTACCAAACCTGTGCATTTCTAAAAACTAGAGACCTAGGGGAGTCCAAGATGGGGTGACTTGTGTGGCTCGGACCAGGTTCTGTTACCCAGAATCCTTTGCAAACCTCAAAATTTGGCTAAAAAAACACATGTTCCTCACATTTCTGTGGCAGAAAGTTCTGGAATCTGAGAGGAGCCACAAATTTCCTTCCACCCAGCGTTCCCCCAAGTCTCCAGATAAAAATGATACCTCACTTGTGTGGGTAGGCCTAGCGCCTGCGACAGGAAACGCCCCAAAGCGCAACGTGGACACATCCAATTTTTTGAAAGAAAACAGAGGTGTTTTTTGCAAAGTGCCTACCTGTAGATTTTGGCCTGTAGCTCAGCTGGCACCTAAGGAAACCTACCAAACCTGTGCATTTCTGAAAACTAGAGACCTAGGGGAATCCAAGATGGGGTGACTTGTGTGGCTCGGACCAGGTTCTGTTACCCAGAATCCTTTGCAAACCTCAAAATTTGGCTAAAAA
Organism: Pleurodeles waltl; assembly: GCF_031143425.1. Taxonomy (NCBI): domain Eukaryota; kingdom Metazoa; phylum Chordata; class Amphibia; order Caudata; family Salamandridae; genus Pleurodeles; species Pleurodeles waltl. The sequence goes on along the minus strand of NW_027149862.1, from coordinate 248,880 downwards.
ATCACATGTTCCTCACATTTCTGTGGCAGAAAGTTCTGGAATCTGAGAGGAGCCACAAATTTCCTTCCACCCAGCGGTCCTGCACGTCTCCCGATAAAAATGATACCTCACTTGTGTGGGTAGGCCTAGCGCCCGCGACAGGAAACGCCCCAAAGCGCAACGTGGACACATACAAATTTTTGAAAGAAAACAGAGGTGTTTTTTGCAAAGTGCCTAACTGTAGATTTTGGCCTGTAGCTCAGCCGGAACCTAGGGAAACCTACCAAACCTGTGCATTTCTGAAAACTAGAGACCGAGGGGAATCCAAGATGGGGTGACTTGTGTGGCCCGGACCAGGTTCTGTTACCCAGAATCCTTTGCAAACCTCAAAATTTGGCTAAAAAAACACATGTTCCTCACATTTCTGTTGCAGAAAGTTCTGGAATCTGAGAGCAACCACAAATTACCTTCCACCCAGCGTTCCCCCACGTCTCCCGATAAAAATGATACCTCACTTGTGTGGGTAGGCCTAGCGCCCGCGACAGGAAACGCCCCAAAGAGCAACGTGGACACATCCAATTTTTTGAAAGAAAACAGAGGTGTTTTTTGCAAAGTGCATACCTGTAGATTTTGGCCTGTAGCTCAGCCGCCACCTATGGAAATCTACCAAACCTGTGCATTTCTGAAAACTAGAGACCTAGGGGAATCCAAGATGGGGTGACTTGTGTGACTCGGACCAGGTTCTGTTACCCAGAATCCTTTGCAAACCTCAAAATTTGGCTAAAAAATCACATGTTCCTCACATTTCTGTGGCAGAAAGTTCTGGAATCTGAGAGGAGCCACAAATTTCATTCCACCCAGCGTTCCCCCACGTCTCCCGATAAAAATGATACCTCACTTGTGTGGGTAGGCCTAGCGCCCGCGACAGGAAACGCCCCAAAGCGCAACGTGGACACATCCAAATTTTTGAAAGAAAACAGAGGTGTTTTTTGCAAAGTGCCTACCTGTAGATTTTGGCCTGTAGCTCAGCCGGAACCTAGGGAAACCTACCAAACCTGTGCATTTCTAAAAACTAGAGACCTAGGGGAGTCCAAGATGGGGTGACTTGTGTGGCTCGGACCAGGTTCTGTTACCCAGAATCCTTTGCAAACCTCAAAATTTGGCTAAAAAAACACATGTTCCTCACATTTCTGTGGCAGAAAGTTCTGGAATCTGAGAGGAGCCACAAATTACCTTCCACCCAGCGTTCCCCCACGTCTCCCGATAAAAATGATACCTCACTTGTGTGGGTAGGCCTAGCGCCCGCGACAGGAAACGCCCCAAAGCGCAACGTGGACACATCCAATTTTTTGAATGAAAACAGAGGTGTTTTTTGCAAAGTACCTACCTGTAGATTTTGGCCTGTAGCTCAGCCGCCACCTAGGGAAACCTACCAAACCTGTGCATTTCTGAAAACTAGAGACCTAGGGGAATCCAAGATGGGGTGACTTGTGTGGCTCGTACCAGGTTCTGTTACCCAGAATCCTTTGCAAACCTCAAAATTTGGCTAAAAAAACACATGTTCCTCACATTTCTGTGGCAAAAAGTTCTGGAATCTGAGAGGAGCCACAAATGTCCTTCCACCCAGCGTTCCCCCAAGTCTCCCGATAAAAATGATACCTCACTTGTGTGGGTAGGCCTAGCGCCCGCGACAGGAAAAGCCCCAAAGTGCAACGTGGACACATCCAATTTTTTTAAAGAAAACAGAGGTGTTTTTTGCAAAGTGCCTACCTGTAGATTTTGGCCTCTAGCTCAGCCGCCACCTAGGGAAACCTACCAAACCTGTGCATTTCTGAAAACTAGAGACCTAGGGGAATCCAAGATGGGGTGACTTGTGTGACTTGGACCAGGGTCTGTTACACAGAATCCTTTGCAAACCTCATAATTTGGCTAAAAAAACACATGGTCCTCACATTTCTGTGGCAGAAAGTTCTGGAATCTGAGAGGAGCCACAAATTTCCTTCCACCCAGCGTTCCCCCAAGTCTCCCGATAAAAATGATACCTCAGTTGTGTGGGTAGGCCTAGCGCCCGCGACAGGAAATGCCCCAAAGCGCAGCGTGGCCACATCCAATTTTTTGAAAGAAAACAGAAGTGTTTTTTGCAAAGTGCCTACCTGTAGATTTCTGCCTCTAGCTCAGCCGCCACCTAGGGAAACCTACCAAACCTGTGCATTTCTGAAAACTAGAGACCTTTTGGAATCCAAGATGGGGTGACTTGTGTGGCTCGGACCAGGTTCTGTTCCCCAGAATCCTTTGCAAACCTCAAAATTTGGCTAAAAAAACACATGTTCCTCACATTTCTGTGGCAGAAAGTTCTGGAATCTGAGAGGAGCCACAAATTTCCTTCCACCCAGCGTTTCCCAACGTCTCCCGATAAAAATGATACCTCACTTGTGTGGGTAGGCCTAGCGCCCGCTACAGGAAACGCCCCAAAGCGCAACGTGGACACATCCAATTTTTTGAAAGAAAACAGAGGTGTTTTTTGCAAAGTGCCTACCTGTAGATTTTGGCCTGTAGCTCAGCCGGCACCTAGGGAAACCTACCAAACCTGTGCATTTCTGAAAACTAGAGACCTAGGGGAATCCAAGATCGGGTGACTTGTGTGGCTCGGACCAGGTTCTGTTACCCAGAATCCTTTGCAAACCTCCAAATTTGGCTAAAAAATCACATGTTCCTCACATTTCTGTGGCAAAAAGTTCTGGAATCTGAGAGGAGCAACAAATTTCCTTCCACCCAGCGTTCCCCCAAGTCTCCCGATAAAAATGATACCTCACTTGTGTGGGTAGGCCTAGCGCCTGTGACAGGAAACGCCCCAAAGCGCAACGTGGACACATCCAGTTTTTTTAAAGAAAACAGAGGTGTTTTTTGCAAAGTGCCTACCTGTAGATTTTGGCCTGTAGCTCAGCCGGCACCTAGGGAAACCTACCAAACCTGTGCATTTCTAAAAACTAGAGACCTAGGGGAGTCCAAGATGGGGTGACTTGTGTGGCTCGGACCAGGTTCTGTTACCCAGAATCCTTTGCAAACCTCAAAATTTGGCTAAAAAAACACATGTTCCTCACATTTCTGTGGCAGAAAGTTCTGGAATCTGAGAGGAGCCACAAATTTCCTTCCAACCAGCGTTCCCCCACGTCTCCCGATAAAAATGTTACCTCACTTGTGTGGGTAGGACTAGCGCCCGCAACAGGAAACGCCCCAAAGCGCAACGTGGACACATCCAAATTTTTGAAAGAAAACAGAGGTGTTTTTTGCAAAGTGCCTACCTGTAGATTTTGGCCTGTAGCTCAGCCGGCACCTAGGGAAACCTACCAAACCTGTGCATTTCTAAAAACTAGAGACCTAGGGGAGTCCAAGATGGGGTGACTTGTGTGGCTCGGACCAGGTTCTGTTACCCAGAATCCTTTGCAAACCTCAAAATTTGGCTAAAAAAACACATGTTCCTCACATTTCTGTGGCAGAAAGTTCTGGAATCTGAGAGGAGCCACAAATTTCCTTCCACCCAGCGTTCCCCCAAGTCTCCCGATAAAAATGATACCTCACTTGTGTGGGTAGGCCTAGCGCCTGCGACAGGAAACGCCCCAAAGCGCAACGTGGACACATCCAATTTTTTGAAAGAAAACAGAGGTGTTTTTTGCAAAGTGCCTACCTGTAGATTTTGGCCTGTAGCTCAGCTGGCACCTAAGGAAACCTACCAAACCTGTGCATTTCTGAAAACTAGAGACCTAGGGGAATCCAAGATGGGGTGACTTGTGTGGCTCGGACCAGGTTCTGTTACCCAGAATCCTTTGCAAACCTCAAAATTTGGCTAAAAAATCACATGTTCCTCACATTTCTGTGGCAGAAAGTTCTGGAATCTGAGAGGAGCCACAAATTTCCTTCCACCCAGCGGTCCCGCACGTCTCCCGATAAAAATGATACCTCACTTGTGTGGGTAGGCCTAGCGCCCGCGACAGGAAACGCACCAAAGCGCAACGTGGACACATACAAATTTTTGAAAGAAAACAGAGGTGTTTTTTGCAAAGTGCCTAACTGTAGATTTTGGCCTGTAGCTCAGCCGGAACCTAGGGAAACCTACCAAACCTGTGCATTTCTGAAAACTAGAGACCGAGGGGAATCCAAGATGGGGTGACTTGTGTGGCCCGGACCAGGTTCTGTTACCCAGAATCCTTTGCAAACCTCAAAATTTGGCTAAAAAAACACATGTTCCTTACATTTCTGTGGCAGAAAGTTCTGGAATCTGAGAGGAGCCACAAATTTCCTTCCAACCAGCGTTCCCCCACGTCTCCCGATAAAAATGTTACCTCACTTGTGTGGGTAGGACTAACGCCCGCAACAGGAAATGCCCCAAAGCGCAACGTGGACACATCCAAATTTTTTAAAGAAAACAGAGGTGTTTTTTGCAAAGTGCCTACCTGTAGATTTTGGCCTGTAGCTCAGCCGGCACCTAGGGAAACCTACCAAACCTGTGCATTTCTAAAAACTAGAGACCTAGGGGAGTCCAAGATGGGGTGACTTGTGTGGCTCGGACCAGGTTCTGTTACCCAGAATCCTTTGCAAACCTCAAAATTTGGCTAAAAAAACACATGTTCCTCACATTTCTGTGGCAGAAAGTTCTGGAATCTGAGAGCAGCCTCAAATTTCCTTCCACCCAGCGTTCCCCCACGTCTCCCGATAAAAATGATACCTCACTTGTGTGAGTAGGCCTAGCGCCCGCGACAGGAAACGCCCCAAAGCGCAACGTGGACACATCCAATTTTTTTAAAGAAAACAGAGGTGTTTTTTGCAAAGTGCCTACCTGTAGATTTTGGCCTGTAGCTCAACTGGCACCTAAGGAAACCTACCAAACCTGTGCATTTCTGAAAACTAGAGACCTAGGGGAATCCAAGATGGGGTGACTTGTGTGGCTCGGACCAGGTTCTGTTACCCAGAATCCTTTGCAAACCTCAAAATTTGGCTAAAAAATCACATGTTCCTCACATTTCTGTGGCAAAACGTTCTGGAATCTGAGAGGAGCCACAAATTACCTTCCACCCAGCGTTCCCCAAAGTCTCCCGATAAAAATGACACCTCACTTGTGTGGGTAGGCCTAGCGCTTGCGACAGGAGACGCCCCAAAGCGCAACGTGGACACATCCAGTTTTTTGAAAGAAAACAGAGGTGTTTTTTGCAAAGTGCCTACCTGTAGATTTTGGCCTGTAGCTCAGCCGGCACCTAGGGAAACCTACCAAACCTGTGCATTTCTAAAAACTAGAGACCTAGGGGAGTCCAAGATGGGGTGACTTGTGTGGCTCGGACCAGGTTCTGTTACCCAGAATCCTTTGCAAACCTCAAAATTTGGCTAAAAAAACACATGTTCCTCACATTTCTGTGGCAGAAAGTTCTGGAATCTGAGAGCAGCCTCAAATTACCTTCCACCCAGCGTTCCCTCAAGTCTCCCGATACAAATGATACCTCACTTGTGTGGGTAGGCCTAGCGCCCGCGACAGGAAACGCCCCAAAGTGCAACGTGGACACATCCAATTTTTTGAAAGAAAACAGAGGTGTTATTTGCAAAGTGCCTACCTGTAGATTTTGGCCTCTAGCTCAGCCGCCACCTTGGGAAACCTACCAAACCTGTGCATTTCTGAAAACTAGAGACCTAGGGGAATCCAAGATGGGGTGACTTGTGTGGCTCGGACCAGGTTCTGTTACCCAGAATCCTTTGCAAACCTCAAAATTTGGCTAAAAAAACACACGGTCCTCTCATTTCTGTGGCAGAAAGTTCTGGAATCTGAGAGGAGCCACAAATTTCCTTCCACCCAGCGTTCCCCCACGTCTCCCGATAAAAATGATACCTCACTTGTGTGAGTAGGCCTAGCGCCCGCGACAGGAAACGCCCCAAAGCGCAACGTGGACACATCCAATTTTTTTAAAGAAAACAGAGGTGTTTTTTGCAAAGTGCCTACCTGTAGATTTTGGCCTGTAGCTCAACTGGCACCTAAGGAAACCTACCAAACCTGTGCATTTCTGAAAACTAGAGACCTAGGGGAATCCAAGATGGGGTGACTTGTGTGGCTCGGACCAGGTTCAGTTACCCAGAATCCTTTGCAAACCCCCAAAATTTGGCTAAAAAATCACATGTTCCTCACATTTCTGTGGCAAAACGTTCTGGAATCTGAGAGGAGCCACAAATTACCTTCCACCCAGCGTTCCCCAAAGTCTCCCGATAAAAATGACACTTCACTTGTGTGGGTAGGCCTAGCACTTGCGACAGGAGACGCCCCAAAGCGCAACGTGGACACATCCAGTTTTTTTAAAGAAAACAGAGGTGTTTTTTGCAAAGTGACTACCTGTAGATTTTGGCCTGTAGCTCAGCCGGAACCTAGGGAAACCTACCAAACCTGTGCATTTCTGAAAACTAGAGACCTAGGGGAATCCAAGATGGGGTGACTTGTGTGGCTCGGACCAGGTTCTGTTACCCAGAATCCTTTGCAAACCTCAAAATTTGGCTAAAAAAACACATGTTCCTCACATTTCTGTGGCAGAAAGTTCTGGAATCTGAGAGGAGCCACAAATTTCCTTCCAACCAGCGTTCCCCCACGTCTCCCGATAAAAATGTTACCTCACTTGTGTGGGTAGGACTAGCGCCCGCAACAGGAAACGCCCCAAAGCGCAACGTGGACACATCCAAATTTTTGAAAGAAAACAGAGGTGTTTTTTGCAAAGTGCCTACCTGTAGATTTTGGCCTGTAGCTCAGCCGGCACCTAGGGAAACCTACCAAACCTGTGCATTTCTAAAAACTAGAGACCTAGGGGAGTCCAAGATGGGGTGACTTGTGTGGCTCGGACCAGGTTCTGTTACCCAGAATCCTTTGCAAACCTCAAAATTTGGCTAAAAAAACACATGTTCCTCACATTTCTGTGGCAGAAAGTTCTGGAATCTGAGAGGAGCCTCAAATTACCTTCCACCCAGCGTTCCCTCAAGTCTCCCGATAAAAATGATACTTCACTTGTGTGGGTAGGCCTAGCGCCCGTGACAGGAAACGCCCCAAAGCGCAACATGGACACATCCAATTTTTTGAAAGAAAACAGAGGTGTTATTTGCAAAGTGCCTACCTGTAGATTTTGGCCTCTAGCTCAGCCGCCACCTAGGGAAACCTACCAAACCTGTGCATTTCTGAAAACTAGAGACCTAGGGGAATCCAAGATGGGGTGACTTGTGTGGCTCGGACCAGGTTCTGTTACCCAGAATCCTTTGCAAACCTCAAAATTTGGCTAAAAAAACACACGGTCCTCTCATTTCTGTGGCAGAAAGTTCTGGAATCTGAGAGGAGCCACAAATTTCCTTCCAACCAGCGTTCCCCCACGTCTCCCGATAAAAATGTTACCTCACTTGTGTGGGTAGGACTAGCGCCCACAACAGGAAACGCCCCAAAGCGCAACGTGGACACATCCAAATTTTTGAAAGAAAACAGAGGTGTTTTTTGCAAAGTGCCTACCTGTAGATTTTGGCCTGTAGCTCAGCCGGCACCTAGGGAAACCTACCAAACCTGTGCATTTCTAAAAACTAGAGACCTAGGGGAGTCCAAGATGGGGTGACTTGTGTGGCTCGGACCAGGTTCTGTTACCCAGAATCCTTTGCAAACCTCAAAATTTGGCTAAAAAAACACATGTTCCTCACATTTCTGTGGCAGAAAGTTCTGGAATCTGAGAGGAGCCACAAATTTCCTTCCACCCAGCGTTCCCCCAAGTCTCCCGATAAAAATGATACCTCACTTGTGTGGGTAGGCCTAGCGCCTGCGACAGGAAACGCCCCAAAGCGCAACGTGGACACATCCAATTTTTTGAAAGAAAACAGAGGTGTTTTTTGCAAAGTGCCTACCTGTAGATTTTGGCCTGTAGCTCAGCTGGCACCTAAGGAAACCTACCAAACCTGTGCATTTCTGAAAACTAGAGACCTAGGGGAATCCAAGATGGGGTGACTTGTGTGGCTCGGACCAGGTTCTGTTACCCAGAATCCTTTGCAAACCTCAAAATTTGGCTAAAAAATCACATGTTCCTCACATTTCTGTGGCAGAAAGTTCTGGAATCTGAGAGGAGCCACAAATTTCCTTCCAACCAGCGTTGCCCCACGTCTCCCGATAAAAATGTTACCTCACTTGTGTGGGTAGGACTAGCGCCCGCAACAGGAAACGCCCCAAAGCGCAACGTGGACACATCCAAATTTTTGAAAGAAAACAGAGGTGTTTTTTGCAAAGTGCCTACCTGTAGATTTTGGCCTGTAGCTCAGCCGGCACCTAGGGAAACCTACCAAACCTGTACATTTCTAAAAACTAGAGACCTAGGGGAGTCCAAGATGGGGTGACTTGTGTGGCTCGGACCAGGTTCTGTTACCCAGAATCCTTTGCAAACCTCAAAATTTGGCTAAAAAAACACATGTTCCTCACATTTCTGTGGCAGAAAGTTCTGGAATCTGAGAGCAGCCTCAAATTACCTTCCACCCAGCGTTCCCTCAAGTCTCCCGATACAAATGATACCTCACTTGTGTGGGTAGGCCTAGCGCCCGCGACAGGAAACGCCCCAAAGCGCAACGTGGACACATCCAATTTTTTGAAAGAAAACAGAGGTGTTATTTGCAAAGTGCCTACCTGTAGATCTTGGCCTCTAGCTCAGCCGCCACCTAGGTAAACCTACCAAACCTGTGCATTTCTGAAAACTAGAGACCTAGGGGAATCCAAGATGGGGTGACTTGTGTGGCTCGGACCAGGTTCTGTTACCCAGAATCCTTTGCAAACCTCAAAATTTGGCTAAAAAATCACATGTTCCTCACATTTCTGTGGCAGAAAGTTCTGGAATCTGAGAGGAGCCACAAATTTCCTTCCACCCAGCGTTCCCCCAAGTCTCCCGATAAAAATGATACCTCACTTGTGTGGGTAGGCCTAGCGCCTGCGACAGGAAACGCCCCAAAACGCAATGTGGACATATCCAATTTTTTGAAAGAAAACAGAGGTGTTTTTTGCAAAGTGCCTACCTGTAGATTTTGGCCTGTAGCTCAGCTGGCACCTAAGGAAACCTACCAAACCTGTGCATTTCTGAAAACTAGAGACCTAGGGGAATCCAAGATGGGGTGACTTGTGTGGCTCGGACCAGGTTCTGTTACCCAGAATCCTTTGCAAACCTCAAAATTTGGCTAAAAAATCACATGTTCCTCACATTTCTGTGGCAGAAAGTTCTGGAATCTGAGAGGAGCCACGAATTTCCTTCCACCCAGCGTTCCCCCACGTCTCCCGATAAAAATGATACCTCACTTGTGTGGGTAGGCCTAGCGCCCGCGACAGGAAACGCCCCAAAGCGCAACGTGGACACATCCACATTTTTTAAAGAAAACAGAGGTGTTTTTTGCAAAGTGCCTAACTGTAGATTTTGGCCTGTAGCTCAGCCGGCACCTAGGGAAACCTACCAAACCTGTGCATTTCTAAAAACTAGAGACCTAGGGGAATCCAAGATGGGGTGACTTGTGTGACTTGGAGCAGGTTCTGTTACCCAGAATCCTTTGCAAACCTCACAATTTGACTAAAAAATCACATGTTCCTCACATTTCTGTGGCAAAAAGTTCTGGAATCTGAGAGGAGCCACAAATTTCCTTCCACCCAGCGTTCCCCCAAGTCTCCCGATAAAAATGATACCTCACTTGTGTGGGTAGGCCTAGCGCCTGCGACAGGAAACGCCCCAAAGCGCAACGTGGACACATCCAATTTTTTGAAAGAAAACAGAGGTGTTTTTTGCAAAGTGCCTACCTGTAGATTTTGGCCTGTAGCTCAGCCGGAACCTAGGGAAACCTACCAAACCTGTGCATTTCTAAAAACTAGAGACCTAGGGGAGTCTAAGATGGGGTGACTTGTGTGGCTCGGACCAGGTTCTGTTACCCAGAATCCTTTGCAAACCTCAAAATTTGGCGAAAAAAACACATGTTCCTCACATTTCTGTGGCAGAAAGTTCTGGAATCTGAGAGGAGCCACAAATTACCTTCCACCCAGCGTTCCCCCACGTCTCCCGATAAAAATGATACCTCACTTGTGTGGGTAGGCCTAGCGCCCGCGACAGGAAACGCCCCAAAGAGCAACGTGGACACATCCAATTTTTTGAAAGAAAACAGAGGTGTTTTTTGCAAAGTGCATACCTGTAGATTTTGGCCTGTAGCTCAGCCGCCACCTATGGAAATCTACCAAACCTGTGCATTTCTGAAAACTAGAGACCTAGGGGAATCCAAGATGGGGTGACTTGTGTGACTCGGACCAGGTTCTGTTACCCAGAATCCTTTGCAAACCTCAAAATTTGGCTAAAAAATCACATGTTCCTCACATTTCTGTGCCAGAAAGTTCTGGAATCTGAGAGGAGCCACAAATTTCATTCCACCCAGCGTTCCCCCACATCTCCCGATAAAAATTATACCTCACTTGTGTGGGTAGGCCTAGCGCCCGCGACAGGAAACGCCCCAAAGCGCAACGTGGACACATCCAAATTTTTGAAAGAAAACAGAGGTGTTTTTTGCAAAGTGCCTACCTGTAGATTTTGGCCTGTAGCTCAGCCGGAACCTAGGGAAACCTACCAAACCTGTGCATTTCTAAAAACTAGAGACCTAGGGGAGTCCAAGATGGGGTGACTTGTGTGGCTCGGACCAGGTTCTGTTACCCAGAATCCTTTGCAAACCTCAAAATTTGGCTAAAAAAACACATGTTCCTCACATTTCTGTGGCAGAAAGTTCTGGAATCTGAGAGGAGCCACAAATTACCTTCCACCCAGCGTTCCCCCACGTCTCCCGATAAAAATGATACCTCACTTGTGTGGGAAGGCCTAGCGCCCGCGACAGGAAACGCCCCAAAGCGCAACGTGGACACATCCAATTTTTTGAATGAAAACAGAGGTGTTTTTTGCAAAGTGCCTACCTGTAGATTTTGGCCTGTAGCTCAGCCGCCACCTAGGGAAACCTACCAAACCTGTGCATTTCTGAAAACTAGAGACCTAGGGGAATCCAAGATGGGGTAACTTGTGTGGCTCGTACCAGGTTCTGTTACCCAGAATCCTTTGCAAACCTCAAAATTTGGCTAAAAAAACACATGTTCCTCACATTTCTGTGGCAAAAAGTTCTGGAATCTGAGAGGAGCCACAAATGTCCTTCCACCCAGCGTTCCCCCAAGTCTCCCGATAAAAATGATACCTCACTTGTGTGGGTAGGCCTAGCGCCCGCGACAGGAAAAGCCCCAAAGTGCAACGTGGACACATCCAATTTTTTTAAAGAAAACAGAGGTGTTTTTTGCAAAGTGCCTACCTGTAGATTTTGGCCTCTACCTCAGTGGCCACCTAGGGAAACCTACCAAACCTGTGCATTTCTGAAAACTAGAGACCTAGGGGAATCCAAGATGGGGTGACTTGTGTGACTTGGACCAGGGTCTGTTACCCAGAATCCTTTGCAAACCTCATAATTTGGCTAAAAAAACACATGGTCCTCACATTTCTGTGGCAGAAAGTTCTGGAATCTGAGAGGAGCCACAAATTTCCTTCCACCCAGCGTTCCCCCAAGTCTCCCGATAAAAATGATACCTCAGTTGTGTGGGTAGGCCTAGCGCCCGCGACAGGAAACGCCCCAAAGCGCAGCGTGGCCACATCCAATTTTTTGAAAGAAAACAGAAGTGTTTTTTGCAAAGTGCCTACCTGTAGATTTCTGCCTCTAGCTCAGCCGCCACCTAGGGAAACCTACCAAACCTGTGCATTTCTGAAAACTAGAGACCTTTTGGAATCCAAGATGGGGTGACTTGTGTGGCTCGGACCAGGTTCTGTTCCCCAGAATCCTTTGCAAACCTCAAAATTTGGCTAAAAAAACACATGTTCCTCACATTTCTGTGGCAAAAAGTTCTGGAATCTGAGAGGAGCCACAAATGTCCTTCCACCCAGCGTTCCCCCAAGTCTCCCGATAAAAATGATACCTCACTTGTGTGAGTAGGCCTAGCGCCCGCGACAGGAAACGCCCCAAAGCGCAACGTGGACACATCCAATTTTTTTAAAGAAAACAGAGGTGTTTTTTGCAAAGTGCCTACCTGTAGATTTTGGCCTGTAGCTCAACTGGCACCTAAGGAAACCTACCAAACCTGTGCATTTCTGAAAACTAGAGACCTAGGGGAATCCAAGATGGGGTGACTTGTGTGGCTCGGACCAGGTTCTGTTACCCAGAATCCTTTGCAAACCTCAAAATTTGGCTAAAAAATCACATGTTCCTCACATTTCTGTGGCAAAACGTTCTGGAATCTGAGAGGAGCCACAAATTACCTTCCACCCAGCGTTCCCCAAAGTCTCCCGATAAAAATGACACCTCACTTGTGTGGGTAGGCCTAGCGCTTGCGACAGGAGACGCCCCAAAGCGCAACGTGGACACATCCAGTTTTTTGAAAGAAAACAGAGGTGTTTTTTGCAAAGTGCCTACCTGTAGATTTTGGCCTGTAGCTCAGCCGGCACCTAGGGAAACCTACCAAACCTGTGCATTTCTAAAAACTAGAGACCTAGGGGAGTCCAAGATGGGGTGACTTGTGTGGCTCGGACCAGGTTCTGTTACCCAGAATCCTTTGCAAACCTCAAAATTTGGCTAAAAAAACACATGTTCCTCACATTTCTGTGGCAGAAAGTTCTGGAATCTGAGAGCAGCCTCAAATTACCTTCCACCCAGCGTTCCCTCAAGTCTCCCGATACAAATGATACCTCACTTGTGTGGGTAGGCCTAGCGCCCGCGACAGGAAACGCCCCAAAGTGCAACGTGGACACATCCAATTTTTTGAAAGAAAACAGAGGTGTTATTTGCAAAGTGCCTACCTGTAGATTTTGGCCTCTAGCTCAGCCGCCACCTTGGGAAACCTACCAAACCTGTGCATTTCTGAAAACTAGAGACCTAGGGGAATGCAAGATGGGGTGACTTGTGTGGCTCGGACCAGGTTCTGTTACCCAGAATCCTTTGCAAACCTCAAAATTTGGCTAAAAAAACACACGGTCCTCTCATTTCTGTGGCAGAAAGTTCTGGAATCTGAGAGGAGCCACAAATTTCCTTCCACCCAGCGTTCCCCCACGTCTCCCGATAAAAATGATACCTCACTTGTGTGAGTAGGCCTAGCGCCCGCGACAGGAAACGCCCCAAAGCGCAACGTGGACACATCCAATTTTTTTAAAGAAAACAGAGGTGTTTTTTGCAAAGTGCCTACCTGTAGATTTTGGCCTGTAGCTCAACTGGCACCTAAGGAAACCTACCAAACCTGTGCATTTCTGAAAACTAGAGACCTAGGGGAATCCAAGATGGGGTGACTTGTGTGGCTCGGACCAGGTTCAGTTACCCAGAATCCTTTGCAAACCCCCAAAATTTGGCTAAAAAATCACATGTTCCTCACATTTCTGTGGCAAAACGTTCTGGAATCTGAGAGGAGCCACAAATTACCTTCCACCCAGCGTTCCCCAAAGTCTCCCGATAAAAATGACACTTCACTTGTGTGGGTAGGCCTAGCACTTGCGACAGGAGACGCCCCAAAGCGCAACGTGGACACATCCAGTTTTTTTAAAGAAAACAGAGGTGTTTTTTGCAAAGTGACTACCTGTAGATTTTGGCCTGTAGCTCAGCCGGAACCTAGGGAAACCTACCAAACCTGTGCATTTCTGAAAACTAGAGACCTAGGGGAATCCAAGATGGGGTGACTTGTGTGGCTCGGACCAGGTTCTGTTACCCAGAATCCTTTGCAAACCTCAAAATTTGGCTAAAAAAACACATGTTCCTCACATTTCTGTGGCAGAAAGTTCTGGAATCTGAGAGGAGCCACAAATTTCCTTCCAACCAGCGTTCCCCCACGTCTCCCGATAAAAATGTTACCTCACTTGTGTGGGTAGGACTAGCGCCCGCAACAGGAAACGCCCCAAAGCGCAACGTGGACACATCCAAATTTTTGAAAGACAACAGAGGTGTTTTTTGCAAAGTGCCTACCTGTAGATTTTGGCCTGTAGCTCAGCCGGCACCTAGGGAAACCTACCAAACCTGTGCATTTCTAAAAACTAGAGACCTAGGGGAGTCCAAGATGGGGTGACTTGTGTGGCTCGGACCAGGTTCTGTTACCCAGAATCCTTTGCAAACCTCAAAATTTGGCTAAAAAAACACATGTTCCTCACATTTCTGTGGCAGAAAGTTCTGGAATCTGAGAGGAGCCTCAAATTACCTTCCACCCAGCGTTCCCTCAAGTCTCCCGATAAAAATGATACTTCACTTGTGTGGGTAGGCCTAGCGCCCGTGACAGGAAACGCCCCAAAGCGCAACATGGACACATCCAATTTTTTGAAAGAAAACAGAGGTGTTATTTGCAAAGTGCCTACCTGTAGATTTTGGCCTCTAGCTCAGCCGCCACCTAGGGAAACCTACCAAACCTGTGCATTTCTGAAAACTAGAGACCTAGGGGAATCCAAGATGGGGTGACTTGTGTGGCTCGGACCAGGTTCTGTTACCCAGAATCCTTTGCAAACCTCAAAATTTGGCTAAAAAAACACACGGTCCTCTCATTTCTGTGGCAGAAAGTTCTGGAATCTGAGAGGAGCCACAAATTTCCTTCCAACCAGCGTTCCCCCACGTCTCCCGATAAAAATGTTACCTCACTTGTGTGGGTAGGACTAGCGCCCGCAACAGGAAACGCCCCAAAGCGCAACGTGGACACATCCAAATTTTTGAAAGAAAACAGAGGTGTTTTTTGCAAAGTGCCTACCTGTAGATTTTGGCCTGTAGCTCAGCCGGCACCTAGGGAAACCTACCAAACCTGTGCATTTCTAAAAACTAGAGACCTAGGGGAGTCCAAGATGGGGTGACTTGTGTGGCTCGGACCAGGTTCTGTTACCCAGAATCCTTTGCAAACCTCAAAATTTGGCTAAAAAAACACATGTTCCTCACATTTCTGTGGCAGAAAGTTCTGGAATCTGAGAGGAGCCACAAATTTCCTTCCACCCAGCGTTCCCCCAAGTCTCCCGATAAAAATGATACCTCACTTGTGTGGGTAGGCCTAGCGCCTGCGACAGGAAACGCCCCAAAGCGCAACGTGGACACATCCAATTTTTTGAAAGAAAACAGAGGTGTTTTTTGCAAAGTGCCTACCTGTAGATTTTGGCCTGTAGCTCAGCTGGCACCTAAGGAAACCTACCAAACCTGTGCATTTCTGAAAACTAGAGACCTAGGGGAATCCAAGATGGGGTGACTTGTGTGGCTCGGACCAGGTTCTGTTACCCAGAATCCTTTGCAAACCTCAAAATTTGGCTAAAAAATCACATGTTCCTCACATTTCTGTGGCAGAAAGTTCTGGAATCTGAGAGGAGCCACAAATTTCCTTCCAACCAGCGTTGCCCCACGTCTCCCGATAAAAATGTTACCTCACTTGTGTGGGTAGGACTAGCGCCCGCAACAGGAAACGCCCCAAAGCGCAACGTGGACACATCCAAATTTTTGAAAGAAAACAGAGGTGTTTTTTGCAAAGTGCCTACCTGTAGATTTTGGCCTGTAGCTCAGCCGGCACCTAGGGAAACCTACCAAACCTGTGCATTTCTAAAAACTAGAGACCTAGGGGAGTCCAAGATGGGGTGACTTGTGTGGCTCGGACCAGGTTCTGTTACCCAGAATCCTTTGCAAACCTCAAAATTTGGCTAAAAAAACACATGTTCCTCACATTTCTGTGGCAGAAAGTTCTGGAATCTGAGAGCAGCCTCAAATTACCTTCCACCCAGCGTTCCCTCAAGTCTCCCGATACAAATGATACCTCACTTGTGTGGGTAGGCCTAGCGCCCGCGACAGGAAACGCCCCAAAGCGCAACGTGGACACATCCAATTTTTTGAAAGAAAACAGAGGTGTTATTTGCAAAGTGCCTACCTGTAGATCTTGGCCTCTAGCTCAGCCGCCACCTAGGTAAACCTACCAAACCTGTGCATTTCTGAAAACTAGAGACCTAGGGGAATCCAAGATGGGGTGACTTGTGTGGCTCGGACCAGGTTCTGTTACCCAGAATCCTTTGCAAACCTCAAAATTTGGCTAAAAAATCACATGTTCCTCACATTTCTGTGGCAGAAAGTTCTGGAATCTGAGAGGAGCCACAAATTTCCTTCCACCCAGCGTTCCCCCAAGTCTCCCGATAAAAATGATACCTCACTTGTGTGGGTAGGCCTAGCGCCTGCGACAGGAAACGCCCCAAAACGCAATGTGGACATATCCAATTTTTTGAAAGAAAACAGAGGTGTTTTTTGCAAAGTGCCTACCTGTAGATTTTGGCCTGTAGCTCAGCTGGCACCTAAGGAAACCTACCAAACCTGTGCATTTCTGAAAACTAGAGACCTAGGGGAATCCAAGATGGGGTGACTTGTGTGGCTCGGACCAGGTTCTGTTACCCAGAATCCTTTGCAAACCTCAAAATTTGGCTAAAAAATCACATGTTCCTCACATTTCTGTGGCAGAAAGTTCTGGAATCTGAGAGGAGCCACGAATTTCCTTCCACCCAGCGTTCCCCCACGTCTCCCGATAAAAATGATACCTCACTTGTGTGGGTAGGCCTAGCGCCCGCGACAGGAAACGCCCCAAAGCGCAACGTGGACACATCCACATTTTTTAAAGAAAACAGAGGTGTTTTTTGCAAAGTGCCTAACTGTAG
The DNA here is from genome assembly GCF_031143425.1 of Pleurodeles waltl. Taxonomy (NCBI): domain Eukaryota; kingdom Metazoa; phylum Chordata; class Amphibia; order Caudata; family Salamandridae; genus Pleurodeles; species Pleurodeles waltl. The sequence continues at coordinate 232,186 of NW_027149862.1, read as the reverse complement.
ATTTTGGCCTGTAGCTCAGCCGGCACCTAGGGAAACCTACCAAACCTGTGCATTTCTAAAAACTAGAGACCTAGGGGAATCCAAGATGGGGTGACTTGTGTGACTTGGAGCAGGTTCTGTTACCCAGAATCCTTTGCAAACCTCACAATTTGACTAAAAAATCACATGTTCCTCACATTTCTGTGGCAAAAAGTTCTGGAATCTGAGAGGAGCCACAAATTTCCTTCCACCCAGCGTTCCCCCAAGTCTCCCGATAAAAATGATACCTCACTTGTGTGGGTAGGCCTAGCGCCTGCGACAGGAAACGCCCCAAAGCGCAACGTGGACACATCCAATTTTTTGAAAGAAAACAGAGGTGTTTTTTGCAAAGTGCCTACCTGTAGATTTTGGCCTGTAGCTCAGCCGGAACCTAGGGAAACCTACCAAACCTGTGCATTTCTAAAAACTAGAGACCTAGGGGAGTCTAAGATGGGGTGACTTGTGTGGCTCGGACCAGGTTCTGTTACCCAGAATCCTTTGCAAACCTCAAAATTTGGCGAAAAAAACACATGTTCCTCACATTTCTGTGGCAGAAAGTTCTGGAATCTGAGAGGAGCCACAAATTACCTTCCACCCAGCGTTCCCCCACGTCTCCCGATAAAAATGATACCTCACTTGTGTGGGTAGGCCTAGCGCCCGCGACAGGAAACGCCCCAAAGAGCAACGTGGACACATCCAATTTTTTGAAAGAAAACAGAGGTGTTTTTTGCAAAGTGCATACCTGTAGATTTTGGCCTGTAGCTCAGCCGCCACCTATGGAAATCTACCAAACCTGTGCATTTCTGAAAACTAGAGACCTAGGGGAATCCAAGATGGGGTGACTTGTGTGACTCGGACCAGGTTCTGTTACCCAGAATCCTTTGCAAACCTCAAAATTTGGCTAAAAAATCACATGTTCCTCACATTTCTGTGCCAGAAAGTTCTGGAATCTGAGAGGAGCCACAAATTTCATTCCACCCAGCGTTCCCCCACATCTCCCGATAAAAATTATACCTCACTTGTGTGGGTAGGCCTAGCGCCCGCGACAGGAAACGCCCCAAAGCGCAACGTGGACACATCCAAATTTTTGAAAGAAAACAGAGGTGTTTTTTGCAAAGTGCCTACCTGTAGATTTTGGCCTGTAGCTCAGCCGGAACCTAGGGAAACCTACCAAACCTGTGCATTTCTAAAAACTAGAGACCTAGGGGAGTCCAAGATGGGGTGACTTGTGTGGCTCGGACCAGGTTCTGTTACCCAGAATCCTTTGCAAACCTCAAAATTTGGCTAAAAAAACACATGTTCCTCACATTTCTGTGGCAGAAAGTTCTGGAATCTGAGAGGAGCCACAAATTACCTTCCACCCAGCGTTCCCCCACGTCTCCCGATAAAAATGATACCTCACTTGTGTGGGAAGGCCTAGCGCCCGCGACAGGAAACGCCCCAAAGCGCAACGTGGACACATCCAATTTTTTGAATGAAAACAGAGGTGTTTTTTGCAAAGTGCCTACCTGTAGATTTTGGCCTGTAGCTCAGCCGCCACCTAGGGAAACCTACCAAACCTGTGCATTTCTGAAAACTAGAGACCTAGGGGAATCCAAGATGGGGTAACTTGTGTGGCTCGTACCAGGTTCTGTTACCCAGAATCCTTTGCAAACCTCAAAATTTGGCTAAAAAAACACATGTTCCTCACATTTCTGTGGCAAAAAGTTCTGGAATCTGAGAGGAGCCACAAATGTCCTTCCACCCAGCGTTCCCCCAAGTCTCCCGATAAAAATGATACCTCACTTGTGTGGGTAGGCCTAGCGCCCGCGACAGGAAAAGCCCCAAAGTGCAACGTGGACACATCCAATTTTTTTAAAGAAAACAGAGGTGTTTTTTGCAAAGTGCCTACCTGTAGATTTTGGCCTCTAGCTCAGTGGCCACCTAGGGAAACCTACCAAACCTGTGCATTTCTGAAAACTAGAGACCTAGGGGAATCCAAGATGGGGTGACTTGTGTGACTTGGACCAGGGTCTGTTACCCAGAATCCTTTGCAAACCTCATAATTTGGCTAAAAAAACACATGGTCCTCACATTTCTGTGGCAGAAAGTTCTGGAATCTGAGAGGAGCCACAAATTTCCTTCCACCCAGCGTTCCCCCAAGTCTCCCGATAAAAATGATACCTCAGTTGTGTGGGTAGGCCTAGCGCCCGCGACAGGAAACGCCCCAAAGCGCAGCGTGGCCACATCCAATTTTTTGAAAGAAAACAGAAGTGTTTTTTGCAAAGTGCCTACCTGTAGATTTCTGCCTCTAGCTCAGCCGCCACCTAGGGAAACCTACCAAACCTGTGCATTTCTGAAAACTAGAGACCTTTTGGAATCCAAGATGGGGTGACTTGTGTGGCTCGGACCAGGTTCTGTTCCCCAGAATCCTTTGCAAACCTCAAAATTTGGCTAAAAAAACACACGGTCCTCTCATTTCTGTGGCAGAAAGTTCTGGAATCTGAGAGGAGCCACAAATTTCCTTCCACCCAGCGTTCCCCCACGTCTCCCGATAAAAATGATACCTCACTTGTGTGAGTAGGCCTAGCGCCCGCGACAGGAAACGCCCCAAAGCGCAACGTGGACACATCCAATTTTTTTAAAGAAAACAGAGGTGTTTTTTGCAAAGTGCCTACCTGTAGATTTTGGCCTGTAGCTCAACTGGCACCTAAGGAAACCTACCAAACCTGTGCATTTCTGAAAACTAGAGACCTAGGGGAATCCAAGATGGGGTGACTTGTGTGGCTCGGACCAGGTTCTGTTCCCCAGAATCCTTTGCAAACCTCAAAATTTGGCTAAAAAAACACATGTTCCTCACATTTCTGTGGCAGAAAGTTCTGGAATCTGAGAGGAGCCACAAATTTCCTTCCACCCAGCGTTTCCCAACGTCTCCCGATAAAAATGATACCTCACTTGTGTGGGTAGGCCTAGCGCCCGCGACAGGAAACGCCCCAAAGCGCAACGTGGACACATCCAATTTTTTGAAAGAAAACAGAGGTGTTTTTTGCAAAGTGCCTACCTGTAGATTTTGGCCTGTAGCTCAGCCGGCGCCTAAGGAAACCTACCAAACCTGTGCATTTCTGAAAACTAGAGACCTAGGGGAATCCAAGATGGGGTGACTTGTGTGGCTCGGACCAGGTTCTGTTACCCAGAATCCTTTGCAAACCTCCAAATTTGGCTAAAAAATCACATGTTCCTCACATTTCTGTGGCAAAAAGTTCTGGAATCTGAGAGGAGCAACAAATTTCCTTCCACCCAGCGTTCCCCCAAGTCTCCCGATAAAAATGATACCTCACTTGTGTGGGTAGGCCTAGCGCCTGTGACAGGAAACGCCCCAAAGCGCAACGTGGACACATCCAGTTTTTTTAAAGAAAACAGAGGTGTTTTTTGCAAAGTGCCTACCTGTAGATTTTGGCCTGTAGCTCAGCCGGCACCTAGGGAAACCTACCAAACCTGTGCATTTCTAAAAACTAGAGACCTAGGGGAGTCCAAGATGGGGTGACTTGTGTGGCTCGGACCAGGTTCTGTTACCCAGAATCCTTTGCAAACCTCAAAATTTGGTTAAAAAAACACATGTTCCTCACATTTCTGTGGCAGAAAGTTCTGGAATATGAGAGAAGCCTCAAATTACCTTCCACCCAGCGTTCCCTCAAGTCTCCCGATAAAAATGATACCTCACTTGTGTGGGTAGGCCTAGCGCCCGCGACAGGAAACGCCCCAAAGCGCAACGTGGACACATCCAATTTTTTGAAAGAAAACAGAGGTGTTATTTGCAAAGTGCCTACCTGTAGATTTTGGCCTCTAGCTCAGCCGCCACCTAGGGAAACCTACCAAACCTGTGCATTTCTGAAAACTAGAGACCTAGGGGAATCCAAGATGGGGTGACTTGTGTGGCTCGGACCAGGTTCTGTTACCCAGAATCCTTTGCAAACCTCAAAATTTGGCTAAAAAACACACGGTCCTCTCATTTCTGTGGCAGAAAGTTCTGGAATCTGAGAGGAGCCACAAATTTCCTTCCACCCAGCGTTCCCCCACGTCTCCCGATAAAAATGATACCTCACTTGTGTGAGTAGGCCTAGCGCCCGCGACAGGAAACGCCCCAAAGCGCAACGTGGACACATCCAATTTTTTTAAAGAAAACAGAGGTGTTTTTTGCAAAGTGTGCCTACCTGTGGATTTTGGCCTGTAGCTCAACTGGCACCTAAGGAAACCTACCAAACCTGTGCATTTCTGAAAACTAGAGACCTAGGGGAATCCAAGATGGGGTGACTTGTGTGGCTCGGACCAGGTTCTGTTACCCAGAATCCTTTGCAAACCTCAAAATTTGGCTAAAAAATCACATGTTCCTCACATTTCTGTGGCAAAACGTTCTGGAATCTGAGAGGAGCCACAAATGACCTTCCACCCAGCGTTCCCCAAAGTCTCCCGATAAAAATGACACCTCACTTGTGTGGGTAGGCCTAGCGCTTGCAACAGGAAACGCCCCAAAGCGCAACGTGGACACATCCAAATTTTTGAAAGAAAACAGAGGTGTTTTTTGCAAAGTGCCTACCTGTAGATTTTGGCCTGTAGCTCAGCCGGCACCTAGGGAAACCTACCAAACCTGTGCATTTCTAAAAACTAGAGACCTAGGGGAGTCCAAGATGGGGTGACTTGTGTGGCTCGGACCAGGTTCTGTTACCCAGAATCCTTTGCAAACCTCAAAATTTGGCAAAAAAAACACATGTTCCTCTCATTTCTGTGGCAGAAAGTTCTGGAATCTGAGAGGAGCCTCAAATTACCTTCCACCCAGCGTTCCCTCAAGTCTCCCGATAAAAATGATACTTCACTTGTGTGGGTAGGCCTAGCGCCCGTGACAGGAAACGCCCCAAAGCGCAACATGGACACATCCAATTTTTTGAAAGAAAACAGTGGTGTTTTTTGCAAAGTGCCTACCTGTAGATTTTGGCCTGTAGCTCAGCCGGCACCTAGGGAAACCTACCAAACCTTTGCATTTCTAAAAACTAGAGACCTAGGGGAGTCCAAGATGGGGTGACTTGTGTGGCTCGGACCAGGTTCTGTTACCCAGAAACCTTTGCAAACCTCAAAATTTGGTTAAAAAAACACATGTTCCTCACATTTCTGTGGCAGAAAGTTCTGGAATCTGAGAGGAGCCTCAAATTACCTTCCACCCAGCGATCCCTCAAGTCTCCCGATAAAAATGATACCTCACTTGTGTGGGTAGGCCTAGCGCCTGCGACAGGAAACGCCCCAAAGCGCAACGTGGACACATCCAATTTTTTGAAAGAAAACAGAGGTGTTTTTTGCAAAGTGCCTACCTGTAGATTTTGGCCTGTAGCTCAGCTGGCACCTAAGGAAACCTACCAAACCTGTGCATTTCTGAAAACTAGAGACCTAGGGGAATCCAAGATGGGGTGACTTGTGTGGCTCGGACCAGGTTCTGTTACCCAGAATCCTTTGCAAACCTCAAAATTTGGCTAAAAAATCACATGTTCCTCACATTTCTGTGGCAGAAAGTTCTGGAATCTGAGAGGAGCCACGAATTTCCTTCCACCCAGCGGTCCCCCACGTCTCCCGATAAAAATGATACCTCACTTGTGTGGGTAGGCCTAGCGCCCGCGACAGGAAACGCCCCAAAGCGCACCGTGGACACATACAAATTTTTGAAAGAAAACAGAGGTGTTTTTTGCAAAGTGCCTACCTGTAGATTTTGGCCTGTAGCTCAGCTGGCACCTAAGGAAACCTACCAAACCTGTGCATTTCTGAAAACTAGAGACCTAGGGGAATCCAAGATGGCGTGACTTGGACCAGGGTCTGTTACCCAGAATCCTTTGCAAACCTCATAATTTGGCTAAAAAAACACATGGTCCTCACATTTCTGTGGCAGAAAGTTCTGGAATCTGAGAGGAGCCACAAATTTCCTTCCACCCAGCGTTCCCCCAAGTCTCCTGATAAAAATGATACCTCAGTTGTGTGGGTAGGCCTAGTGCCCGCAACAGGAAACGCCCCAAAGCGCAGCGTGGACACATCCAATTTTTTTAAAGAAAACAGAAGTGTTTTTTGCAAAGTGCCTACCTGTAGATTTCTGCCTCTAGCTCAGCCGCCACCTAGGGAAACCTACCAAACCTGTGCATTTCTGAAAACTAGAGACCTTTTGGAATCCAAGATGGGGTGACTTGTGTGGCTCGGACCAGGTTCTGTTCCCCAGAATCCTTTGCAAACCTCAAAATTTGGCTAAAAAAACATATGTTCCTCACATTTCTGTGGCAGAAAGTTCTGGAATCTGAGAGGAGCCACAAATTTCCTTCCACCCAGCGTTTCCCAACGTCTCCCGATAAAAATGATACCTCACTTGTGTGGGTAGGCCTAGCGCCCGCGACAGGAAACGCCCCAAAGCGCAACGTGGACACATCCAATTTTTTGAAAGAAAACAGAGGTGTTTTTTGCAAAGTGCCTACCTGTAGATTTTGGCCTGTAGCTCAGCCGGCGCCTAAGGAAACCTACCAAACCTGTGCATTTCTGAAAACTAGAGACCTAGGGGAATCCAAGATGGGGTGACTTGTGTGGCTCGGACCAGGTTCTGTTACCCAGAATCCTTTGTAAACCTCCAAATTTGGCTAAAAAATCACATGTTCCTCACATTTCTGTGGCAAAAAGTTCTGGAATCTGAGAGGAGCAACAAATTTCCTTCCACCCAGCGTTCCCCCAAGTCTCCCGATAAAAATGATACCTCGCTTGTGTGGGTAGGCCTAGCGCCTGTGACAGGAAACGCCCCAAAGCGCAACGTGGACACATCCAGTTTTTTGAAAGAAAACAGAGGTGTTTTTTGCAAAGTGCCTACCTGTAGATTTTGGCCTGTAGCTCAGCCGGCACCTAGGGAAACCTACCAAACCTGTGCATTTCTAAAAACTAGAGACCTAGGGGAGTCCAAGATGGGGTGACTTGTGTGGCTCGGACCAGGTTCTGTTACCCAGAATCCTTTGCAAACCTCAAAATTTGGCTAAAAAAACACACAGTCCTCTCATTTCTGTGGCAGAAAGTTCTGGAATCTGAGAGGAGCCACAAATTTCCTTCCACCCAGCGTTCCCCCAAGTCTCCCGATAAAAATGATACCTCACTTGTGTGGGTAGGCCTAGCGCCTGTGACAGGAAACGCCCCAAAGCGCAACGTGGACACATCCAATTTTTTGAAAGAAAACAGAGGTGTTTTTTGCAAAGTGCCTACCTGTAGATTTTGGCCTGTAGCTCAGCCGGAACCTATGGAAACCTACCAAACCTGTGCATTTCTGAAAACTAGAGACCTAGGGGAATCCAAGATGGGGTGACTTGTGTGGCTCGGACCAGGTTCTGTTACCCAGAATCCTTTGCAAACCTCAAAATTTGGCTAAAAAAACACATGTTCCTCACATTTCTGTGGCAGAAAGTTCTGGAATCTGAGAGGAGCCACAAATTTCCTTCCAACCAGCGTTCCCCCACGTCTCCCGATAAAAATGTTACCTCACTTGTGTGGGTAGGACTAGCGCCCGCAACAGGAAACGCCCCAAAGCGCAACGTGGACAATCCAAATTTTTGAAAGAAAACAGAGGTGTTTTTTGCAAAGTGCCTACCTGTAGATTTTGGCCTGTAGCTCAGCCGGCACCTAGGGAAACCTACCAAACCTGTGCATTTCTAAAAACTAGAGACCTAGCGGAGTCCAAGATGGGGTGACTTGTGTGGCTCGCACCAGGTTCTGTTACCCAGAATCCTTTGCAAACCTCAAAATTTGTCTAAAAAAACACATGTTCCTCACATTTCTGTGGCAGAAAGTTCTGGAATCTGAGAGGAGCCTCAAATTACCTTCCACCCAGCGTTCCCTCAAGTCTCCCGATAAAAATGATACCTCACTTGTGTGGGTAGGCCTAGCGCCCGCGACAGGAAACGCCCCAAAGCGCAACATGGACACATCCAATTTTTTGAAAGAAAACAGAGGTGTTATTTGCAAAGTGCCTACCTGTAGATTTTGGCCTCTAGCTCAGCCGCCACCTAGGGAAACCTACCAAACCTGTGCATTTCTGAAAACTAGAGACCTTGGGGAATCCAAGATGGGGTGACTTGTGTGGCTCGGACCAGGTTCTATTACCCAGAATCCTTTGCAAACCTCAAAATTTGGCTAAAAAAACACATGTTCCTCACATTTCTGTGGCAGAAAGTTCTGGAATCTGAGAGGAGCCACAAATTTCCTTCCACCCAGCGTTCCCCCAAGTCTCCCGATAAAAATGATACCTCACTTGTGTGGGTAGGCCTAGCGCCTGCGACAGGAAACGCCCCAAAGCGCAACGTGGACACATCCAATTTTTTGAAAGAAAACAGAGGTGTTTTTTGCAAAGTGCCTACCTGTAGATTTTGGCCTGTAGCTCAGCTGGCACCTAAGGAAACCTACCAAACCTGTGCATTTCTGAAAACTAGAGACCTAGGGGAATCCAAGATGGGGTGACTTGTGTGGCTCGGACCAGGTTCTGTTACCCAGAATCCTTTGCAAACCTCAAAATTTGGCTAAAAAATCACATGTTCCTCACATTTCTGTGGCAGAAAGTTCTGGAATCTGAGAGGAGCCACAAATTACCTTCCACCCAGCGTTCCCCCACGTCTCCCGATAAAAATGATACCTCACTTGTGTGAGTAGGCCTAGCGCCCGCGACAGGAATCGCCCCAAAGCGCAACGTGTACACATCCAATTTTTTGAAAGAAAACAGAGGTGTTTTTTGCAAAGTGCCTACCTGTAGATTTTGGCCTCTAGCTCAGCCGCCACCTAGGGAAACCTACCAAACCTGTGCATTTCTGAAAACTAGAGACCTAGAGGAATCCAAGATGGTGTGACTTGTGTGGCTCGGACCAGGTTCTGTTACCCAGAATCCTTTGCAAACCTCAAAATTTGGCTAAAAAAACACATGTTCCTCACATTTCTATGGCAGAAAGTTCTGGAATCTGAGAGGAGCCTCAAATTACCTTCCACCCAGCGTTCCCTCAAGTCTCCCGATAAAAATGATACCTCACTTGTGTGGGTAGGCCTAGCGCCTGCGACAGGAAACGCCCCAAAGCGCAACGTGGACACATCCAATTTTTTGAAAGAAAACAGAGGTGTTTTTTGCAAAGTGCCTACCTGTAGATTTTGGCCTGTAGCTCAGCTGGCACCTAAGGAAACCTACCAAACCTGTGCATTTCTGAAAACTAGAGACCTAGGGGAATCCAAGATGGGGTGACTTGTGTGGCTCGGACCAGGTTCTGTTACCCAGAATCCTTTGCAAACCTCAAAATTTGGCTAAAAAAACACATGTTCCTCACATTTCTGTGGTAGAAAGTTCTGGAATCTGAGAGGAGCCACAAATTTCCTTCCAACCAGCGTTCCCCCACGTCTCCCGATAAAAATGTTACCTCACTTGTGTGGGTAGGACTAGCGCCCGCGACAGGAAACGCCCCAAAGCGCAACGTGGACACATCCAAATTTTTGAAAGAAAACAGAGGTGTTTTTTGCAAAGTGCCTACCTGTAGTTCTTGGCCTCTAGCTCAGCCGCCACCTAGGGAAACCTACCAAACCTGTGCATTTCTGAAAACTAGAGACCTAGGGGAATCCAAGATGGGGTGACTTGTGTGGCTCTGACCAGGTTCTGTTACCCAGAATCCTTTGCAAACCTCAAAATTTGGCTAAAAAATCACATGTTCCTCACATTTCTGTGGCAGAAAGTTCTGGAATCTGAGAGGAGCCACAAATTTCCTTCCACGCAGCGTTCCCCCAAGTCTCCCGATAAAAATGATACCTCACTTGTGTGGGTAGGCCTAGCGCCTGCGACAGGAAACGCCCCAAAACGCAATGTGGACACATCCAATTTTTTGAAAGAAAACAGAGGTGTTTTTTTCAAAGTGCCTACCTGTAGATTTTGGCCTGTAGCTCAGCTGGCACCTAAGGAAACCTACCAAACCTGTGCATTTCTGAAAACTAGAGACCTAGGGGAATCCAAGATGGGGTGACTTGTGTGGCTCGGACCAGGTTCTGTTACCCAAAATCCTTTGCAAACCTCAAAATTTGGCTAAAAAATCACATGTTCCTCACATTTCTGTGGCAGAAAGTTCTGGAATCTGAGAGGAGCCACGAATTTCCTTCCACCCAGCGTTCCCCCACGTCTCCCGATAAAAATGATACCTCACTTGTGTGGGTAGGCCTAGCGCCCGCGACAGGAAACGCCCCAAAGCGCAACGTGGACACATCCACATTTTTTAAAGAAAACAGAGGTGTTTTTTGCAAAGTGCCTAACTGTAGATTTTGGCCTGTAGCTCAGCCGGCACCTAGGGAAACCTACCAAACCTGTGCATTTCTAAAAACTAGAGACCTAGGGGAATCCAAGATGGGGTGACTTGTGTGACTTGGAGCAGGTTCTGTTACCCAGAATCCTTTGCAAACCTCACAATTTGACTAAAAAATCACATGTTCCTCACATTTCTGTGGCAAAAAGTTCTGGAATATGAGAGGAGCAACAAATTTCCTTCCACCCAGCGTTCCCCCAAGTCTCCCGATAAAAATGATACCTCACTTGTGTGGGTAGGCCTAGCGCCTGCGACAGGAAACGCCCCAAAGCGCAACGTGGACACATCCAATTTTTTTAAAGAAAACAGAGGTGTTTTTTGCAAAGTGCCTACCTGTAGATTTTGGCCTGTAGCTCAGCCGGAACCTAGGGAAACCTACCAAACCTGTGCATTTCTAAAAGCTAGAGACCTAGGGGAGTCCAAGATGGGGTGACTTGTGTGGCTCGGACCAGGTTCTGTTACCCAGAATCCTTTGCAAACCTCAAAATTTGGCTAAAAAAACACATGTTCCTCACATTTCTGTGCAGAAAGTTCTGGAATCTGAGAGGAGCCACAAATTACCTTCCACCCAGCGTTCCCCCACGTCTCCCGATAAAAATGATACCTCACTTGTGTGGGTAGGCCTAGCGCCCGCGACAGGAAACGCCCCAAAGCGCAACGTGGACACATCCAATTTTTTGAATGAAAACAGAGGTGTTTTTTGCAAAGTGCCTACCTGTAGATTTTGGCCTGTAGCTCAGCCGCCACCTAGGGAAACCTACCAAACCTGTGCATTTCTGAAAACTAGAGACCTAGGGGAATCCAAGATGGGGTGACTTGTGTGGCTCGGACCAGGTTCTATTACCCAGAATCCTTTGCAAACCTCAAAATTTGGCTAAAAAAACACATGTTCCTCACATTTCTGTGGCAGAAAGTTCTGGAATCTGAGAGGAGCCACAAATTTCCTTCCACCCAGCGTTCCCCCAAGTCTCCCGATAAAAATGATACCTCACTTGTGTGGGTAGGCCTAGCGCCTGCGACAGGAAACGCCCCAAAGCGCAACGTGGACACATCCAATTTTTTGAAAGAAAACAGAGGTGTTTTTTGCAAAGTGCCTACCTGTAGATTTTGGCCTGTAGCTCAGCTGGCACCTAAGGAAACCTACCAAACCTGTGCATTTCTGAAAACTAGAGACCTAGGGGAATCCAAGATGGGGTGACTTGTGTGGCTCGGACCAGGTTCTGTTACCCAGAATCCTTTGCAAACCTCAAAATTTGGCTAAAAAAACACATGTTCCTCACATTTCTGTGGTAGAAAGTTCTGGAATCTGAGAGGAGCCACAAATTTCCTTCCAACCAGCGTTCCCCCACGTCTCCCGATAAAAATGTTACCTCACTTGTGTGGGTAGGACTAGCGCCCGCGACAGGAAACGCCCCAAAGCGCAACGTGGACACATCCAAATTTTTGAAAGAAAACAGAGGTGTTTTTTGCAAAGTGCCTACCTGTAGTTCTTGGCCTCTAGCTCAGCCGCCACCTAGGGAAACCTACCAAACCTGTGCATTTCTGAAAACTAGAGACCTAGGGGAATCCAAGATGGGGTGACTTGTGTGGCTCGGACCAGGTTCTGTTACCCAGAATCCTTTGCAAACCTCAAAATTTGGCTAAAAAATCACATGTTCCTCACATTTCTGTGGCAGAAAGTTCTGGAATCTGAGAGGAGCCACAAATTTCCTTCCACCCAGCGTTCCCCCAAGTCTCCCGATAAAAATGATACCTCACTTGTGTGGGTAGGCCTAGCGCCTGCGACAGGAAACGCCCCAAAACGCAATGTGGACACATCCAATTTTTTGAAAGAAAACAGAGGTGTTTTTTTCAAAGTGCCTACCTGTAGATTTTGGCCTGTAGCTCAGCTGGCACCTAAGGAAACCTACCAAACCTGTGCATTTCTGAAAACTAGAGACCTAGGGGAATCCAAGATGGGGTGACTTGTGTGGCTCGGACCAGGTTCTGTTACCCAAAATCCTTTGCAAACCTCAAAATTTGGCTAAAAAATCACATGTTCCTCACATTTCTGTGGCAGAAAGTTCTGGAATCTGAGAGGAGCCACGAATTTCCTTCCACCCAGCGTTCCCCCACGTCTCCCGATAAAAATGATACCTCACTTGTGTGGGTAGGCCTAGCGCCCGCGACAGGAAACGCCCCAAAGCGCAACGTGGACACATCCACATTTTTTAAAGAAAACAGAGGTGTTTTTTGCAAAGTGCCTAACTGTAGATTTTGGCCTGTAGCTCAGCCGGCACCTAGGGAAACCTACCAAACCTGTGCATTTCTAAAAACTAGAGACCTAGGGGAATCCAAGATGGGGTGACTTGTGTGACTTGGAGCAGGTTCTGTTACCCAGAATCCTTTGCAAACCTCACAATTTGACTAAAAAATCACATGTTCCTCACATTTCTGTGGCAAAAAGTTCTGGAATATGAGAGGAGCAACAAATTTCCTTCCACCCAGCGTTCCCCCAAGTCTCCCGATAAAAATGATACCTCACTTGTGTGGGTAGGCCTAGCGCCTGCGACAGGAAACGCCCCAAAGCGCAACGTGGACACATCCAATTTTTTTAAAGAAAACAGAGGTGTTTTTTGCAAAGTGCCTACCTGTAGATTTTGGCCTGTAGCTCAGCCGGAACCTAGGGAAACCTACCAAACCTGTGCATTTCTAAAAGCTAGAGACCTAGGGGAGTCCAAGATGGGGTGACTTGTGTGGCTCGGACCAGGTTCTGTTACCCAGAATCCTTTGCAAACCTCAAAATTTGGCTAAAAAAACACATGTTCCTCACATTTCTGTGGCAGAAAGTTCTGGAATCTGAGAGGAGCCACAAATTACCTTCCACCCAGCGTTCCCCCACGTCTCCCGATAAAAATGATACCTCACTTGTGTGGGTAGGCCTAGCGCCCGCGACAGGAAACGCCCCAAAGCGCAACGTGGACACATCCAATTTTTTGAATGAAAACAGAGGTGTTTTTTGCAAAGTGCCTACCTGTAGATTTTGGCCTGTAGCTCAGCCGCCACCTAGGGAAACCTACCAAACCTGTGCATTTCTGAAAACTAGAGACCTAGGGGAATCCAAGATGGGGTGACTTGTGTGGCTCGTACCAGGTTCTGTTACCCAGAATCCTTTGCAAACCTCAAAATTTGGCTAAAAAAACACATGTTCCTCACATTTCTGTGGCAAAAAGTTCTGGAATCTGAGAGGAGCCACAAATGTCCTTCCACCCAGCGTTCCCCCAAGTCTCCCGATAAAAATGATACCTCAGTTGTGTGGGTAGGCCTAGCGCCCGCGACAGGAAACGCCCCAAAGCGCAGCGTGGCCACATCCAATTTTTTGAAAGAAAACAGAAGTGTTTTTTGCAAAGTGCCTACCTGTAGATTTCTGCCTCTAGCTCAGCCGCCACCTAGGGAAACCTACCAAACCTGTGCATTTCTGAAAACTAGAGACCTTTTGGAATCCAAGATGGGGTGACTTGTGTGGCTCGGACCAGGTTCTGTTCCCCAGAATCCTTTGCAAACCTCAAAATTTGGCTAAAAAAACACATGTTCCTCACATTTCTGTGGCAGAAAGTTCTGGAATCTGAGAGGAGCCACAAATTTCCTTCCACCCAGCGTTTCCCAACGTCTCCCGATAAAAATGATACCTCACTTGTGTGGGTAGGCCTAGCGCCCGCGACAGGAAACGCCCCAAAGCGCAACGTGGACACATCCAATTTTTTGAAAGAAAACAGAGGTGTTTTTTGCAAAGTGCCTACCTGTAGATTTTGGCCTGTAGCTCAGCCGGCGCCTAAGGAAACCTACCAAACCTGTGCATTTCTGAAAACTAGAGACCTAGGGGAATCCAAGATGGGGTGACTTGTGTGGCTCGGACCAGGTTCTGTTACCCAGAATCCTGTGCAAACTTCCAAATTTGGCTAAAAAATCACATGTTCCTCACATTTCTGTGGCAAAAAGTTCTGGAATCTGAGAGGAGCAACAAATTTCCTTCCACCCAGCGTTCCCCCAAGTCTCCCGATAAAAATGATACCTCACTTGTGTGGGTAGGCCTAGCGCCTGTGACAGGAAACGCCCCAAAGCGCAACGTGGACACATCCAGTTTTTTGAAAGAAAACAGAGGTGTTTTTTGCAAAGTGCCTACCTGTAGATTTTGGCCTGTAGCTCAGCCGGCACCTAGGGAAACCTACCAAACCTGTGCATTTCTAAAAACTAGAGACCTAGGGGAGTCCAAGATGGGGTGACTTGTGTGGCTCGGACCAGGTTCTGTTACCCAGAATCCTTTGCAAACCTCAAAATTTGGTTAAAAAAACACATGTTCCTCACATTTCTGTGGCAGAAAGTTCTGGAATATGAGAGGAGCCTCAAATTACCTTCCACCCAGCGTTCCCTCAAGTCTCCCGATAAAAATGATACCTCACTTGTGTGGGTAGGCCTAGCGCCTGCGACAGGAAACGCCCCAAAGCGCAACGTGGACACATCCAATTTTTTGAAAGAAAACAGAGGTGTTATTTGCAAAGTGCCTACCTGTAGATTTTGGCCTCTAGCTCAGCCGCCACCTAGGGAAACCTACCAAACCTGTGCATTTCTGAAAACTAGAGACCTAGGGGAATCCAAGATGGGGTGACTTGTGTGGCTCGGACCAGGTTCTGTTACCCAGAATCCTTTGCAAACCTCAAAATTTGGCTAAAAAACACACGGTCCTCTCATTTCTGTGGCAGAACGTTCTGGAATCTGAGAGGAGCCACAAATTTCCTTCCACCCAGCGTTCCCCCACGTCTCCCGATAAAAATGATACCTCACTTGTGTGAGTAGGCCTAGCGCCCGCGACAGGTAACGCCCCAAAGCGCAACGTGGACACATCCAATTTTTTTAAAGAAAACAGAGGTGTTTTTTGCAAAGTGCCTACCTGTAGATTTTGGCCTGTAGCTCAACTGGCACCTAAGGAAACCTACCAAACCTGTGCATTTCTGAAAACTAGAGACCTAGGGGAATCCAAGATGGGGTGACTTGTGTGGCTCGGACCAGGTTCTGTTACCCAGAATCCTTTGCAAACCTCAAAATTTGGCTAAAAAATCACATGTTCCTCAAATTTCTGTGGCAAAACGTTCTGGAATCTGAGAGGAGCCACAAATTACCTTCCACCCAGCGTTCCCCAAAGTCTCCCGATAAAAATGACACCTCACTTGTGTGGGTAGGCCTAGCGCTTGCAACAGGAAACGCCCCAAAGCGCAACGTGGACACATCCAAATTTTTGAAAGAAACCAGAGGTGTTTTTTGCAAAGTGCCTACCTGTAGATTTTGGCCTGTAGCTCAGCCGGCACCTAGGGAAACCTACCAAACCTGTGCATTTCTAAAAACTAGAGACCTAGGGGAGTCCAAGATGGGGTGACTTGTGTGGCTCGGACCAGGTTCTGTTACCCAGAATCCTTTGCAAACCTCAAAATTTGGCTAAAAAAACACATGTTCCTCTCATTTCTGTGGCAGAAAGTTCTGGAATCTGAGAGGAGCCTCAAATTACCTTCCACCCAGCGTTCCCTCAAGTCTCCCGATAAAAATGATACTTCACTTGTGTGGGTAGGCCTAGCGCCCGTGACAGGAAACGCCCCAAAGCCCAACATGGACACATCCAATTTTTTGAAAGAAAACAGAGGTGTTTTTTGCAAAGTGCCTACCTGTAGATTTTGGCCTGTAGCTCAGCCGGCACCTAGGGAAACCTACCAAACCTGTGCATTTCTAAAAACTAGAGACCTAGGGGAGTCCAAGATGGGGTGACTTGTGTGGCTCGGACCAGGTTCTGTTACCCAGAAACCTTTGCAAACCTCAAAATTTGGTTAAAAAAACACATGTTCCTCACATTTCTGTGGCAGAAAGTTCTGGAATCTGAGAGGAGCCTCAAATTACCTTCCACCCAGCGATCCCTCAAGTCTCCCGATAAAAATGATACCTCACTTGTGTGGGTAGGCCTAGCGCCTGCGACAGGAAACGCCCCAAAGCGCAACGTGGACACATCCAATTTTTTGAAAGAAAACAGAGGTGTTTTTTGCAAAGTGCCTACCTGTAGATTTTGGCCTGTAGCTCAGCTGGCACCTAAGGAAACCTACCAAACCTGTGCATTTCTGAAAACTAGAGACCTAGGGGAATCCAAGATGGGGTGACTTGTATGGCTCGGACCAGGTTCTGTTACCCAGAATCCTTTGCAAACCTCAAAATTTGGCTAAAAAATCACATGTTCCTCACATTTCTGTGGCAGAAAGTTCTGGAATCTGAGAGGAGCCACAAATTTCCTTCCACCCAGCGGTCCCCCACGTCTCCCGATAAAAATGATACCTCACTTGTGTGGGTAGACCTAGCGCCCGCGACAGGAAACGCCCCAAAGCGCAACGTGGACACATACAAATTTTTGAAAGAAAACAGAGGTGTTTTTTGCAAAGTGCCTACCTGTAGATTTTGGCCTGTAGCTCAGCTGGCACCTATGGAAACCTACCAAACCTGTGCATTTCTGAAAACTAGAGATCTAGGGGAATCCAAGATGGGGTGACTTGTGTGACTTGGACCAGGGTCTGTTACCCAGAATCCTTTGCAAACCTCATAATTTGGCTAAAAAAACACATGGTCCTCACATTTCTGTGGCAGAAAGTTCTGGAATCTGAGAGGAGCCACAAATTTCCTTCCACCCAGCGTTCCCCCAAGTCTCCCGATAAAAATGATACCTCAGTTGTGTGGGTAGGCCTAGCGCCCACGACAGGAAACGCCCCAAAGTGCAGCGTGGACACATCCAATTTTTTGAAAGAAAACAGGTGTTTTTTGCAAAGTGCCTACCTGTAGATTTTGGCCTGTAGCTCAGCTGGCACCTAAGGAAACCTACCAAACCTGTGCATTTCTGAAAACTAGAGACCTAGGGGAATCCAAGATGGGGTGACTTGTGTGGCTCGGACCAGGTTCTGTTACCCAGAATCCTTTGCAAACCTCAAAATTTGGCAAAAAAACACACGGTCCTCTCATTTCTGTGGCAGAAAGTTCTGGAATCTGAGAGGAGCCACAAATTTCCTTCCACCCAGCGGTCCCCCACGTCTCCTGATAAAAATGATACCTCACTTGTGTGGGTAGGCCTAGCGCCCGCGACAGGAAACGCCCCAAAGCGCAACGTGGACACATACAAATTTTTGAAAGAAAACAGAGGTGTTTTTTGCAAAGTGCCTACCTGTAGATTTTGGCCTGTAGCTCAGCTGGCACCTAAGGAAACCTACCAAACCTGTGCATTTCTGAAAACTAGAGACCTAGGGGAATCCAAGATGGGGTGACTTGTGTGACTTGGACCAGGGTCTGTTACCCAGAATCCTTTGCAAACCTCATAATTTGGCTAAAAAAACACATGGTCCTCACATTTCTGTGGCAGAAAGTTCTGGAATCTGAGAGGAGCCACAAATTTCCTTCCACCCAGCGTTCCCCCAAGTCTCCCGATAAAAATGATACCTCAGTTGTGTGGGTAGGCCTAGCGCCCGCGACAGGAAACGCCCCAAAGCGCAGCGTGGACACATCCAATTTTTTGAAAGAAAACAGAAGTGTTTTTTGCAAAGTGCCTACCTGTAGATTTCTGCCTCTAGCTCAGCCGCCACCTAGGGAAACCTACCAAACCTGTGCATTTCTGAAAACTAGAGACCTTTTGGAATCCAAGATGGGGTGACTTGTGTGGCTCAGACCAGGTTCTGTTCCCCAGAATCCTTTGCAAACCTCAAAATTTGGCTAAAAAACATATGTTCCTCACATTTCTGTGGCAGAAAGTTCTGGAATCTGAGAGGAGCCACAAATTTCCTTCCACCCAGCGTTTCCCAACGTCTCCCGATAAAAATGATACCTCACTTGTGTGGGTAGGCCTAGCGCCCGCGACAGGAAACGCCCCAAAGCGCAACGTGGACACATCCAATTTTTTGAAAGAAAACAGAGGTGTTTTTTGCAAAGTGCCTACCTGTAGATTTTGGCCTGTAGCTCAGCCGGCGCCTAAGGAAACCTACCAAACCTGTGCATTTCTGAAAACTAGAGACCTAGGGGAATCCAAGATGGGGTGACTTGTGTGGCTCGGACCAGGTTCTGTTACCCAGAATCCTTTGCAAACCTCCAAATTTGGCTAAAAAATCACATGTTCCTCACATTTCTGTGGCAAAAAGTTCTGGAATCTGAGAGGAGCAACAAATTTCCTTCCACCCAGCGTTCCCCCAAGTCTCCCGATAAAAATGATACCTCACTTGTGTGGGTAGGCCTAGCGCCTGTGACAGGAAACGCCCCAAAGCGCAACGTGGACACATCCAGTTTTTTGAAAGAAAACAGAGGTGTTTTTTGCAAAGTGCCTACCTGTAGATTTTGGCCTGTAGCTAAGCCGGCACCTAGGGAAACCTACCAAACCTGTGCATTTCTAAAAACTAGAGACCTAGGGGAGTCCAAGATGGGGTGACTTGTGTGGCTCGGACCAGGTTCTGTTACCCAGAAACCTTTGCAAACCTCAAAATTTGGTTAAAAAAACACATGTTCCTCACATTTCTGTGGCAGAAAGTTCTGGAATCTGAGAGGAGCCTCAAATTACCTTCCACCCAGGGTTCCCTCAAGTCTCCCGATAAAAATGATACCTCACTTGTGTGGGTAGGCCTAGCGCCCGCGACAGGAAACGCCCAAAAGCGCAACGTGGACACATCCAATTTTTTTAAAGAAAACAGAGGTGTTATTTGCAAAGTGCCTACCTGTAGATTTTGGCCTCTAGCTCAGCCGCCACCTAGGGAAACCTACCAAACCTGTGCATTTCTGAAAACTAGAGACCTAGGGGAATCCAAGATGGGGTGACTTGTGTGGCTCGGACCAGGTTCTGAAACCCAGAATCCTTTGCAAACCTCAAAATTTGGCTAAAAAAACACACGGTCCTCTCATTTCTGTGGCAGAAAGTTCTGGAATCTGAGAGGAGCCACAAATTTCCTTCCACCCAGCGTTCCCCCACGTCTCCCGATAAAAACGATACCTCACTTGTGTGAGTAGGCCTAGCGCCCGCGACAGGAAACGCCCCAAAGCGCAACGTGGACACATCCAATTTTTTTAAAGAAAACAGACATGTTTTTTGCAAAGTGCCTACCTGTAGATTTTGGCCTGTAGCTCAGCTGGCACCTAAGGAAACCTACCAAACCTGTGCATTTCTGAAAACTAGAGACCTAGGGGAATCCAAGATGGGGTGACTTGTGTGGCTCGGACCAGGTTCTGTTACCCAGAATCCTTTGCAAACCTCAAAATTTGGCTAAAAAATCACATGTTCCTCACATTTCTGTGGCAAAACGTTCTGGAATCTGAGAGGAGCCACAAATTACCTTCCACCCAGCGTTCCCCAAAGTCTCCCGATAAAAATGACACCTCACTTGTGTGGGTAGGCCTAGCGCTTGCGACAGGAGACGCCCCAAAGCGCAACGTGGACACATCCAGTTTTTTTAAAGAAAACAGAGGTGTTTTTTGCAAAGTGCCTACCTGTAGATTTTGGCCTGTAGCTCAGCCGGAACCTAGGGAAACCTACCAAACCTGTGCATTTCTGAAAACTAGAGACCTAGGGGAATCCAAGATGGGGTGACTTGTGTGGCTCGGACCAGGTTCTGTTACCCAGAATCCTTTGCAAACCTCAAAATTTGGCTAAAAAAACACATGTTCCTCACATTTCTGTGGCAGAAAGTTCTGGAATCTGAGAGGAGCCACAAATTTCCTTCCAACCAGCGTTCCCCCACGTCTCCCGATAAAAATGTTACCTCACTTGTGTGGGTAGGACTAGCGCCCGCAACAGGAAACGCCCCAAAGCGCAACGTGGACACATCCAAATTTTTGAAAGAAAACAGAGGTGTTTTTTGCAAAGTGCCTACCTGTAGATTTTGGCCTGTAGCTCAGCCGCCACCTATGGAAACCTACCAAACCTGTGCATTTCTGAAAACTAGAGACCTAGGGGAATCCAAGATGGGGTGACTTGTGTGACTCGGACCAGGTTCTGTTACCCAGAATCCTTTGCAAACCTCAAAATTTGGCTAAAAAATCACATGTTCCTCACATTTCTGTGGCAGAAAGTTCTGGAATCTGAGAGGAGCCACAAATTTCATTCCACCCAGCGATCCCCCACGTCTCCCGATAAAAATGATACCTCACTTGTGTGGGTAGGCCTAGCGCCCGCGACAGGAAACGCCCCAAAGCGCAACGTGGACACATCCAAATTTTTGAAAGAAAACAGAGGTGTTTTTTGCAAAGTGCCTACCTGTAGATTTTGGCCTGTAGCTCAGCCGGAACCTAGGGAAACCTACCAAACCTGTGCATTTCTAAAAACTAGAGACCTAGGGGAGTCCAAGATGTGGTGACTTGTGTAGCTCGGACCAGGTTCTGTTACCCAGAATCCTTTGCAAACCTCAAAATTTGGCTAAAAAAACACATGTTCCTCACATTTCTGTGGCAGAAAGTTCTGGAATCTGAGAGGAGCCACAAATTACCTTCCACCCAGCGTTCCCCCACGTCTCCCGATAAAAATGATACCTCACTTGTGTGGGTAGGCCTAGCGCCCACGACAGGAAATGCCCCAAAGCGCAATGTGGACACATCCAATTTTTTGAATGAAAACAGAGGTGTTTTTTGCAAAGTGCCTACCTGTAGATTTTGGCCTGTAGCTCAGCCGCCACCTAGGGAAACCTACCAAACCTGTGCATTTCTGAAAACTAGAGACCTAGGGGAATCCAAGATGGGGTGACTTGTGTGGCTCGTACCAGGTTCTGTTACCCAGAATCCTTTGCAAACCTCAAAATTTGGCTAAAAAAACACATGTTCCTCACATTTCTGTGGCAAAAAGTTCTGGAATCTGAGAGGAGCCACAAATGTCCTTCCACCCAGCGTTCCCCCAAGTCTCCCGATAAAAATGATACCTCACTTGTGTGGGTAGGCCTAGCGCCCGCGACAGGGAAAGCCCCAAAGTGCAACGTGGACACATCCAATTTTTTTAAAGAAAACAGAGGTGTTTTTTGCAAAGTGCCTACCTGTAGATTTTGGCCTCTAGCTCAGCCGCCACCTAGGGAAACCTACCAAACCTGTGCATTTCTGAAAACTAGAGACCTAGGGGAATCCAAGATGGGGTGACTTGTGTGACTTGGACCAGGGTCTGTTACCCAGAATCCTTTGCAAACCTCATAATTTGGCTAAAAAAACACATGGTCCTCACATTTCTGTGGCAGAAAGTTCTGGAATCTGAGAGGAGCCACAAATTTCCTTCCACCCAGCGTTCCCCCAAGTCTCCCGATAAAAATGATACCTCAGTTGTGTGGGTAGGCCTAGCGCCCGCGACAGGAAACGCCCCAAAGCGCAGCGTGGCCACATCCAATTTTTTGAAAGAAAACAGAAGTGTTTTTTGCAAAGTGCCTACCTGTAGATTTCTGCCTCTAGCTCAGCCGCCACCTAGGGAAACCTACCAAACCTGTGCATTTCTGAAAACTAGAGACCTTTTGGAATCCAAGATGGGGTGACTTGTGTGGCTCGGACCAGGTTCTGTTACCCAGAATCCTTTGCAAACCTCAAAATTTGGCTAAAAAAAACACATATTCCTCACATTTCTGTGGCAGAAAGTTCTGGAATCTGAGAGGAGCCACAAATTTCCTTCCACCCAGCGTTTCCCAACGTCTCCCGATAAAAATGATACCTCACTTGTGTGGGTAGGCCTAGCGCCCGCGACAGGAAACGCCCCAAAGCGCAACGTGGACACATCCAATTTTTTGAAAGAAAACAGAGGTGTTTTTTGCAAAGTGCCTACCTGTAGATTTTGGCCTGTAGCTCAGCCGGCGCCTAAGGAAACCTACCAAACCTGTGCATTTCTGAAAACTAGAGACCTAGGGGAATCCAAGATGGGGTGACTTGTGTGGCTCGGACCAGGTTCTGTTACCCAGAATCCTTTGCAAACCTCCAAATTTGGCTAAAAAATCACATGTTCCTCACATTTCTGTGGCAAAAAGTTCTGGAATCTGAGAGGAGCAACAAATTTCCTTCCACCCAGCGTTCCCCCAAGTCTCCCGATAAAAATGATACCTCACTTGTGTGGGTAGGCCTAGCGCCTGTGACAGGAAACGCCCCAAAGCGCAACGTGGACACATCCATTTTTTTGAAAGAAAACAGAGGTGTTTTTTGCAAAGTGCCTACCTGTAGATTTTGGCCTGTAGCTCAGCCGGCACCTAGGGAAACCTACCAAACCTGTGCATTTCTAAAAACTAGAGACCTAGGGGAGTCCAAGATGGGGTGACTTGTGTGGCTCGGACCAGGTTCTGTTACCCAGAATCCTTTGCAAACCTCAAAATTTGGTTAAAAAAACACATGTTCCTCACATTTCTGTGGCAGAAAGTTCTGGAATATGAGAGGAGCCTCAAATTACCTTCCACCCAGCGTTCCCTCAAGTCTCCCGATAAAAATGATACCTCACTTGTGTGGGTAGGCCTAGCGCCCGCAACAGGAAACGCCCCAAAGCGCAACGTGGACACATCCAATTTTTTGAAAGAAAACAGAGGTGTTATTTGCAAAGTGCCTACCTGTAGATTTTGGCCTCTAGCTCAGCCGCCACCTAGGGAAACCTACCAAACCTGTGCATTTCTGAAAACTAGAGACCTAGGGGAATCCAAGATGGGGTGACTTGTGTGGCTCGGACCAGGTTCTGTTACCCAGAATCCTTTGCAAACCTCAAAATTTGGCTAAAAAACACACGGTCCTCTCATTTCTGTGGCAGAAAGTTCTGGAATCTGAGAGGAGCCACAAATTTCCTTCCACCCAGCGTTCCCCCACGTCTCCCGATAAAAATGATACCTCACTTGTGTGAGTAGGCCTAGCGCCCGCGACAGGAAACGCCCCAAAGCGCAACGTGGACACATCCAATTTTTTTAAAGAAAACAGAGGTGTTTTTTGCAAAGTGCCTACCTGTAGATTTTGGCCTGTAGCTCAACTGGCACCTAAGGAAACCTACCAAACCTGTGCATTTCTGAAAACTAGAGACCTAGGGGAATCCAAGATAGGGTGACTTGTGTGGCTCGGACCAGGTTCTGTTACCCAGAATCCTTTGCAAACCTCAAAATTTGGCTAAAAAATCACATGTTCCTCACATTTCTGTGGCAAAACGTTCTGGAATCTGAGAGGAGCCACAAATTACCTTCCACCCAGCGTTCCCCAAAGTCTCCCGATAAAAATGACACCTCACTTGTGTGGGTAGGCCTAGCGCTTGCAACAGGAAACGCCCCAAAGCGCAACGTGGACACATCCAAATTTTTGAAAGAAAACAGAGGTGTTTTTTGCAAAGTGCCTACCTGTAGATTTTGGCCTGTAGCTCAGCCGGCACCTAGGGAAACCTACCAAACCTGTGCATTTCTAAAAACTAGAGACCTAGGGGAGTCCAAGATGGGGTGACTTGTGTGGCTCGGACCAGGTTCTGTTACCCAGAATCCTTTGCAAACCTCAAAATTTGGCTAAAAAAACACATGTTCCTCTCATTTCTGTGGCAGAAAGTTCTGGAATCTGAGAGGAGCCTCAAATTACCTTCCACCCAGCGTTCCCTCAAGTCTCCCGATAAAAATGATACTTCACTTGTGTGGGTAGGCCTAGCGCCCGTGACAGGAAACGCCCCAAAGGGCAACATGGACACATCCAATTTTTTGAAAGAAAACAGAGGTGTTTTTTGCAAAGTGCCTACCTGTAGATTTTGGCCTGTAGCTCAGCCGGCACCTAGGGAAACCTACCAAACCTGTGCATTTCTAAAAACTAGAGACCTAGGGGAGTCCAAGATGGGGTGACTTGTGTGGCTCGGACCAGGTTCTGTTACCCAGAAACCTTTGCAAACCTCAAAATTTGGTTAAAAAAACACATGTTCCTCACATTTCTGTGGCAGAAAGTTCTGGAATCTGAGAGGAGCCTCAAATTACCTTCCACCCAGCGATCCCTCAAGTCTCCCGATAAAAATGATACCTCACTTGTGTGGGTAGGCCTAGCGCCTGCGACAGGAAACGCCCCAAAGCGCAACGTGGACACATCCAATTTTTTGAAAGAAAACAGAGGTGTTTTTTGCAAAGTGCCTACCTGTAGATTTTGGCCTGTAGCTCAGCTGGCACCTAAGGAAACCTACCAAACCTGTGCATTTCTGAAAACTAGAGACCTAGGGGAATCCAAGATGGGGTGACTTGTGTGGCTCGGACCAGGTTCTGTTACCCAGAATCCTTTGCAAACCTCAAAATTTGGCTAAAAAATCACATGTTCCTCACATTTCTGTGGCAGAAAGTTCTGGAATCTGAGAGGAGCCACAAATTTCCTTCCACCCAGCGGTCTCCCACGTCTCCCGATAAAAATGATACCTCACTTGTGTGGGTAGGCCTAGCGCCCGCGACAGGAAACACCCCAAAGCGCAACGTGGACACATACAAATTTTTGAAAGAAAACAGAGGTGTTTTTTGCAAAGTGCCTACCTGTAGATTTTGGCCTGTAGCTCAGCTGGCACCTAAGGAAACCTACGAAACCTGTGCATTTCTGAAAACTAGAGACCTAGGGGAATCCAAGATGGGGTGACTTGTGTGGCTCGGACCAGGTTCTGTTACCCAGAATCCTTTGCAAACCTCAAAATTTGGCTAAAAAATCACATGTTCCTCACATTTCTGTGGCAGAAAGTTCTGGAATCTGAGAGGAGCCACAAATTTCCTTCCACCCAGCGGTCCCCCACGTCTCCCGATAAAAATGATACCTCACTTGTGTGGGTAGGCCTAGCGCCCGCAACAGGAAACGCCCCAAAGCGCAACGTGGACACATACAAATTTTTGAAAGAAAACAGAGGTGTTTTTTGCAAAGTGCCTACCTGTAGATTTTGGCCTGTAGCTCAGCTGGCACCTAAGGAAACCTACCAAACCTGTGCATTTCTGAAAACTAGAGACCTAGGGGAATCCAAGATGGGGTGACTTGTGTGACTTGGACCAGGGTCTGTTACCCAGAATCCTTTGCAAACCTCATAATTTGGCTAAAAAAACACATGGTCCTCACATTTCTGTGGCAGAAAGTTCTGGAATCTGAGAGGAGCCACAAATTTCCTTCCACCCAGCGTTCCCCCAAGTCTCCCGATAAAAATGATACCTCAGTTGTGTGGGTAGGCCTAGCGCCCGCGACAGGAAACGCCCCAAAGCGCAGCGTGGACACATCCAATTTTTTGAAAGAAAACAGAAGTGTTTTTTGCAAAGTGCCTACCTGTAGATTTCTGCCTCTAGCTCAGCCGCCACCTAGGGAAACCTACCAAACCTGTGCATTTCTGAAAACTAGAGACCTTTTGGAATCCAAGATGGGGTGACTTGTGTGGCTCGGACCAGGTTCTGTTCCCCAGAATCCTTTGCAAACCTCAAAATTTGGCTAAAAAAACATATGTTCCTCACATTTCTGTGGCAGAAAGTTCTGGAATCTGAGAGGAGCCACAAATTTCCTTCCACTCAGCGTTTCCCAACGTCTCCCGATAAAAATGATACCTCACTTGTGTGGGTAGGCCTAGCACCCGCGACAGGAAACGCCCCAAAGCGCAACGTGGACACATCCAATTTTTTGAAAGAAAACAGAGGTGTTTTTTGCAAAGTGCCTACCTGTAGATTTTGGCCTGTAGCTCAGCCGGCGCCTAAGGAAACCTACCAAACCTGTGCATTTCTGAAAACTAGAGACCTAGGGGAATCCAAGATGGGGTGACTTGTGTGGCTCGGACCAGGTTCTGTTACCCAGAATCCTTTGCAAACCTCCAAATTTGGCTAAAAAATCACATGTTCCTCACATTTCTGTGGCAAAAAGTTCTGGAATCTGAGAGCAGCAACAAATTTCCTTCCACCCAGCGTTCCCCCAAGTCTCCCGATAAAAATGATACCTCACTTGTGTGGGTAGGCCTAGCGCCTGTGACAGGAAACGCCCCAAAGCGCAACGTGGACACATCCAGTTTTTTGAAAGAAAACAGAGGTGTTTTTTGCAAAGTGCCTACCTGTAGATTTTGGCCTGTAGCTCAGCCGGCTCCTAGGGAAACCTACCAAACCTGTGCATTTCTAAAAACTAGAGACCTAGGGGAGTCCAAGATGGGGTGACTTGTGTGGCTCGGACCAGGTTCTGTTACCCAGAAACCTTTGCAAACCTCAAAATTTGGTTAAAAAAACACATGTTCCTCACATTTCTGTGGCAGAAAGTTCTGGAATCTGAGAGGAGCCTCAAATTACCTTCCACCCAGCGTTCCCTCAAGTCTCCCGATAAAAATGATACCTCACTTGTGTGGGTAGGCCTAGCGCCCGCGACAGGAAACGCCCAAAAGCGCAACGTGGACACATCCAATTTTTTTAAAGAAAACAGAGGTGTTATTTGCAAAGTGCCTACCTGTAGATTTTGGCCTCTAGCTCAGCCGCCACCTAGGGAAACCTACCAAACCTGTGCATTTCTGAAAACTAGAGACCTAGGGGAATCCAAGATGGGGTGACTTGTGTGGCTCGGACCAGGTTCTGTTACCCAGAATCCTTTGCAAACCTCAAAATTTGGCTAAAAAAACACACGGTCCTCTCATTTCTGTGGCAGAAAGTTCTGGAATCTGAGAGGAGCCACAAATTTCCTTCCACCCAGCGTTCCCCCACGTCTCCCGATAAAAATGATACCTCACTTGTGTGAGTAGGCCTAGCGCCCGCGACAGGAAACGCCCCAAAGCGCAACGTGGACACATCCAATTTTTTTAAAGAAAACAGACGTGTTTTTTGCAAAGTGCCTACCTGTAGATTTTGGCCTGTAGCTCAGCTGGCACCTAAGGAAACCTACCAAACCTGTGCATTTCTGAAAACTAGAGACCTAGGGGAATCCAAGATGGGGTGACTTGTGTGGCTCGGACCAGGTTCTGTTACCCAGAATCCTTTGCAAACCTCAAAATTTGGCTAAAAAATCACATGTTCCTCACATTTCTGTGGCAAAACGTTCTGGAATCTGAGAGGAGCCACAAATTACCTTCCACCCAGCGTTCCCCAAAGTCTCCCGATAAAAATGACACCTCACTTGTGTGGGTAGGCCTAGCGCTTGCGACAGGAGACGCCCCAAAGCGCAACGTGGACACATCCAGTTTTTTTAAAGAAAACAGAGGTGTTTTTTGCAAAGTGCCTACCTGTAGATTTTGGCCTGTAGCTCAGCCGGAACCTAGGGAAACCTACCAAACCTGTGCATTTCTGAAAACTAGAGACCTAGGGGAATCCAAGATGGGGTGACTTGTGTGGCTCGGACCAGGTTCTGTTACCCAGAATCCTTTGCAAACCTCATAATTTGGCTAAAAAAACACATGTTCCTCACATTTCTGTGGCAGAAAGTTCTGGAATCTGAGAGGAGCCACAAATTTCCTTCCAACCAGCGTTCCCCCACGTCTCCCGATAAAAATGTTACCTCACTTGTGTGGGTAGGACTAGCGCCCGCAACAGGAAATGCCCCAAAGCGCAACGTGGACACATCCAAATTTTTGAAAGAAAACAGAGGTGTTTTTTGCAAAGTGCCTACCTGTAGATTTTGGCCTGTAGCTCAGCCGCCACCTTTGGAAACCTACCAAACCTGTGCATTTCTGAAAACTAGAGACCTAGGGGAATCCAAGATGGGGTGACTTGTGTGACTCGGACCAGGTTCTGTTACCCAGAATCCTTTGCAAACCTCAAAATTTGGCTAAAAAATCACATGTTCCTCACATTTCTGTGGCAGAAAGTTCTGGAATCTGAGAGGAGCCACAAATTTCATTCCACCCAGCGATCCCCCACGTCTCCCGATAAAAATGATACCTCACTTGTGTGGGTAGGCCTAGCGCCCGCGACAGGAAACGCCCCAAAGCGCAACGTGGACACATCCAAATTTTTGAAAGAAAACAGAGGTGTTTTTTGCAAAGTGCCTACCTGTAGATTTTGGCCTGTAGCTCAGCCGGAACCTAGGGAAACCTACCAAACCTGTGCATTTCTAAAAACTAGAGACCTAGGGGAGTCCAAGATGTGGTGACTTGTGTGGCTCGGACCAGGTTCTGTTACCCAGAATCCTTTGCAAACCTCAAAATTTGGCTAAAAAAACACATGTTCCTCACATTTCTGTGGCAGAAAGTTCTGGAATCTGAGAGGAGCCACAAATTACCTTCCACCCAGCGTTCCCCCACGTCTCCCGATAAAAATGATACCTCACTTGTGTGGGTAGGCCTAGCGCCCACGACAGGAAATGCCCCAAAGCGCAACGTAGACACATCCAATTTTTTGAATGAAAACAGAGGTGTTTTTTGCAAAGTGCCTACCTGTAGATTTTGGCCTGTAGCTCAGCCGCCACCTAGGGAAACCTACCAAACCTGTGCATTTCTGAAAACTAGAGACCTAGGGGAATCCAAGATGGGGTGACTTGTGTGGCTCGTACCAGGTTCTGTTACCCAGAATCCTTTGCAAACCTCAAAATTTGGCTAAAAAAACACATGTTCCTCACATTTCTGTGGCAAAAAGTTCTGGAATCTGAGAGGAGCCACAAATGTCCTTCCACCCAGCGTTCCCCCAAGTCTCCCGATAAAAATGATACCTCACTTGTGTGGGTAGGCCTAGCGCCCGCGACAGGAAAAGCCCCAAAGTGCAACGTGGACACATCCAATTTTTTTAAAGAAAACAGAGGTGTTTTTTGCAAAGTGCCTACCTGTAGATTTTGGCCTCTAGCTCAGCCGCCACCTAGGGAAACCTACAGAACCTGTGCATTTCTGAAAACTAGAGACCTTTTGGAATCCAAGATGGGGTGACTTGTGTGGCTCGGACCAGGTTCTGTTCCCCAGAATCCTTTGCAAACCTCAAAATTTGGCTAAAAAAACACATGTTCCTCACATTTCTGTGGCAGAAAGTTCTGGAATCTGAGAGGAGCCACAAATTTCCTTCCACCCAGCGTTTCCCAACGTCTCCCGATAAAAATGATACCTCACTTGTGTGGGTAGGCCTAGCGCCCGCGACAGGAAACGCCCCAAAGCGCAACGTGGACACATCCAATTTTTTGAAAGAAAACAGAGGTGTTTTTTGCAAAGTGCCTACCTGTAGATTTTGGCCTGTAGCTCAGCCGGCGCCTAAGGAAACCTACCAAACCTGTGCATTTCTGAAAACTAGAGACCTAGGGGAATCCAAGATGGGGTGACTTGTGTGGCTCGGACCAGGTTCTGTTACCCAGAATCCTTTGCAAACCTCCAAATTTGGCTAAAAAATCACATGTTCCTCACATTTCTGTGGCAAAAAGTTCTGGAATCTGAGAGGAGCAACAAATTTCCTTCCACCCAGCGTTCCCCCAAGTCTCCCGATAAAAATGATACCTCAATTGTGTGGGTAGGCCTAGCGCCTGTGACAGGAAACGCCCCAAAGCGCAACGTGGACACATCCAGTTTTTTTAAAGAAAACAGAGGTGTTTTTTGCAAAGTGCCTACCTGTAGATTTTGGCCTGTAGCTCAGCCGGCACCTAGGGAAACCTACCAAACCTGTGCATTTCTAAAAACTAGAGACCTAGGGGAGTCCAAGATGGGGTGACTTGTGTGGCTCGGACCAGGTTCTGTTACCCAGAATCCTTTGTAAACCTCAAAATTTGGTTAAAAAAACACATGTTCCTCACATTTCTGTGGCAGAAAGTTCTGGAATATGAGAGGAGCCTCAAATTACCTTCCACCCAGCGTTCCCTCAAGTCCCCCGATAAAAATGATACCTCACTTGTGTGGGTAGGCCTAGCGCCCGCGACAGGAAACGCCCCAAAGCGCAACGTGGACACATCCAATTTTTTGAAAGAAAACAGAGGTGTTATTTGCAAAGTGCCTACCTGTAGATTTTGGCCTCTAGCTCAGCCGCCACCTAGGGAAACCTACCAAACCTGTGCATTTCTGAAAACTAGAGACCTAGGGGAATCCAAGATGGGGTGACTTGTGTGGCTCGGACCAGGTTCTGTTACCCAGAATCCTTTGCAAACCTCAAAATTTGGCTAAAAAACACACGGTCCTCTCATTTCTGTGGCAGAAAGTTCTGGAATCTGAGAGGAGCCACAAATTTCCTTCCACCCAGCGTTCCCCCACGTCTCCCGATAAAAATGATACCTCACTTGTGTGAGTAGGCCTAGCGCCCGCGACAGGAAACGCCCCAAAGCGCAACGTGGACACATCCAATTTTTTAAAAGAAAACAGAGGTGTTTTTTGCAAAGTGCCTACCTGTAGATTTTGGCCTGTAGCTCAACTGGCACCTAAGGAAACCTACCAAACCTGTGCATTTCTGAAAACTAGAGACCTAGGGGAATCCAAGATAGGGTGACTTGTGTGGCTCGGACCAGGTTCTGTTACCCAGAATCCTTTGCAAACCTCAAAATTTGGCTAAAAAATCACATGTTCCTCACATTTCTGTGGCAAAACGTTCTGGAATCTGAGAGGAGCCACAAATTACCTTCCACCCAGCGTTCCCCAAAGTCTCCCGATAAAAATGACACCTCACTTGTGTGGGTAGGCCTAGCGCTTGCAACAGGAAACGCCCCAAAGCGCAACGTGGACACATCCAAATTTTTGAAAGAAAACAGAGGTGTTTTTTGCAAAGTGCCTACCTGTAGATTTTGGCCTGTAGCTCAGCCGGCACCTAGGGAAACCTACCAAACCTGTGCATTTCTAAAAACTAGAGACCTAGGGGAGTCCAAGATGGGGTGACTTGTGTGGCTCGGACCAGGTTCTGTTACCCAGAATCCTTTGCAAACCTCAAAATTTGGCTAAAAAAACACATGTTCCTCTCATTTCTGTGGCAGAAAGTTCTGGAATCTGAGAGGAGCCTCAAATTACCTTCCACCCAGCGTTCCCTCAAGTCTCCCGATAAAAATGATACTTCACTTGTGTGGGTAGGCCTAGCGCCCGTGACAGGAAACGCCCCAAAGGGCAACATGGACACATCCAATTTTTTGAAAGAAAACAGAGGTGTTTTTTGCAAAGTGCCTACCTGTAGATTTTGGCCTGTAGCTCAGCCGGCACCTAGGGAAACCTACCAAACCTGTGCATTTCTAAAAACTAGAGACCTAGGGGAGTCCAAGATGGGGTGACTTGTGTGGCTCGGACCAGGTTCTGTTACCCAGAAACCTTTGCAAACCTCAAAATTTGGTTAAAAAAACACATGTTCCTCACATTTCTGTGGCAGAAAGTTCTGGAATCTGAGAGGAGCCTCAAATTACCTTCCACCCAGCGATCCCTCAAGTCTCCCGATAAAAATGATACCTCACTTGTGTGGGTAGGCGCAACGTGGACACATCCAATTTTTTGAAAGAAAACAGAGGTGTTTTTTGCAAAGTGCCTACCTGTAGATTTTGGCCTGTAGCTCAGCTGGCACCTAAGGAAACCTACCAAACCTGTGCATTTCTGAAAACTAGAGGCCTAGGGGAATCCAAGATGGGGTGACTTGTGTGGCTCGGACCAGGTTCTGTTACCCAGAATCCTTTGCAAACCTCAAAATTTGGCTAAAAAATCACATGTTCCTCACATTTCTGTGGCAGAAAGTTCTGGAATCTGAGAGGAGCCACAAATTTCCTTCCACCCAGCGGTCTCCCACGTCTCCCGATAAAAATGATACCTCACTTGTGTGGGTAGGCCTAGCGCCCGCGACAGGAAACGCCCCAAAGCGCAACGTGGACACATACAAATTTTTGAAAGAAAACAGAGGTGTTTTTTGCAAAGTGCCTACCTGTAGATTTTGGCCTGTAGCTCAGCTGGCACCTAAGGAAACCTACCAAACCTGTGCATTTCTGAAAACTAGAGACCTAGGGGAATCCAAGATGGGGTGACTTGTGTGACTTGGACCAGGGTCTGTTACCCAGAATCCTTTGCAAACCTCATAATTTGGCTAAAAAAACACATGGTCCTCACATTTCTGTGGCAGAAAGTTCTGGAATCTGAGAGGAGCCACAAATTTCCTTCCACCCAGCGTTTCCCAACGTCTCCCGATAAAAATGATACCTCACTTGTGTGGGTAGGCCTAGCGCCCGCGACAGGAAACGCCCCAAAGCGCAACGTGGACACATCCAATTTTTTGAAAGAAAACAGAGGTGTTTTTTGCAAAGTGCCTACCTGTAGATTTTGGCCTGTAGCTCAGCCGGCGCCTAAGGAAACCTACCAAACCTGTGCATTTCTGAAAACTAGAGACCTAGGGGAATCCAAGATGGGGTGACTTGTGTGGCTCGGACCAGGTTCTGTTACCCAGAATCCTTTGCAAACCTCCAAATTTGGCTAAAAAATCACATGTTCCTCACATTTCTGTGGCAAAAAGTTCTGGAATCTGAGAGGAGCAACAAATTTCCTTCCACCCAGCGTTCCCCCAAGTCTCCCGATAAAAATGATACCTCACTTGTGTGGGTAGGCCTAGCGCCTGTGACAGGAAACGCCCCAAAGCGCAACGTGGACACATCCAGTTTTTTGAAAGAAAACAGAGGTGTTTTTTGCAAAGTGCCTACCTGTAGATTTTGGCCTGTAGCTCAGCCGGCACCTAGGGAAACCTACCAAACCTGTGCATTTCTAAAAACTAGAGACCTAGGGGAGTCCAAGATGGGGTGACTTGTGTGGCTCGGACCAGGTTCTGTTACCCAGAATCCTTTGCAAACCTCAAAATTTGGTTAAAAAAACACATGTTCCTCACATTTCTGTGGCAGAAAGTTCTGGAATATGAGAGGAGCCTCAAATTACCTTCCACCCAGCGTTCCCTCAAGTCTCCCGATAAAAATGATACCTCACTTGTGTGGGTAGGCCTAGCGCCCGCGACAGGAAACGCCCCAAAGCGCAACGTGGACACATCCAATTTTTTGAAAGAAAACAGAGGTGTTATTTGCAAAGTGCCTACCTGTAGATTTTGGCCTCTAGCTCAGCCGCCACCTAGGGAAACCTACCAAACCTGTGCATTTCTGAAAACTAGAGACCTAGGGGAATCCAAGATGGGGTGACTTGTGTGGCTCGGACCAGGTTCTGTTACCCAGAATCCTTTGCAAACCTCAAAATTTGGCTAAAAAACACACGGTCCTCTCATTTCTGTGGCAGAAAGTTCTGGAATCTGAGAGGAGCCACAAATTTCCTTCCACCCAGCTTTCCCCCACGTCTCCCGATAAAAATGATACCTCACTTGTGTGAGTAGGCCTAGCGCCCGCGACAGGAAACGCCCCAAAGCGCAACGTGGACACATCCAATTTTTTTAAAGAAAACAGAGGTGTTTTTTGCAAAGTGCCTACCTGTAGATTTTGGCCTGTAGCTCAACTGGCACCTAAGGAAACCTACCAAACCTGTGCATTTCTGAAAACTAGAGACCTAGGGGAATCCAAGATAGGGTGACTTGTGTGGCTCGGACCAGGTTCTGTTACCCAGAATCCTTTGCAAACCTCAAAATTTGGCTAAAAAATCACATGTTCCTCACATTTCTGTGGCAAAACGTTCTGGAATCTGAGAGGAGCCACAAATTACCTTCCACCCAGCGTTCCCCAAAGTCTCCCGATAAAAATGACACCTCACTTGTGTGGGTAGGCCTAGCGCTTGCAACAGGAAACGCCCCAAAGCGCAACGTGGACACATCCAAATTTTTGAAAGAAAACAGAGGTGTTTTTTGCAAAGTGCCTACCTGTAGATTTTGGCCTGTAGCTCAGCCGGCACCTAGGGAAACCTACCAAACCTGTGCATTTCTAAAAACTAGAGACCTAGGGGAGTCCAAGATGGGGTGACTTGTGTGGCTCGGACCAGGTTCTGTTACCCAGAATCCTTTGCAAACCTCAAAATTTGGCTAAAAAAACACATGTTCCTCTCATTTCTGTGGCAGAAAGTTCTGGAATCTGAGAGGAGCCTCAAATTACCTTCCACCCAGCGTTCCCTCAAGTCTCCCGATAAAAATGATACTTCACTTGTGTGGGTAGGCCTAGCGCCTGCGACAGGAAACGCCCCAAAGCGCAACGTGGACACATCCAATTTTTTGAAAGAAAACAGAGGTGTTTTTTGCAAAGTGCCTACCTGTAGATTTTGGCCTGTAGCTCAGCTGGCACCTAAGGAAACCTACCAAACCTGTGCATTTCTGAAAACTAGAGACCTAGGGGAATCCAAGATGGGGTGACTTGTGTGGCTCGGACCAGGTTCTGTTACCCAGAATCCTTTGCAAACCTCAAAATTTGGCTAAAAAATCACATGTTCCTCACATTTCTGTGGCAGAAAGTTCTGGAATCTGAGAGGAGCCACAAATTTCCTTCCACCCAGCGGTCCCCCACGTCTCCCGATAAAAATGATACCTCACTTGTGTGGGTAGGCCTAGCGCCCGCGACAGGAAACGCCCCAAAGCGCAACGTGGACACATACAAATTTTTGAAAGAAAACAGAGGTGTTTTTTGCAAAGTGCCTACCTGTAGATTTTGGCCTGTAGCTCAGCTGGCACCTAAGGAAACCTACCAAACCTGTGCATTTCTGAAAACTAGAGACCTAGGGGAATCCAAGATGGGGTGACTTGTGTGACTTGGACCAGGGTCTGTTACCCAGAATCCTTTGCAAACCTCATAATTTGGCTAAAAAAACACATGGTCCTCACATTTCTGTGGCAGAAAGTTCTGGAATCTGAGAGGAGCCACAAATTTCCTTCCACCCAGCGTTCCCCCAAGTCTCCCGATAAAAATGATACCTCAGTTGTGTGGGTAGGCCTAGCGCCCGCGACAGGAAACGCCCCAAAGCGCAGCGTGGACACATCCAATTTTTTGAAAGAAAACAGAAGTGTTTTTTGCAAAGTGCCTACCTGTAGATTTCTGCCTCTAGCTCAGCCGCCACCTAGGGAAACCTACCAAACCTGTGCATTTCTGAAAACTAGAGACCTTTTGGAATCCAAGATGGGGTGACTTGTGTGGCTCGGACCAGGTTCTGTTCCCAGAATCCTTTGCAAACCTCAAAATTTGGCTAAAAAAACATATGTTCCTCACATTTCTGTGGCAGAAAGTTCTGGAATCTGAGAGGAGCCACAAATTTCCTTCCACCCAACGTTTCCCAACGTCTCCCGATAAAAATGATACCTCACTTGTGTGGGTAGGCCTAGCACCCGCGACAGGAAACGCCCCAAAGCGCAACGTGGACACATCCAATTTTTTGAAAGAAAACAGAGGTGTTTTTTGCAAAGTGCCTACCTGTAGATTTTGGCCTGTAGCTCAGCCGGCGCCTAAGGAAACCTACCAAACCTGTGCATTTCTGAAAACTAGAGACCTAGGGGAATCCAAGATGGGGTGACTTGTGTGGCTCGGACCAGGTTCTGTTACCCAGAATCCTTTGCAAACCTCCAAATTTGGCTAAAAAAATCACATGTTCCTCACATTTCTGTGGCAAAAAGTTCTGGAATCTGAGAGGAGCAACAAATTTCCTTCCACCCAGCGTTCCCCCAAGTCTCCCGATAAAAATGATACCTCACTTGTGTGGGTAGGCCTAGCGCCTGTGACAGGAAACGCCCCAAAGCGCAACGTGGACACATCCAGTTTTTTTAAAGAAAACAGAGGTGTTTTTTGCAAAGTGCCTACCTGTAGATTTTGGCCTGTAGCTCAGCCGGCACCTAGGGAAACCTACCAAACCTGTGCATTTCTGAAAACTAGAGACCTAGGGGAATCCAAGATGGGGTGACTTGTGTGGCTCGGACCAGGTTCTGTTACCCAGAATCCTTTGCAAACCTCAAAATTTGGCTAAAAAAACACACGGTCCTCTCATTTCTGTGGCAGAAAGTTCTGGAATCTGAGAGGAGCCACAAATTTCCTTCCACCCAGCGTTCCCCCACGTCTCCCGATAAAAATGATACCTCACTTGTGTGAGTAGGCCTAGCGCCCGCGACAGGAAACGCCCCAAAGCGCAACGTGGACACATCCAATTTTTTTAAAGAAAACAGACGTGTTTTTTGCAAAGTGCCTACCTGTAGATTTTGGCCTGTAGCTCAGCTGGCACCTAAGGAAACCTACCAAACCTGTGCATTTCTGAAAACTAGAGACCTAGGGGAATCCAAGATGGGGTGACTTGTGTGGCTCGGACCAGGTTCTGTTACCCAGAATCCTTTGCAAACCTCAAAATTTGGCTAAAAAATCACATGTTCCTCACATTTCTGTGGCAAAACGTTCTGGAATCTGAGAGGAGCCACAAATTACCTTCCACCCAGCGTTCCCCAAAGTCTCCCGATAAAAATGACACCTCACTTGTGTGGGTAGGCCTAGCGCTTGCGACAGGAGACGCCCCAAAGCGCAACGTGGACACATCCAGTTTTTTTAAAGAAAACAGAGGTGTTTTTTGCAAAGTGCCTACCTGTAGATTTTGGCCTGTAGCTCAGCCGGAACCTAGGGAAACCTACCAAACCTGTGCATTTCTGAAAACTAGAGACCTAGGGGAATCCAAGATGGGGTGACTTGTGTGGCTCGGACCAGGTTCTGTTACCCAGAATCCTTTGCAAACCTCAAAATTTGGCTAAAAAAACACATGTTCCTCACATTTCTGTGGCAGAAAGTTCTGGAATCTGAGAGGAGCCACAAATTTCCTTCCAACCAGCGTTCCCCCACGTCTCCCGATAAAAATGTTACCTCACTTGTGTGGGTAGGACTAGCGCCCGCAACAGGAAATGCCCCAAAGCGCAACGTGGACACATCCAAATTTTTGAAAGAAAACAGAGGTGTTTTTTGCAAAGTGCCTACCTGTAGATTTTGGCCTGTAGCTCAGCCGCCACCTTTGGAAACCTACCAAACCTGTGCATTTCTGAAAACTAGAGACCTAGGGCAATCCAAGATGGGGTGACTTGTGTGACTCGGACCAGGTTCTGTTACCCAGAATCCTTTGCAAACCTCAAAATTTGGCTAAAAAATCACATGTTCCTCACATTTCTGTGGCAGAAAGTTCTGGAATCTGAGAGGAGCCACAAATTTCATTCCACCCAGCGATCCCCCACGTCTCCCGATAAAAATGATACCTCACTTGTGTGGGTAGGCCTAGCGCCCGCGACAGGAAACGCCCCAAAGCGCAACGTGGACACATCCAAATTTTTGAAAGAAAACAGAGGTGTTTTTTGCAAAGTGCCTACCTGTAGATTTTGGCCTGTAGCTCAGCCGGAACCTAGGGAAACCTACCAAACCTGTGCATTTCTAAAAACTAGAGACCTAGGGGAGTCCAAGATGTGGTGACTTGTGTGGCTCGGACCAGGTTCTGTTACCCAGAATCCTTTGCAAACCTCAAAATTTGGCTAAAAAAACACATGTTCCTCACATTTCTGTGGCAGAAAGTTCTGGAATCTGAGAGGAGCCACAAATTACCTTCCACCCAGCGTTCCCCCACGTCTCCCGATAAAAATGATACCTCACTTGTGTGGGTAGGCCTAGCGCCCACGACAGGAAATGCCCCAAAGCGCAACGTGGACACATCCAATTTTTTGAATGAAAACAGAGGTGTTTTTTGCAAAGTGCCTACCTGTAGATTTTGGCCTGTAGCTCAGCCGCCACCTAGGGAAACCTACCAAACCTGTGCATTTCTGAAAACTAGAGACCTAGGGGAATCCAAGATGGGGTGACTTGTGTGGCTCGTACCAGGTTCTGTTACCCAGAATCCTTTGCAAACCTCAAAATTTGGCTAAAAAAACACATGTTCCTCACATTTCTGTGGCAAAAAGTTCTGGAATCTGAGAGGAGCCACAAATGTCCTTCCACCCAGCGTTCCCCCAAGTCTCCCGATAAAAATGATACCTCACTTGTGTGGGTAGGCCTAGCGCCCGCGACAGGAAAAGCCCCAAAGTGCAACGTGGACACATCCAATTTTTTTAAAGAAAACAGAGGTGTTTTTTGCAAAGTGCCTACCTGTAGATTTTGGCCTCTAGCTCAGCCGCCACCTAGGGAAACCTACCAAACCTGTGCATTTCTGAAAACTAGAGACCTAGGGGAATCCAAGATGGGGTGACTTGTGTGACTTGGACCAGGGTCTGTTACCCAGAATCCTTTGCAAACCTCATAATTTGGCTAAAAAAACACATGGTCCTCACATTTCTGTGGCAGAAAGTTCTGGAATCTGAGAGGAGCCACAAATTTCCTTCCACCCAGCGTTCCCCCAAGTCTCCCGATAAAAATGATACCTCAGTTGTGTGGGTAGGCCTAGCGCCCGCGACAGGAAACGCCCCAAAGCGCAGCGTGGCCACATCCAATTTTTTGAAAGAAAACAGAAGTGTTTTTTGCAAAGTGCCTACCTGTAGATTTCTGCCTCTAGCTCAGCCGCCACCTAGGGAAACCTACCAAACCTGTGCATTTCTGAAAACTAGAGACCTTTTGGAATCCAAGATGGGGTGACTTGTGTGGCTCGGACCAGGTTCTGTTACCCAGAATCCTTTGCAAACCTCAAAATTTGGCTAAAAAAAACACATATTCCTCACATTTCTGTGGCAGAAAGTTCTGGAATCTGAGAGGAGCCACAAATTTCCTTCCACCCAGCGTTTCCCAACGTCTCCCGATAAAAATGATACCTCACTTGTGTGGGTAGGCCTAGCGCCCGCGACAGGAAACGCCCCAAAGCGCAACGTGGACACATCCAATTTTTTGAAAGAAAACAGTGGTGTTTTTTGCAAAGTGCCTACCTGTAGATTTTGGCTTGTAGCTCAGCCGGCACCTAGGGAAACCTACCAAACCTGTGCATTTCTAAAAACTAGAGACCTAGGGGAGTCCAAGATGGGGTGACTTGTGTGGCTCGGACCAGGTTCTGTTACCCAGAATCCTTTGCAAACCTCAAAATTTGGTTAAAAAAACACATGTTCCTCACATTTCTGTGGCAGAAAGTTCTGGAATATGAGAGGAGCCTCAAATTACCTTCCACCCAGCGTTCCCTCAAGTCTCCCGATAAAAATGATACCTCACTTGTGTGGGTAGGCCTAGCGCCCGCGACAGGAAACGCCCCAAAGCGCAACGTGGACACATCCAATTTTTTGAAAGAAAACAGAGGTGTTATTTGCAAAGTGCCTACCTGTAGATTTTGGCCTCTAGCTCAGCCGCCACCTAGGGAAACCTACCAAACCTGTGCATTTCTGAAAACTAGAGACCTAGGGGAATCCAAGATGGGGTGACTTGTGTGGCTCGGACCAGGTTCTGTTACCCAGAATCCTTTGCAAACCTCAAAATTTGGCTAAAAAACACACGGTCCTCTCATTTCTGTGGCAGAAAGTTCTGGAATCTGAGAGGAGCCACAAATTTCCTTCCACCCAGCGTTCCCCCACGTCTCCCGATAAAAATGATACCTCACTTGTGTGAGTAGGCCTAGCGCCCGCGACAGGAAACGCCCCAAAGCGCAACGTGGACACATCCAATTTTT
The DNA here is from genome assembly GCF_031143425.1 of Pleurodeles waltl. Classification (NCBI taxonomy): domain Eukaryota; kingdom Metazoa; phylum Chordata; class Amphibia; order Caudata; family Salamandridae; genus Pleurodeles; species Pleurodeles waltl. The sequence goes on along the minus strand of NW_027149862.1, from coordinate 192,445 downwards.
TTAAAGAAAACAGAGGTGTTTTTTGCAAAGTGCCTACCTGTAGATTTTGGCCTGTAGCTCAACTGGCACCTAAGGAAACCTACCAAACCTGTGCATTTCTGAAAACTAGAGACCTAGGGGAATCCAAGATGGGGTGACTTGTGTGGCTCGGACCAGGTTCTGTTACCCAGAATCCTTTGCAAACCTCAAAATTTGGCTAAAAAATCACATGTTCCTCACATTTCTGTGGCAAAACGTTCTGGAATCTGAGAGGAGCCACAAATTACCTTCCACCCAGCGTTCCCCAAAGTCTCCCGATAAAAATGACACCTCACTTGTGTGGGTAGGCCTAGCGCTTGCAACAGGAAACGCCCCAAAGCGCAACGTGGACACATCCAAATTTTTGAAAGAAAACAGAGGTGTTTTTTGCAAAGTGCCTACCTGTAGATTTTGGCCTGTAGCTCAGCCGGCACCTAGGGAAACCTACCAAACCTGTGCATTTCTAAAAACTAGAGACCTAGGGGAGTCCAAGATGGGGTGACTTGTGTGGCTCGGACCAGGTTCTGTTACCCAGAATCCTTTGCAAACCTCAAAATTTGGCTAAAAAAACACATGTTCCTCTCATTTCTGTGGCAGAAAGTTCTGGAATCTGAGAGGAGCCTCAAATTACCTTCCACCCAGCGTTCCCTCAAGTCTCCCGATAAAAATGATACTTCACTTGTGTGGGTAGGCCTAGCGCCCGTGACAGGAAACGCCCCAAAGCGCAACATGGACACATCCAATTTTTTTAAAGAAAACAGAGGTGTTTTTTGCAAAGTGCCTACCTGTAGATTTTGGCCTGTAGCTCAGCCGGCACCTAGGGAAACCTACCAAACCTGTGCATTTCTAAAAACTAGAGACCTAGGGGAGTCCAAGATGGGGTGACTTGTGTGGCTCGGACCAGGTTCTGTTACCCAGAAACCTTTGCAAACCTCAAAATTTGGCTAAAAAAACACACGGTCCTCTAATTTCTGTGGCAGAAAGTTCTGGAATCTGAGAGGAGCCACAAATTTCCTTCCACCCAGCGTTCCCCCACGTCTCCCGATAAAAATGATACCTCACTTGTGTGAGTAGGCCTAGCGCCCGCGACAGGAAACGCCCCAAAGCGCAACGTGGACACATCCAAATTTTTGAAAGAAAACAGAGGTGTTTTTTGCAAAGTGCCTACCTGTAGATTTTGGCCTCTAGCTCAGCCGCCACCTAGGGAAACCTACCAAACCTGTGCATTTCTGAAAACTAGAGACCTAGGGGAATCCAAGATGGGGTGACTTGTGTGACTTGGACCAGGGTCTGTTACCCAGAATCCTTTGCAAACCTCATAATTTGGCTAAAAAAACACATGGTCCTCACATTTCTGTGGCAGAAAGTTCTGGAATCTGAGAGGAGCCACAAATTTCCTTCCACCCAGCGTTCCCCCAAGTCTCCCGATAAAAATGATACCTCAGTTGTGTGGGTAGGCCTAGCGCCCGCGACAGGAAACGCCCCAAAGCGCAGCGTGGCCACATCCAATTTTTTGAAAGAAAACAAAAGTGTTTTTTGCAAAGAGCCTACCTGTAGATTTCTGCCTCTAGCTCAGCCGCCACCTAGGGAAACCTACAGAACCTGTGCATTTCTGAAAACTAGAGACCTTTTGGAATCCAAGATGGGGTGACTTGTGTGGCTCGGACCAGGTTCTGTTCCCCAGAATCCTTTGCAAACCTCAAAATTTGGCTAAAAAAACACATGTTCCTCACATTTCTGTGGCAGAAAGTTCTGGAATCTGAGAGGAGCCACAAATTTCCTTCCACCCAGCGTTTCCCAACGTCTCCCGATAAAAATGATACCTCACTTGTGTGGGTAGGCCTAGCGCCCGCGACAGGAAACGCCCCAAAGCGCAACGTGGACACATCCAATTTTTTGAAAGAAAACAGAGGTGTTTTTTGCAAAGTGCCTACCTGTAGATTTTGGCCTGTAGCTCAGCTGGAACCTAGGGAAACCTACCAAACCTGTGCATTTCTGAAAACTAGAGACCTAGGGGAATCCAAGATGGGGTGACTTGTGTGGCTCGGACCAGGTTCTGTTACCCAGAATCCTTTGCAAACCTCAAAATTTGGCTAAAAAAACACATGTTCCTCACATTTCTGTGGCAGAAAGTTCTGGAATCTGAGAGGAGCCACAAATTTCCTTCCAACCAGCGTTCCCCCACGTCTCCCGATAAAAATGTTACCTCACTTGTGTGGGTAGGACTAGCGCCCGCAACAGGAAACGCCCCAAAGCGCAACGTGGACACATCCAAATTTTTGAAAGAAAACAGAGGTGTTTTTTGCAAAGGGCCTACCTGTAGATTTTGGCCTGTAGCTCAGCCGCCACCTATGGAAACCTACCAAACCTGTGCATTTCTGAAAACTAGAGACCTAGGGGAATCCAAGATGGGGTGACTTGTGTGACTCGGACCAGGTTCTGTTACCCAGAATCCTTTGCAAACCTCAAAATTTGGCTAAAAAATCACATGTTCCTCACATTTCTGTGGCAGAAAGTTCTGGAATCTGAGAGGAGCCACAAATTTCATTCCACCCAGCGATCCCCCACGTCTCCCGATAAAAATGATACCTCACTTGTGTGGGTAGGCCTAGCGCCCGCGACAGGAAACGCCCCAAAGCGCAACGTGGACACATCCAAATATTTGAAAGAAAACAGAGGTGTTTTTTGCAAAGTGCCTACCTGTAGATTTTGGCCTGTAGCTCAGCCGGAACCTAGGGAAACCTACCAAACCTGTGCATTTCTAAAAACTAGAGACCTAGGGGAGTCCAAGATGGGGTGACTTGTGTGGCTCGGACCAGGTTCTGTAACCCAGAATCCTTTGCAAACCTCAAAATTTGGCTAAAAAAACACATGTTCCTCACATTTCTGTGGCAGAAAGTTCTGGAATCTGAGAGGAGCCACAAATTACCTTCCACCCAGCGTTCCCCCACGTCTCCCGATAAAAATGATACCTCACTTGTATGGGTAGGCCTAGCGCCCGCGACAGGAAACGCCCCAAAGCGCAACGTGGACACATCCAATTTTTTGAATGAAAACAGAGGTGTTTTTTGCAAAGTGCCTACCTGTAGATTTTGGCCTGTAGCTCAGCCGCCACCTAGGGAAACCTACCAAACCTGTGCATTTCTGAAAACTAGAGACCTAGGGGAATCCAAGATGGGGTGACTTGTGTGGCTCGTACCAGGTTCTGTTACCCAGAATCCTTTGCAAACCTCAAAATTTGGCTAAAAAAACACATGTTCCTCACATTTCTGTGGCAAAAAGTTCTGGAATCTGAGAGGAGCCACAAATGTCCTTCCACCCAGCGTTCCCCCAAGTCTCCCGATAAAAATGATACCTCACTTGTGTGGGTAGGCCTAGCGCCCGCGACAGGAAAAGCCCCAAAGTGCAACGTGGACACATCCAATTTTTTTAAAGAAAACAGAGGTGTTTTTTGCAAAGTGCCTACCTGTAGATTTTGGCCTCTAGCTCAGCTGCCACCTAGGGAAACCTACCAAACCTGTGCATTTCTGAAAACTAGAGACCTAGGGGAATCCAAGATGGGGTGACTTGTGTGACTTGGACCAGGGTCTGTTACCCAGAATCCTTTGCAAACCTCATAATTTGGCTAAAAAAACACATGGTCCTCACATTTCTGTGGCAGAAAGTTCTGGAATCTGAGAGGAGCCACAAATTTCCTTCCACCCAGCGTTCCCCCAAGTCTCCCGATAAAAATGATACCTCAGTTGTGTGGGTAGGCCTAGCGCCCGCGACAGGAAACGCCCCAAAGCGCAGCGTGGCCACATCCAATTTTTTGAAAGAAAACAGAAGTGTTTTTTGCAAAGTGCCTACCTGTAGATTTCTGCCTCTAGCTCAGCCGCCACCTAGGGAAACCTACCAAACCTGTGCATTTCTGAAAACTAGAGACCTTTTGGAATCCAAGATGGGGTGACTTGTGTGGCTCGGACCAGGTTCTGTTACCCAGAATCCTTTGCAAACCTCAAAATTTGGCTAAAAAAAACACATATTCCTCACATTTCTGTGGCAGAAAGTTCTGGAATCTGAGAGGAGCCACAAATTTCCTTCCACCCAGCGTTTCCCAACGTCTCCCGATAAAAATGATACCTCACTTGTGTGGGTAGGCCTAGCGCCCGCGACAGGAAACGCCCCAAAGCGCAACGTGGACACATCCAATTTTTTGAAAGAAAACAGAGGTGTTTTTTGCAAAGTGCCTACCTGTAGATTTTGGCTTGTAGCTCAGCCGGCACCTAGGGAAACCTACCAAACCTGTGCATTTCTAAAAACTAGAGACCTAGGGGAGTCCAAGATGGGGTGACTTGTGTGGCTCGGACCAGGTTCTGTTACCCAGAATCCTTTGCAAACCTCAAAATTTGGTTAAAAAAACACATGTTCCTCACATTTCTGTGGCAGAAAGTTCTGGAATATGAGAGGAGCCTCAAATTACCTTCCACCCAGCGTTCCCTCAAGTCTCCCGATAAAAATGATACCTCACTTGTGTGGGTAGGCCTAGCGCCCGCGACAGGAAACGCCCCAAAGCGCAACGTGGACACATCCAATTTTTTGAAAGAAAACAGAGGTGTTATTTGCAAAGTGCCTACCTGTAGATTTTGGCCTCTAGCTCAGCCGCCACCTAGGGAAACCTACCAAACCTGTGCATTTCTGAAAACTAGAGACCTAGGGGAATCCAAGATGGGGTGACTTGTGTGGCTCGGACCAGGTTCTGTTACCCAGAATCCTTTGCAAACCTCAAAATTTGGCTAAAAAACACACGGTCCTCTCATTTCTGTGGCAGAAAGTTCTGGAATCTGAGAGGAGCCACAAATTTCCTTCCACCCAGCGTTCCCCCACGTCTCCCGATAAAAATGATACCTCACTTGTGTGAGTAGGCCTAGCGCCCGCGACAGGAAACGCCCCAAAGCGCAACGTGGACACATCCAATTTTTTTAAAGAAAACAGAGGTGTTTTTTGCAAAGTGCCTACCTGTAGATTTTGGCCTGTAGCTCAACTGGCACCTAAGGAAACCTACCAAACCTGTGCATTTCTGAAAACTAGAGACCTAGGGGAATCCAAGATGGGGTGACTTGTGTGGCTCGGACCAGGTTCTGTTACCCAGAATCCTTTGCAAACCTCAAAATTTGGCTAAAAAATCACATGTTCCTCACATTTCTGTGGCAAAACGTTCTGGAATCTGAGAGGAGCCACAAATTACCTTCCACCCAGCGTTCCCCAAAGTCTCCCGATAAAAATGACACCTCACTTGTGTGGGTAGGCCTAGCGCTTGCAACAGGAAACGCCCCAAAGCGCAACGTGGACACATCCAAATTTTTGAAAGAAAACAGAGGTGTTTTTTGCAAAGTGCCTACCTGTAGATTTTGGCCTGTAGCTCAGCCGGCACCTAGGGAAACCTACCAAACCTGTGCATTTCTAAAAACTAGAGACCTAGGGGAGTCCAAGATGGGGTGACTTGTGTGGCTCGGACCAGGTTCTGTTACCCAGAATCCTTTGCAAACCTCAAAATTTGGCTAAAAAAACACATGTTCCTCTCATTTCTGTGGCAGAAAGTTCTGGAATCTGAGAGGAGCCTCAAATTACCTTCCACCCAGCGTTCCCTCAAGTCTCCCGATAAAAATGATACTTCACTTGTGTGGGTAGGCCTAGCGCCCGTGACAGGAAACGCCCCAAAGCGCAACATGGACACATCCAATTTTTTTAAAGAAAACAGAGGTGTTTTTTGCAAAGTGCCTACCTGTAGATTTTGGCCTGTAGCTCAGCCGGCACCTAGGGAAACCTACCAAACCTGTGCATTTCTAAAAACTAGAGACCTAGGGGAGTCCAAGATGGGGTGACTTGTGTGGCTCGGACCAGGTTCTGTTACCCAGAAACCTTTGCAAACCTCAAAATTTGGCTAAAAAAACACACGGTCCTCTAATTTCTGTGGCAGAAAGTTCTGGAATCTGAGAGGAGCCACAAATTTCCTTCCACCCAGCGTTCCCCCACGTCTCCCGATAAAAATGATACCTCACTTGTGTGAGTAGGCCTAGCGCCCGCGACAGGAAACGCCCCAAAGCGCAACGTGGACACATCCAAATTTTTGAAAGAAAACAGAGGTGTTTTTTGCAAAGTGCCTACCTGTAGATTTTGGCCTCTAGCTCAGCCGCCACCTAGGGAAACCTACCAAACCTGTGCATTTCTGAAAACTAGAGACCTAGGGGAATCCAAGATGGGGTGACTTGTGTGACTTGGACCAGGGTCTGTTACCCAGAATCCTTTGCAAACCTCATAATTTGGCTAAAAAAACACATGGTCCTCACATTTCTGTGGCAGAAAGTTCTGGAATCTGAGAGGAGCCACAAATTTCCTTCCACCCAGCGTTCCCCCAAGTCTCCCGATAAAAATGATACCTCAGTTGTGTGGGTAGGCCTAGCGCCCGCGACAGGAAACGCCCCAAAGCGCAGCGTGGCCACATCCAATTTTTTGAAAGAAAACAAAAGTGTTTTTTGCAAAGAGCCTACCTGTAGATTTCTGCCTCTAGCTCAGCCGCCACCTAGGGAAACCTACAGAACCTGTGCATTTCTGAAAACTAGAGACCTTTTGGAATCCAAGATGGGGTGACTTGTGTGGCTCGGACCAGGTTCTGTTCCCCAGAATCCTTTGCAAACCTCAAAATTTGGCTAAAAAAACACATGTTCCTCACATTTCTGTGGCAGAAAGTTCTGGAATCTGAGAGGAGCCACAAATTTCCTTCCACCCAGCGTTTCCCAACGTCTCCCGATAAAAATGATACCTCACTTGTGTGGGTAGGCCTAGCGCCCGCGACAGGAAACGCCCCAAAGCGCAACGTGGACACATCCAATTTTTTGAAAGAAAACAGAGGTGTTTTTTGCAAAGTGCCTACCTGTAGATTTTGGCCTGTAGCTCAGCTGGAACCTAGGGAAACCTACCAAACCTGTGCATTTCTGAAAACTAGAGACCTAGGGGAATCCAAGATGGGGTGACTTGTGTGGCTCGGACCAGGTTCTGTTACCCAGAATCCTTTGCAAACCTCAAAATTTGGCTAAAAAAACACATGTTCCTCACATTTCTGTGGCAGAAAGTTCTGGAATCTGAGAGGAGCCACAAATTTCCTTCCAACCAGCGTTCCCCCACGTCTCCCGATAAAAATGTTACCTCACTTGTGTGGGTAGGACTAGCGCCCGCAACAGGAAACGCCCCAAAGCGCAACGTGGACACATCCAAATTTTTGAAAGAAAACAGAGGTGTTTTTTGCAAAGGGCCTACCTGTAGATTTTGGCCTGTAGCTCAGCCGCCACCTATGGAAACCTACCAAACCTGTGCATTTCTGAAAACTAGAGACCTAGGGGAATCCAAGATGGGGTGACTTGTGTGACTCGGACCAGGTTCTGTTACCCAGAATCCTTTGCAAACCTCAAAATTTGGCTAAAAAATCACATGTTCCTCACATTTCTGTGGCAGAAAGTTCTGGAATCTGAGAGGAGCCACAAATTTCATTCCACCCAGCGATCCCCCACGTCTCCCGATAAAAATGATACCTCACTTGTGTGGGTAGGCCTAGCGCCCGCGACAGGAAACGCCCCAAAGCGCAACGTGGACACATCCAAATATTTGAAAGAAAACAGAGGTGTTTTTTGCAAAGTGCCTACCTGTAGATTTTGGCCTGTAGCTCAGCCGGAACCTAGGGAAACCTACCAAACCTGTGCATTTCTAAAAACTAGAGACCTAGGGGAGTCCAAGATGGGGTGACTTGTGTGGCTCGGACCAGGTTCTGTAACCCAGAATCCTTTGCAAACCTCAAAATTTGGCTAAAAAAACACATGTTCCTCACATTTCTGTGGCAGAAAGTTCTGGAATCTGAGAGGAGCCACAAATTACCTTCCACCCAGCGTTCCCCCACGTCTCCCGATAAAAATGATACCTCACTTGTATGGGTAGGCCTAGCGCCCGCGACAGGAAACGCCCCAAAGCGCAACGTGGACACATCCAATTTTTTGAATGAAAACAGAGGTGTTTTTTGCAAAGTGCCTACCTGTAGATTTTGGCCTGTAGCTCAGCCGCCACCTAGGGAAACCTACCAAACCTGTGCATTTCTGAAAACTAGAGACCTAGGGGAATCCAAGATGGGGTGACTTGTGTGGCTCGTACCAGGTTCTGTTACCCAGAATCCTTTGCAAACCTCAAAATTTGGCTAAAAAAACACATGTTCCTCACATTTCTGTGGCAAAAAGTTCTGGAATCTGAGAGGAGCCACAAATGTCCTTCCACCCAGCGTTCCCCCAAGTCTCCCGATAAAAATGATACCTCACTTGTGTGGGTAGGCCTAGCGCCCGCGACAGGAAAAGCCCCAAAGTGCAACGTGGACACATCCAATTTTTTTAAAGAAAACAGAGGTGTTTTTTGCAAAGTGCCTACCTGTAGATTTTGGCCTCTAGCTCAGCTGCCACCTAGGGAAACCTACCAAACCTGTGCATTTCTGAAAACTAGAGACCTAGGGGAATCCAAGATGGGGTGACTTGTGTGACTTGGACCAGGGTCTGTTACCCAGAATCCTTTGCAAACCTCATAATTTGGCTAAAAAAACACATGGTCCTCACATTTCTGTGGCAGAAAGTTCTGGAATCTGAGAGGAGCCACAAATTTCCTTCCACCCAGCGTTCCCCCAAGTCTCCCGATAAAAATGATACCTCAGTTGTGTGGGTAGGCCTAGCGCCCGTGACAGGAAACGCCCCAAAGCGCAGCGTGGCCACATCCAATTTTTTGAAAGAAAACAGAAGTGTTTTTTGCAAAGAGCCTACCTGTAGATTTCTGCCTCTAGCTCAGCCGCCACCTAGGGAAACCTACAGAACCTGTGCATTTCTGAAAACTAGAGACCTTTTGGAATCCAAGATGGGGTGACTTGTGTGGCTCGGACCAGGTTCTGTTCCCCAGAATCCTTTGCAAACCTCAAAATTTGGCTAAAAAAACACATGTTCCTCACATTTCTGTGGCAGAAAGTTCTGGAATCTGAGAGGAGCCACAAATTTCCTTCCACCCAGCGTTTCCCAACGTCTCCCGATAAAAATGATACCTCACTTGTGTGGGTAGGCCTAGCGCCCGCGACAGGAAACGCCCCAAAGCGCAACGTGGACACATCCAATTTTTTGAAAGAAAACAGAGGTGTTTTTTGCAAAGTGCCTACCTGTAGATTTTGGCCTGTAGCTCAGCCGGCGCCTAAGGAAACCTACCAAACCTGTGCATTTCTGAAAACTAGAGACCTAGGGGAATCCAAGATGGGGTGACTTGTGTGGCTCGGACCAGGTTCTGTTACCCAGAATCCTTTGCAAACCTCCAAATTTTGCTAAAAAATCACATGTTCCTCACATTTCTGTGGCAAAAAGTTCTGGAATCTGAGAGGAGCAACAAATTTCCTTCCACCCAGCGTTCCCCCAAGTCTCCCGATAAAAATGATACCTCACTTGTGTGGGTAGGCCTAGCGCCTGTGACAGGAAACGCCCCAAAGCGCAACGTGGACACATCCAGTTTTTTGAAAGAAAACAGAGGTGTTTTTTGCAAAGTGCCTACCTGTAGATTTTGGCCTGTAGCTCAGCCGGCACCTAGGGAAACCTACCAAACCTGTGCATTTCTAAAAACTAGAGACCTAGGGGAGTCCAAGATGGGGTGACTTGTGTGGCTCGGACCAGGTTCTGTTACCCAGAATCCTTTGCAAACCTCAAAATTTGGTTAAAAAAACACATGTTCCTCACATTTCTGTGGCAGAAAGTTCTGGAATATGAGAGGAGCCTCAAATTACCTTCCACCCAGCGTTCCCTCAAGTCTCCCGATAAAAATGATACCTCACTTGTGTGGGTAGGCCTAGCGCCCGCGACAGGAAACGCCCCAAAGCGCAACGTGGACACATCCAGTTTTTTGAAAGAAAACAGAGGTGTTTTTTGCAAAGTGCCTACCTGTAGATCTTGGCCTGTAGCTCAGCCGGAACCTAGGGAAACCTACCAAACCTGTGCATTTCTGAAAACTAGAGACCTAGGGGAATCCAAGATGGGGTGACTTGTGTGGATCGGACCAGGTTCTGTTACCCAGAATCCTTTGCAAACCTCAAAATCTGGCTAAAAAAACACATGTTCCTCACATTTCTGTGGCAGAAAGTTCTGGAATCTGAGAGGAGCCACAAATTTCCTTTCACCCAGCGTTCCCCCACGTCTCCCGATAAAAATGATACCTCACTTGGTTGAGTAGGCCTAGCGCCCGCAACAGGAAACGCCCCAAAGCGCAACGTGGACACATCCAATTTTTTGAAAGAAAACAGAGGTGTTTTTTGCAAAGTGCCTACCTGTAGATTTTGGCCTCTAGCTCAGCCGCCACCTAGGGAAACCTACCAACCTGTGCATTTCTGAAAACTAGAGACCTAGGGGAATCCAAGATGGGGTGACTTGTGTGGCTCGGACCAGGTTCTGTTACCCAGAATCCTTTGCAAACCTCAAAATTTGGCTAAAAAAACACACGGTCCTCACATTTCTGTGGCAGAAAGTTCTGGAATCTGAGAGGAGCCTCAAATTTCCTTCCACCCAGCGTTCCCCCACGTCTCCGGATAAAAATGATACCTCACTTGTGTGAGTAGGCCTAGCGCCTGCGACAGGAAATGCCGCAAAGCGCAACGTGGACAAATCCAATTTTTTGAAAGAAAACAGAGGTGTTTTTTGCAAAGTGCCTACCTGTAGATTTTGGCCTGTAGCTCAGCCGGCACCTAGGGAAACCTACCAAACCTGTGCATTTCTGAAAACAAGAGACCTAGGGGAATCCAAGATGGGGTGACTTGTGTGGCTCGGACCAGGTTCTGTTACCCAGAATCCTTTGCAAACCTCACAATTTGGCTAAAAAATCCCATGTTCCTCACATTTCTGTGGCAAAAAGTTCTGGAATCTGAGAGGAGCCACAAATTTCCTTCCACTCAGCGTTCCCCCAAGTCTCCCGATAAAAATGATACCTCACTTGTGTGGGTAGGCCTAGCGCCCGCGACAGGAAACGCCCCAAAGCGCAACGTGGACACATCCAATTTTTTGAAAGAAAACAGAGGTGTTTTTTGCAAAGTGCCTACCTGTAGATTTTGACCTCTAGCTCAGCCGCCACCTAGGGAAACCTACCAAACCTGTGCATTTCTGAAAACTAGAGACCTAGGGGAATCCAAGATGGGGTGACTTGTGTGGCTTGGACCAGGTTCTGTTACCCAGAATCCTTTGCTAACCTCATAATTTGGCTAAAAAAACACATGGTCCTCACATTTCTGTGGCAGAAAGTTCTGGAATCTGAGAGGAGCCACAAATTTCCTTCCACCCAGCGTTCCCCCAAGTCTCCCGATAAAAATGATACCTCACTTGTGTGGGTAGGCCTAGCGCCCGCGAGAGGAGACGCCCCAAAGCGCAACGTGGACACATCCAATTTTTTGAAAGAAAACAGAGGTGTTATTTGCAAAGTGCCTACCTGTAGATTTTGGCCTGTAGCTCAGCCGGCACCTAGGGAAACCTACCAAACCTGTGCATTTCTGAAAACTAGAGACCTAGGGGAATCCAAGATGGGGTGACTTGTGTGGCTCAGACCAGGTTCTGTTACCCAGAATCCTTTGCAAACCTCAAAATTTGGCTAAAAAAACACATGTTCCTCACATTTCTGTGGCAGAAAGTTCTGGAATCTGAGAGGAGCCTCAAATTACCTTCCACCCAGCGTTCCCTCAAGTCTCCCGATAAAAATGATACCTCACTTGTGTGGGTAGGCCTAGCGCCCGTGACAGGAAACGCCCCAAAGCGCAACGTGGACACATCCAATTTTTTGAAAGAAAACAGAGGTGTTATTTGCAAAGTGACTACCTGTAGATTTTGGCCTCTAGCTCAGCCGCCACCTAGGGAAACCTACCAAACCTGTGCATTTCTGAAAACTAGAGACCTAGGGGAATTCAAGATGGGGTGACTTGTGTGGCTCGGACCAGGTTCTGTTACCCAGAATCCTTTGCAAACCTCAAAATTTGGCTAAAAAAACACATGTTCCTCACATTTCTGTGGCAGAAAGTTCTGGAATCTGAGAGGAGCCACAAATTTCCTTCCACCCAGCGTTCCCCCAAGTCTCCCGATAAAAATGATACCTCACTTGTGTGGGTAGGCCTAGCGCCTGCGACAGGAAACGCCCCAAAGCGCAACGTGGACACATCCAATTTTTTTAAAGAAAACAGAGGTGTTTTTTGCAAAGTGCCTACCTGTAGATTTTGGCCTGTAGCTCAGCTGGCACCTAAGGAAACCTACCAAACCTGTGCATTTCTGAAAAATAGAGACCTAGGGGAATCCAAGATGGGGTGATTTGTGTGGCTCGGACCAGGTTCTGTTACCCAGAATCCTTTGCAAACCTCAACATTTGGCTAAAAAATCACATGTTCCTCACATTTCTGTGGCAGAAAGTTCTGGAATCTGAGAGGAGCCACAAATTTCCTTCCACCCAGCGTTCCCCCACGTCTCCCGATAAAAATGATACCTCACTTGTGTGGGTAGGCCTAGCGCCCGCGACAGGAAGCGCCTCAAAGCGCAACGTGGACACATCCAAATTTTTGAAAGAAAACAGAGGTGTTTTTTGCAAAGTGCCTAACTGTAGATTTTGGCCTGTAGCTCAGCCGGCACCTAGGGAAACCTACCAAACCTGTGCATTTCTAAAAACTAGAGACCTAGGGGAATCCAAGATGGGGTGACTTGTGTGACTTGGAGCAGGTTCTGTTACCCAGAATCCTTTGCAAACCTCACAATTTGACTAAAAAAATCACATGTTCCTCACATTTCTGTGGCAAAAAGTTCTGGAATCTGAGAGGAGCCACAAATTTCCTTCCACCCAGCGTTCCCCCAAGTCTCCCGATAAAAATGATACCTCACTTGTGTGGGTAGGCCTAGCGCCTGCGACAGGAAACGCCCCAAAGTGCAACATGGACACATCCAATTTTTTGAAAGAAAACAGAGGTGTTTTTTGCAAAGTGCCTACCTGTAGATTTTGGCCTGTAGCTCAGCCGGAACCTAGGGAAACCTACCAAACCTGTGCATTTCTGAAAACTAGAGACCTAGGGGAATCCAAGATGGGGTGACTTGTGTGGCTCGGACCAGGTTCTGTTACCCAGAATCCTTTGCAAACCTCAAAATTTGGCTAAAAAAACACATGTTCCTCACATTTCTGTGGCAAAAAGTTCTGGAATCTGAGAGGAGCCACAAATTTCCTTCCACCCAGCGTTCCCTCAAGTCTCCCGATAAAAATGATACCTCACTTGTGTGGGTAGGCCTAGCGCCCGTGACAGGAAACGCCCCAAAGCGCAACGTGGACACATCCAATTTTTTGAAAGAAAACAGAGGTGTTATTTGCAAAGTGCCTACCTGTAGATTTTGGCCTCTAGCTCAGCCGCCACCTAGGGAAACCTACCAAACCTGTGCATTTCTGAAAACTAGAGACCTAGGGGAATCCAAGATGGGGTGACTTGTGTGGCTCGGACCAGGTTCTGTTACCCAGAATCCTTTGCAAACCTCAAAATTTGGCTAAAAAAACACATGTTCCTCACATTTCTGTGGCAGAAAGTTCTGGAATCTGAGAGGAGCCACAAATTTCCTTCCACCCAGCGTTCCCCCAAGTCTCCCGATAAAAATAATACCTCACTTGTGTGGGTAGGCCTAGCGCCTGCGACAGGAAACGCCCCAAAGCGCAACGTGGACACATCCAATTTTTTTAAAGAAATCAGAGGTGTTTTTTGCAAAGTGCCTACCTGTAGATTTTGGCCTGTAGCTCAGCTGGCACCTAAGGAAACCTACCAAACCTGTGCATTTCTGAAAAATAGAGACCTAGTGGAATCCAAGATGGGGTGACTTGTGTGGCTCGGACCAGGTTCTGTTACCCAGAATCCTTTGCAAACCTCAAAATTTGGCTAAAAAATCACATGTTCCTCACATTTCTGTGGCAGAAAGTTCTGGAATCTGAGAGGAGCCACAAATTTCCTTCCACCCAGCGTTCCCCCACGTCTCCCGATAAAAATGATACCTCACTTGTGTGGGTAGGCCTAGCGCCCGCGACAGGAAGCGCCCCAAAGCGCAACGTGGACACATCCAAATTTTTTAAAGAAAACAGAGGTGTTTTTTGCAAAGTGCCTAACTGTAGATTTTGGCCTGTAGCTCAGCCGGCACCTAGGGAAACCTACAAAACCTGTGCATTTCTAAAAACTTGAGACCTAGGGGAATCCAAGATGGGGTGACTTGTGTGACTTGGAGCAGGTTCTGTTACCCAGAATCCTTTGCAAACCTCACAATTTGACTAAAAAATCACATGTTCCTCACATTTCTGTGGCAAAAAGTTCTGGAATCTGAGAGGAGCCACAAATTTCATTCCACCCAGCGTTCCCCCAAGTCTCCCGATAAAAATGATACCTCACTTGTGTGGGTAGGCCTAGCGCCTGCGACAGGAAACGCCCCAAAGTGCAACATGGACACATCCAATTTTTTGAAAGAAAACAGAGGTGTTTTTTGCAAAGTGCCTACCTGTAGATTTTGGCCTGTAGCTCAGCCGGAACCTAGGGAAACCTACCAAACCTGTGCATTTCTGAAAACTAGAGACCTAGGGGAATCCAAGATGGGGTGACTTGTGTGGCTCGGACCAGGTTCTGTTACCCAGAATCCTTTGCAAACCTCAAAATTTGGCTAAAAAAACACATGTTCCTCACATTTCTGTGGCAAAAAGTTCTGGAATCTGAGAGGAGCCACAAATTTCCTTCCACCCAGCGTTCCCTCAAGTCTCCCGATAAAAATGATACCTCACTTGTGTGGGTAGGCCTAGCGCCCGTGACAGGAAACGCCCCAAAGCGCAACGTGGACACATCCAATTTTTTGAAAGAAAACAGAGGTGTTATTTGCAAAGTGCCTACCTGTAGATTTTGGCCTCTAGCTCAGCCGCCACCTAGGGAAACCTACCAAACCTGTGCATTTCTGAAAACTAGAGACCTAGGGGAATCCAAGATGGGGTGACTTGTGTGGCTCGGACCAGGTTCTGTTACCCAGAATCCTTTGCAAACCTCAAAATTTGGCTAAAAAAACACATGTTCCTCACATTTCTGTGGCAGAAAGTTCTGGAATCTGAGAGGAGCCACAAATTTCCTTCCACCCAGCGTTCCCCCAAGTCTCCCGATAAAAATGATACCTCACTTGTGTGGGTAGGCCTAGCGCCTGCGACAGGAAACGCCCCAAAGCGCAACGTGGACACATCCAATTTTTTTAAAGAAATCAGAGGTGTTTTTTGCAAAGTGCCTACCTGTAGATTTTGGCCTGTAGCTCAGCTGGCACCTAAGGAAACCTACCAAACCTGTGCATTTCTGAAAAATAGAGACCTAGTGGAATCCAAGATGGGGTGACTTGTGTGGCTCGGACCAGGTTCTGTTACCCAGAATCCTTTGCAAACCTCAAAATTTGGCTAAAAAATCACATGTTCCTCACATTTCTGTGGCAGAAAGTTCTGGAATCTGAGAGGAGCCACAAATTTCCTTCCACCCAGCGTTCCCCCACGTCTCCCGATAAAAATGATACCTCACTTGTGTGGGTAGGCCTAGCGCCCGCGACAGGAAGCGCCCCAAAGCGCAACGTGGACACATCCAAATTTTTTAAAGAAAACAGAGGTGTTTTTTGCAAAGTGCCTAACTGTAGATTTTGGCCTGTAGCTCAGCCGGCACCTAGGGAAACCTACAAAACCTGTGCATTTCTAAAAACTTGAGACCTAGGGGAATCCAAGATGGGGTGACTTGTGTGACTTGGAGCAGGTTCTGTTACCCAGAATCCTTTGCAAACCTCACAATTTGACTAAAAAATCACATGTTCCTCACATTTCTGTGGCAAAAAGTTCTGGAATCTGAGAGGAGCCACAAATTTCATTCCACCCAGCGTTCCCCCAAGTCTCCCGATAAAAATGATACCTCACTTGTGTGGGTAGGCCTAGCGCCTGCGACAGGAAACGCCCCAAAGTGCAACGTGGACACATCCAATTTTTTGAAAGAAAACAGAGGTGTTTTTTGCAAAGTGCCTACCTGTAGATTTTGGCCTGTAGCTCAGCTGGCACCTAAGGAAACCTACCAAACCTGTGCATTTCTGAAAAATAGAGACCTAGTGGAATCCAAGATGGGGTGACTTGTGTGGCTCGGACCAGGTTCTGTTACCCAGAATCCTTTGCAAACCTCAAAATTTGGCTAAAAAATCACATGTTCCTCACATTTCTGTGGCAGAAAGTTCTGGAATCTGAGAGGAGCCACAAATTTCCTTCCACCCAGCGTTCCCCCACGTCTCCCGATAAAAATGATACCTCACTTGTGTGGGTAGGCCTAGCGCCCGCGACAGGAAGCGCCCCAAAGCGCAACGTGGACACATCCAAATTTTTGAAAGAAAACAGAGGTGTTTTTTGCAAAGTGCCTAACTGTAGATTTTGGCCTGTAGCTCAGCCGGCACCTAGGGAAACCTACCAAACCTGTGCATTTCTAAAAACTAGAGACCTAGGGGAATCCAAGATGTGGTGACTTGTGTGACTTGGAGCAGGTTCTGTTACCCAGAATCCTTTGCAAACCTCACAATTTGACTAAAAAATCACATGTTCCTCACATTTCTGTGGCAAAAAGTTCTGGAATCTGAGAGGAGCCACAAATTTCCTTCCACCCAGCGTTCCCCCAAGTCTCCCGATAAAAATGATACCTCACTTGTGTGGGTAGGCCTAGCGCCTGCGACAGGAAACGCCCCAAAGTGCAACGTGGACACATCCAATTTTTTGAAAGAAAACAGAGGTGTTTTTTGCAAAGTGCCTACCTGTAGATTTTGGCCTGTAGCTCAGCCGGAACCTAGGGAAACCTACCAAACCTGTGCATTTCTGAAAACTAGAGACCTAGGGGAATCCAAGATGGGGTGACTTGTGTGGCTCGGACCAGGTTCTGTTACCCAGAATCCTTTGCAAACCTCAAAATTTGGCTAAAAAAACACATGTTCCTCACATTTCTGTGGCAAAAAGTTCTGGAAGCTGAGAGGAGCCACAAATTTCCTTCCACCCAGCGTTCCCCCAAGTCTCCCGATAAAAATGATACCTCACTTGTGTGGGTAGGCCTAGCGCCCGCGACAGGAAACGCCCCAAAGTGCAACGTGGACACATCCAATTTTTTTAAAGAAAACAGAGGTGTTTTTTGCAAAGTGCCTACCTGTAGATTTTGGCCTCTAGCTCAGCCGCCACCTAGGGAAACCTACCAAACCTGTGCATTTCTGAAAACTAGAGACCTAGGGGAATCCAAGATGGGGTGACTTGTGTGGCTCAGACCAGGTTCTGTTACGCAGAATCCTTTGCAAACCTCAAAATTTGGCTAAAAAAACACATGTTCCTCACATTTCTGTGGCAGAAAGTTCTGGAATCTGAGAGGAGCCTCAAATTACCTTCCACCCAGCGTTCCCTTAAGTCTCCCGATAAAAATGATACCTCACTTGTGTGGGTAGGCCTAGCGCCCGTGACAGGAAACGCCCCAAAGCGCAACGTGGACACATCCAATTTTTTGAAAGAAAACAGAGGTGTTATTTGCAAAGTGCCTACCTGTAGATTTTGGCCTCTAGCTCAGCCGCCACCTAGGGAAACCTACCAAACCTGTGCATTTCTGAAAACTAGAGACCTAGGGGAATCCAAGATGGGGTGACTTGTGTGGCTCGGACCAGGTTCTGTTACCCAGAATCCTTTGCAAACCTCAAAATTTGGCTAAAAAAACACATGTTCCTCACATTTCTGTGGCAGAAAGTTCTGGAATCTGAGAGGAGCCACAAATTTCCTTCCACCCAGCGTTCCCCCACGTCTCCCGATAAAAATGATACCTCACTTGTGTGGGTAGGCCTAGCGCCTGCGACAGAAAACGCCCCAAAGCGCAACGTGGACACATCCAATTTTTTGAAAGAAAACAGAGGTGTTTTTTGCAAAGTGCCTACCTGTAGATTTTGGCCTGTAGCTCAGCTTGCACCTAAGGAAACCTACCAAACCTGTGCATTTCTGAAAAATAGAGACCTAGGGGAATCCAAGATGGGGTGACTTGTGTGGCTCGGACCAGGTTCTGTTACCCAGAATCCTTTGCAAACCTCAAAATTTGGCTAAAAAATCACATGTTCCTCACATTTCTGTGGCAGAAAGTTCTGGAATCTGAGAGGAGTCACAAATTTCCTTCCACCCAGCGTTCCCCCACGTCTCTTGATAAAAATGATACCTCACTTGTGTGGGTAGGCCTAGCGCCCGCGACAGGAACCGCCCCAAAGCGCAACGTGGACACATTCAAATTTTTGAAAGAAAACAGAGGTGTTTTTTGCAAAGTGCCTAACTGTAGATTTTGGCCTGTAGCTCAGCCGGCACCTAGGGAAACCTACCAAACCTGTGCATTTCTAAAAACTAGAGACCTAGGGGAATCCAAGATGGGGTGACTTGTGTGACTTGGAGCAGGTTCTGTTGCCCAGAATCCTTTGCAAACCTCACAATTTGACTAAAAAATCACATGTTCCTCACATTTCTGTGGCAAAAAGTTCTGGAATCTGAGAGGAGCCACAAATTTCCTTCCACCCAGCGTTCCCCAAAGTCTCCCGATAAAAATGATACCTCACTTGTGTGGGTAGGCCTAGCGCCTGCGACAGGAAACGCCCCAAAGCGCAACGTGGAAATATCCAATTTTTTGAAAGAAAACAGAGGTGTTTTTTGCAAAGTGCCTACCTGTAGATTTTGGCCTGTAGCTCAGCCGGAACCTAGGGAAACCTACCAAACCTGTGCATTTCTGAAAACTAGAGACCTAGGGGAATCCAAGATGGCGTCACTTGTGGGGCTCGGACCAGGTTCTGTTACCCAGAATCCTTTGCAAACCTCAAAATTTGGCTAAAAAAACACATGTTCCTCACATTTCTGTGGCAGAAAGTTCTGGAATCTGAGAGGAGCCACAAATTACCTTCCACCCAGCGTTCCCCCACGTCTCCCGATAAAAATGATACCTCACTTGTGTGAGTAGGCCTAGCGCCCGCGACAGGAATCGCCCCAAAGCGCAACGTGGACACATCCAATTTTTTTAAAGAAAACAGAAGTGTTTTTTGCAAAGTGCCTACCTGTAGATTTTGGCCTGTAGCTCAGCCGGCACCTAGGGAAACCTACCAAACCTGTGCATTTCTAAAAACTAGAGACCTAGGGGAGTCCAAGATGGGGTGACTTGTGTAGCTCGGACCAGGTTCTGTTACCCAGAATCCTTTGCAAACCTCAAAATTTGGCTAAAAAATCACATGTTCCTCACATTTCTGTGGCAAAAAGTTCTGGAATCTGAGAGGAGCCACAAATTTCCTTCCACCCAGCGTTCCCCCACGTCTCCCGATAAAAATGATACCTCACTTGTGTGAGTAGGCCTAGCGCCCGCGACAGGAAACGCCCCAAAGCGCAACGTGGACACATCCAATTTTTTGAAAGAAAACAGAGGTGTTTTTTGCAAAGTGCCTACCTGTAGATTTTGGCCTGTAGCTCAGCCGGCACCTAAGGAAACCTACCAAACCTGTGCATTTCTGAAAACTAGAGACCTAGGGGAATCCAAGATGGGGTGACTTGTGTGGCCCGGAACAGGTTCTGTTACCCAGAATCCTTTGCAAACCTCAAAATTTGGCTACAAAAACACACGGTCCTCACATTTCTGTGGCAGAAAGTTCTGGAATCTGAGAGGAGTCACAAATTTCCTTCCGCCCAGCGTTCCCCCACGTCTCCCGATAAAAATGATACCTCACTTGTGTGAGTAGGCCTAGCGCCCGCGACAGGAAACGCCCCAAAGCGCAACGTGGACACATCCAATTTTTTGAAATAAAACAGAGGTGTTTTTTGCAAAGTACCTACCTGTAGATTTTGGCCTGTAGCTCAGACGGCACCTAAGGAAACCTACCAAACCTGTGCATTTCTGAAAACTAGCGACCTAGGGGAATCCAAGATGGGGTGACTTGTGTGGCTCGGACCAAGTTCTGTTACCCAGAATCCATTGCAAACCTCAAAATTTGGCTAACAAATCACATGTTCCTCACATTTCTGTGGCAACAAGTTCTGGAATCTGAGAGGAGCCACAAATTACCTTCCACCCAGCGTTCCCCCACGTCTCCCCATAAAAATGATACCTCACTTGTGTGAGTAGGCCTAGCGCCCGCGACAGGAATCGCCCCAAAGCGCAACGTGGACACATCCAATTTTTTGAAAGAAAACAGAAGTGTTTTTTGCAAAGTGCCTACCTGTAGATTTTGGCCTGTAGCTCAGCCGGCACCTAGGGAAACCTACCAAACCTGTGCATTTCTAAAAACTAGAGACCTAGGGGAGTCCAAGATGGGGTGACTTGTGTAGCTCGGACCAGGTTCTGTTACCCAGAATCCTTTGCAAACCTCAAAATTTGGCTAAAAAATCACATGTTCCTCACATTTCTGTGGCAAAAAGTTCTGGAATCTGAGAGGAGCCACAAATTTCCTTCCACCCAGCGTTCCCCCACGTCTCCCGATAAAAATGATACCTCACTTGTGTGAATAGGCTAGGCGCCCGCGACAGGAAACGCCCCAAAGCGCAACGTGGACACATCCAATTTTTTGAAAGAAAACAGAGGTGTTTTTTGCAAAGTGCCTACCTGTAGATTTTGGCCTGTAGCTCAGCCGGCACCTAAGGAAACCTACCAAACCTGTGCATTTCTGAAAACTAGAGACCTAGGGGAATCCAAGATGGGGTGACTTGTGTGGCTCGGACCAGGTTCTGTTACCCAGAATCCTTTGCAAACCTCAAAATTTGGCTAAAAAAACACACAGTCCTCACATTTCTGTGGCAGAAAGTTCTGGAATCTGAGAGGAGTCACAAATTTCCTTCCGCCCAGCGTTCCCCCACGTCTCCCGATAAAAATGATACCTCACTTGTGTGAGTAGGCCTAGCGCCCGCGACAGGAAACGCCCCAAAGCGCAAGGTGGACACATCCAATTTTTTGAAATAAAACAGAGGTGTTTTTTGCAAAGTACCTACCTGTAGATTTTGGCCTGTAGCTCAGACGGCACCTAAGGAAACCTACCAAACCTGTGCATTTCTGAAAACTAGCGACCTAGGGGAATCCAAGATGGGGTGACTTGTGTGGCTCGGACCAGGTTCTATTACCCAGAATCCTTTGCAAACCTCAAAATTTGGCTAAAAAATCACATGTTCCTCACATTTCTGTGGCAAAAAGTTCTGGAATCTGAGAGGAGCCACAAATTTCCTTCCACCCAGCGTTCCCCAAGTCTCCCGATAAAAATGATACCTCACTTGTGTGGGTAGGCCTAGCGCCCGCGACAGGAAACGCCCCAAAGTGCAACGTGGACACATCCAATTTTTTTTAAAGAAAACAGAGGTGCTTTTTGCAAAGTGCCTACCTGTAGATTTTGGCCTCTAGCTCAGCCGCCACCTAGGGAAACCTACCAAACCTGTGCATTTCTGAAAACTAGAGATCTAGGGGAATCCAAGATGGGGTGACTTGTGTGACTTGGACCAGGTTCTGTTACCCAGAATCCTTTGCAAACCTCACAATTTGACTAAAAAATCACATGTTCCTCACATTTCTGTGGCAAAAAGTTCTTGAATCTGAGAGGAGCCACAAATTTCCTTCCACCCAGCGTTCCCCCAAGTCTCCCAATAAAAATAATACCTCACTTGTGTGGGTAAGCCTAGCGCCTGCGACAGGAAACGCCCTAAAGCGCAACGTGGACACATCCAATTTTTTTAAAGAAAACAGATGTGTTTTTTGCAAAGTGCCTACCTGTAGATTTTGGCCTGTAGCTCAGCCGGAACCTAGGGAAACCTACCAAACCCGTGCATTTCTGAAAACTAGAGACCTAGGGGAATCCAAGATGGGGTGACTTGTGTGGCTCGGACCAGGTTCTGTTACCCAGAATCCTTTGCAAACCTCAAAATTTGGCTAAAAAAACACACGGTCCTCAAATTTCTGTGGCAGAAAGTTCTGGAATCTGAGAGGAGCCACAAATTACCTTCCACCCAGCGTTCCCCCACGTCTCCCGATAAAAATGATACCTCACTTGTGTGAGTAGGCCTAGCGCCCGCGACAGGAATCGCCCCAAAGCGCAACGTGGACACATCCAATTTTTTGAAAGAAAACAGAGGTGTTTTTTGCAAAGTGCCTACCTGTAGATTTTGTCCTGTAGCTCAGCTGGCACCTAAGGAAACCTACCAAACCTGTGCATTTCTGAAAACTAGAGACCTAGGGGAATCCAAGATGGGGTGACTTGTGTGGCTCGGACCAGGTTCTGTTACCCAGAATCCTTTGCAAACCTCAAAATTTGGCTAAAAAATCACATGTTCCTCACATTTCAGTGGCAGAAAGTTCTGGAATCTGAGAGGAGCCACAAATTTCCTTCCACCCAGCGTTCCCCCACGTCTCCCGATAAAAATGATACCTCACTTGTGTGGGTAGGCCTAGCGCCTGCGACAGGAAACGCCCCAAAGCGCAACGTGGACACATCCAGTTTTTTGAAAGAAAACAGAGGTGTTTTTTGCAAAGTGCCTACCTGTAGATCTTGGCCTGTAGCTCAGCTGGAACCTAAGGAAACCTACCAAACCTGTGCATTTCTGAAAACTAGAGTCCTAGGGGAATCCAAGATGGGGTGACTTGTGTGGCTCGGACCAGGTTCTGTTACCCAGAATCCTTTGCAAACCTCAAAATTAGGCTAAAAAAATCACACGGTCCTCACATTTCGGTGGCAGAAAGTTCTGGAATCTGAGAGGAGCCACAAATTTCCTTCCACCCAGCGTTCCCCCAAGTCTCCCGATAAAAATGATACCTCACTTGTGTGGGTAGGCCTAGCGCCTGCGACAGGAAACGCCCCAAAGCGCAACGTGGACACATCCAGTTTTTTGAAAGAAAACAGAGGTGTTTTTTGCAAAGTGCCTACCTGTAGATCTTGGCCTGTAGCTCAGCCGGAACCTAAGGAAACCTACCAAACCTGTGCATTTCTGAAAACTAGAGTCATAGGGGAATCCAAGATGGGGTGACTTGTGTGGATCGGACCAGGTTCTGTTACCCAGAATCCTTTGCAAACCTCAAAATTTGGCTAAAAAAACACATGTTCCTCACATTTCTGTGGCAGAAAGTTCTGGAATCTGAGAGGAGCCACAAATTTCCTTCCAACCAGCGTTCCCCCACGTCTCCCGATAAAAATGATACCTCACTTGTGTGGGTAGGCCTAGCGCCCGCAACAGGAAACGCCCCCAACAGGAAACGCCCCAAAGCGCAACGTGGACACATCCAAATTTTTGAAAGAAAACAGAGGTGTTTTTTGCAAAGTGCCTACCTGTAGATTTTGGCCTGTAGCTCAGCCGGCACCTAGGGAAACCTACCAAACCTGTGCATTTCTAAAAACTAGAGACCTAGGGGAGTCCAAGATGGGGTGACTTGTGTGGCTCGGACCAGGTTCTGTTACCCAGAATCCTTTGCAAACCTCAAAATTTGGCTAAAAAATCACATGTTCCTCACATTTCTGTGGCAAAAAGTTCTGGAATCTGAGAGGAGCCACAAATTTCCTTCCACCCAGCGTTCCCCCACGTCTCCCGATAAAAATGATACCTCACTTGTGTGGGTAGGCCTAGCGCCTGCGACAGGAAACGCCCCAAAGCGCAACGTGGACACATCCAATTTTTTGAAAGAAAACAGAGGTGTTTTTTGCAAAGTGCCTACCTGTAGATTTTGGCCTGTAGCTCAGCTGGCACCTAAGGAAACCTACCAAACCTGTGCATTTCTGAAAAATAGAGACCTAGGGGAATCCAAGATGGGGTGACTTGTGTGGCTCGGACCAGGTTCTGTTACCCAGAATCCTTTGCAAACCTCAAAATTTGGCTAAAAAATCACATGTTCCTCACATTTCTGTGGCAGAAAGTTCTGGAATCTGAGAGGAGCCACAAATTTCCTTCCACCCAGCGTTCCCCCACGTCTCCTGATAAAAATGATACCTCACTTGTGTGGGTAGGCCTAGCGCCCGCGACAGGAAGCGCCCCAAAGCGCAACGTGGACACATCCAAATTTTTGAAAGAAAACAGAGGTGTTTTTTGCAAAGTGCCTAACTGTAGATTTTGGCCTGTAGCTCAGCCGGCACCTAGGGAAACCTACCAAACCTGTGCATTTCTAAAAACTAGAGACCTAGGGGAATCCAAGATGGGGTGACTTGTGTGACTTGGAGCAGGTTCTGTTGCCCAGAATCCTTTGCAAACCTCACAATTTGACTAAAAAATCACATGTTCCTCACATTTCTGTGGCAAAAAGTTCTGGAATCTGAGAGGAGCCACAAATTTCCTTCCACCCAGCGTTCCCCAAAGTCTCCCGATAAAAATGATACCTCACTTGTGTGGGTAGGCCTAGCGCCTGCGACAGGAAACGCCCCAAAGCGCAACGTGGAAACATCCAATTTTTTGAAAGAAAACAGAGGTGTTTTTTGCAAAGTGCCTACCTGTAGATTTTGGCCTGTAGCTCAGCCGGAACCTAGGGAAACCTACCAAACCTGTGCATTTCTGAAAACTAGAGACCTAGGGGAATCCAAGATGGGGTGACTTGTGGGGCTCGGACCAGGTTCTGTTACCCAGAATCCTTTGCAAACCTCAAAATTTGGCTAAAAAAACACATGTTCCTCACATTTCTGTGGCAGAAAGTTCTGGAATCTGAGAGGAGCCACAAATTACCTTCCACCCAGCGTTCCCCCACGTCTCCCGATAAAAATGATACCTCACTTGTGTGAGTAGGCCTAGCGCCCGCGACAGGAATCGCCCCAAAGCGCAACGTGGACACATCCAATATTTTGAAAGAAAACAGAAGTGTTTTTTGCAAAGTGCCTACCTGTAGATTTTGGCCTGTAGCTCAGCCGGCACCTAGGGAAACCTACCAAACCTGTGCATTTCTAAAAACTAGAGACCTAGGGGAGTCCAAGATGGGGTGACTTGTGTAGCTCGGACCAGGTTCTGTTACCCAGAATCCTTTGCAAACCTCAAAATTTGGCTAAAAAATCACATGTTCCTCACATTTCTGTGGCAAAAAGTTATGGAATCTGAGAGGAGCCACAAATTTCCTTCCACCCAGCGTTCCCCCACGTCTCCCGATAAAAATGATACCTCACTTGTGTGAGTAGACCTAGCGCCTGCGACAGGAAACGCCCCAAAGCGCAACGTGGACACATCCAATTTTTTGAAAGAAAACAGAGGTGTTTTTTGCAAAGTGCCTACCTGTAGATTTTGGCCTGTAGCTCAGCCGGCACCGAAGGAAACCTACCAAACCTGTGCATTTCTGAAAACTAGAGACCTAGGGGAATCCAAGATGGGGTGACTTGTGTGGCCCGGACCAGGTTCTGTTACCCAGAATCCTTTGCAAACCTCAAAATTTGGCTAAAAAAACACACGGTCCTCACATTTCTGTGGCAGAAAGATCTGGAATCTGAGAGGAGTCACAAATTTCCTTCCGCCCAGCGTTCCCCCACGTCTCCCGATAAAAATGATACCTCACTTGTGTGAGTAGGCCTAGCGCCCGCGACAGGAAACGCCCCAAAGCGCAACGTGGACACATCCAATTTTTTGAAATAAAACAGAGGTGTTTTTTGCAAAGTACCTACCTGTAGATTTTGGCCTGTAGCTCAGACGGCACCTAAGGAAACCTACCAAACCTGTGCATTTCTGAAAACTAGCGACCTAGGGGAATCCAAGATGGGGTGACTTGTGTGGCTCGGACCAAGTTCTGTTACCCAGAATCCATTGCAAACCTCAAAATTTGGCTAAAAAATCACATGTTCCTCACATTTCTGTGGCAACAAGTTCTGGAATCTGAGAGGAGCCACAAATTACCTTCCACCCAGCGTTCCCCCACGTCTCCCCATAAAAATGATACCTCACTTGTGTGAGTAGGCCTAGCGCCCGCGACAGGAATCGCCCCAAAGCGCAACGTGGACACATCCAATTTTTTGAAAGAAAACAGAAGTGTTTTTTGCAAAGTGCCTACCTGTAGATTTTGGCATGTAGCTCAGCCGGCACCTAGGGAAACCTACCAAACCTGTGCATTTCTAAAAACTAGAGACCTAGGGGAGTCCAAGATGGGGTGACTTGTGTAGCTCGGACCAGGTTCTGTTACCCAGAATCCTTTGCAAACCTCAAAATTTGGCTAAAAAATCACATGTTCCTCACATTTCTGTGGCAAAAAGTTCTGGAATCTGAGAGGAGCCACAAATTTCCTTCCACCCAGCGTTCCCCCACGTCTCCCGATAAAAATGATACCTCACTTGTGTGAGTAGGCCTAGCGCCCGCGACAGGAAACGCCCCAAAGCGCAACGTGGACACATCCAATTTTTTGAAAGAAAACAGAAGTGTTTTTTGCAAAGTGCCTACCTGTAGATTTTGGCCTCTAGCTCAGCCGCCACCTAGGGAAACCTACCAAACCTGGCCATTTCTGAAAACTAGAGACCTAGGGGAATCCAAGATGGGGTGACTTGTGTGGCTTGGACCAGGTTCTGTTACCCAGAATCCTTTGCTAACCTCATAATTTGGCTAAAAAAACACATGTTCCTCACATTTCTGTGGCAAAAAGTTCTGGAATCTGAGAGGAGCCACAAATTTCCTTCCACCCAGCGTTCCCCAAGTCTCCCGATAAAAATGATACCTCACTTGTGTGGGTAGGCCTAGCGCCCGCGACAGGAAACGCCCCAAAGTGCAACGTGGACACATCCAATTTTTTTAAAGAAAACAGAGGTGCTTTTTGCAAAGTGCCTACCTGTAGATTTTGGCCTCTAGCTCAGCCGCCACCTAGGGAAACCTACCAAACCTGTGCATTTCTGAAAACTAGAGATCTAGGGGAATCCAAGATGGGGTGACTTGTGTGACTTGGACCAGGTTCTGTTACCCAGAATCCTTTGCAAACCTCACAATTTGAATAAAAAATCACATGTTCCTCACATTTCTGTGGCAAAAAGTTCTGGAATCTGAGAGGAGCCACAAATTTCCTTCCACCCAGCGTTCCCCCAAGTCTCCCAATAAAAATAATACCTCACTTGTGTGGGTAAGCCTAGCGCCTGCGACAGGAAACGCCCCAAAGCGCAACGTGGACACATCCAATTTTTTTAAAGAAAACAGAGGTGTTTTTTGCAAAGTGCCTACCTGTAGATTTTTGCCTGTAGCTCAGCCGGAACCTAGGGAAACCTACCAAACCCGTGCATTTCTGAAAACTAGAGACCTAGGGGAATCAAAGATGGGGTGACTTGTGTGGCTCGGACCAGGTTCTGTTACCCAGAATCCTTTGCAAACCTCAAAATTTGGCTAAAAAAACACATGTTCCTCAAATTTCTGTGGCAGAAAGTTCTGGAATCTGAGAGGAGCCACAAATTACCTTCCACCCAGCGTTCCCCCACGTCTCCCGATAAAAATGATACCTCACTTGTGTGAGTAGGCCTAGCGCCCGCGACAGGAATCGCCCCAAAGCGCAACGTGGACACATCCAATTTTTTGAAAGAAAACAGAGGTGTTTTTTGCAAAGTGCCTACCTGTAGATTTTGTCCTGTAGCTCAGCTGGCACCTAAGGAAACCTACCAAACCTGTGCATTTCTGAAAACTAGAGACCTAGGGGAATCCAAGATGGGGTGACTTGTGTGACTTGGAGCAGGTTCTGTTGCCCAGAATCCTTTGCAAACCTCACAATTTGACTAAAAAATCACATGTTCCTCACATTTCTGTGGCAAAAAGTTCTGGAATCTGAGAGGAGCCACAAATTTCCTTCCACCCAGCGTTCCCCAAAGTCTCCCGATAAAAATGATACCTCACTTGTGTGGGTAGGCCTAGCGCCTGCGACAGGAAACGCCCCAAAGCGCAACGTGGAAACATCCAATTTTTTGAAAGAAAACAGAGGTGTTTTTTGCAAAGTGCCTACCTGTAGATTTTGGCCTGTAGCTCAGCCGGAACCTAGGGAAACCTACCAAACCTGTGCATTTCTGAAAACTAGAGACCTAGGGGAATCCAAGATGGGGTGACTTGTGGGGCTCGGACCAGGTTCTGTTACCCAGAATCCTTTGCAAACCTCAAAATTTGGCTAAAAAAACACATGTTCCTCACATTTCTGTGGCAGAAAGTTCTGGAATCTGAGAGGAGCCACAAATTACCTTCCACCCAGCGTTCCCCCACGTCTCCCGATAAAAATGATACCTCACTTGTGTGAGTAGGAATAGCGCCCGCGACAGGAATCGCCCCAAAGCGCAACGTGGACACATCCAATTTTTTGAAAGAAAACAGAAGTGTTTTTTGCAAAGTGCCTACCTGTAGATTTTGGCCTGTAGCTCAGCCGGCACCTAGGGAAACCTACCAAACCTGTGCATTTCTAAAAACTAGAGACCTAGGGGAGTCCAAGATGGGGTGACTTGTGTAGCTCGGACCAGGTTCTGTTACCCAGAATCCTTTGCAAACCTCAAAATTTGGCTAAAAAATCACATGTTCCTCACATTTCTGTGGCAAAAAGTTCTGGAATCTGAGAGGAGCCACAAATTTTCTTCCACCCAGCGTTCCCCCACGTCTCCCGATAAAAATGATACCTCACTTGTGTGAGTAGGCCTAGCGCCCGCGACAGGAAACGCCCCAAAGCGCAACGTGGACACATCCAATTTTTTGAAAGAAAACAGAGGTGTTTTTTGCAAAGTGCCTACCTGTAGATTTTGGCCTGTAGCTCAGCCGGCACCTAAGGAAACCTACCAAACCTGTGCATTTCTGAAAACTAGAGACCTAGGGGAATCCAAGATGGGGTGACTTGTGTGGCCCGGACCAGGTTCTGTTACCCAGAATCCTTTGCAAACCTCAAAATTTGGCTAAAAAAACACACGGTCCTCACATTTCTGTGGCAGAAAGTTCTGGAATCTGAGAGGAGTCACAAATTTCCTTCCGCCCAGCGTTCCCCCACGTCTCCCGATAAAAATGATACCTCACTTGTGTGAGTAGGCCTAGCGCCCGCGACAGGAAACGCCCCAAAGCGCAACGTGGACACATCCAATTTTTTGAAATAAAACAGAGGTGTTTTTTGCAAAGTACCTACCTGTAGATTTTGGCCTGTAGCTCAGACGGCACCTAAGGAAACCTACCAAACCTGTGCATTTCTGAAAACTAGCGACCTAGGGGAATCCAAGATGGGGTGACTTGTCTGGCTCGGACCAAGTTCTGTTACCCAGAATCCATTGCAAACCTCAAAATTTGGCTAAAAAATCACATGTTCCTCACATTTCTGTGGCAACAAGTTCTGGAATCTGAGAGGAGCCACAAATTACCTTCCACCCAGCGTTCCCCCACGTCTCCCCATAAAAATGATACCTCACTTGTGTGAGTAGGCCTAGCGCCCGCGACAGGAATCGCCCCAAAGCGCAACGTGGACACATCCAATTTTTTGAAAGAAAACAGAAGTGTTTTTTGCAAAGTGCCTACCTGTAGATTTTGGCATGTAGCTCAGCCGGCACCTAGGGAAACCTACCAAACCTGTGCATTTCTAAAAACTAGAGACCTAGGGGAGTCCAAGATGGGGTGACTTGTGTAGCTCGGACCAGGTTCTGTTACCCAGAATCCTTTGCAAACCTCAAAATTTGGCTAAAAAATCACATGTTCCTCACATTTCTGTGGCAAAAAGTTCTGGAATCTGAGAGGAGCCACAAATTTCCTTCCACCCAGCGTTCCCCCACGTCTCCCGATAAAAATGATACCTCACTTGTGTGAGTAGGCCTAGCGCCCGCGACAGGAAACGCCCCAAAGCGCAACGTGGACACATCCAATTTTTTGAAAGAAAACAGAAGTGTTTTTTGCAAAGTGCCTACCTGTAGATTTTGGCCTCTAGCTCAGCCGCCACCTAGGGAAACCTACCAAACCTGGCCATTTCTGAAAACTAGAGACCTAGGGGAATCCAAGATGGGGTGACTTGTGTGGCTTGGACCAGGTTCTGTTACCCAGAATCCTTTGCTAACCTCATAATTTGGCTAAAAAAACACATGTTCCTCACATTTCTGTGGCAAAAAGTTCTGGAATCTGAGAGGAGCCACAAATTTCCTTCCACCCAGCGTTCCCCAAGTCTCCCGATAAAAATGATACCTCACTTGTGTGGGTAGGCCTAGCGCCCGCGACAGGAAACGCCCCAAAGTGCAACGTGGACACATCCAATTTTTTTAAAGAAAACAGAGGTGCTTTTTGCAAAGTGCCTACCTGTAGATTTTGGCCTCTAGCTCAGCCGCCACCTAGGGAAACCTACCAAACCTGTGCATTTCTGAAAACTAGAGATCTAGGGGAATCCAAGATGGGGTGACTTGTGTGACTTGGACCAGGTTCTGTTACCCAGAATCCTTTGCAAACCTCACAATTTGAATAAAAAATCACATGTTCCTCACATTTCTGTGGCAAAAAGTTCTGGAATCTGAGAGGAGCCACAAATTTCCTTCCACCCAGCGTTCCCCCAAGTCTCCCAATAAAAATAATACCTCACTTGTGTGGGTAAGCCTAGCGCCTGCGACAGGAAACGCCCCAAAGCGCAACGTGGACACATCCAATTTTTTTAAAGAAAACAGAGGTGTTTTTTGCAAAGTGCCTACCTGTAGATTTTGGCCTGTAGCTCAGCCGGAACCTAGGGAAACCTACCAAACCCGTGCATTTCTGAAAACTAGAGACCTAGGGGAATCCAAGATGGGGTGACTTGTGTGGCTCGGACCAGGTTCTGTTACCCAGAATCCTTTGCAAACCTCAAAATTTGGCTAAAAAAACACATGTTCCTCAAATTTCTGTGGCAGAAAGTTCTGGAATCTGAGAGGAGCCACAAATTACCTTCCACCCAGCGTTCCCCCACGTCTCCCGATAAAAATGATACCTCACTTGTGTGAGTAGGCCTAGCGCCCGCGACAGGAATCGCCCCAAAGCGCAACGTGGACACATCCAATTTTTTGAAAGAAAACAGAGGTGTTTTTTGCAAAGTGCCTACCTGTAGATTTTGTCCTGTAGCTCAGCTGGCACCTAAGGAAACCTACCAAACCTGTGCATTTCTGAAAACTAGAGACCTAGGGGAATCCAAGATGGGGTGACTTGTGTGGCTCGGACCAGGTTCTGTTACCCAGAATCCTTTGCAAACCTCAAAATTTGGCTAAAAAATCACATGTTCCTCACATTTCAGTGGCAGAAAGTTCTGGAATCTGAGAGGAGCCACAAATTTCCTTCCACCCAGCGTTCCCCCACGTCTCCCGATAAAAATGATACCTCACTTGTGTGGGTAGGCCTAGCGCCTGCGACAGGAAACGCCCCAAAGCGCAACGTGGACACATCCAGTTTTTTGAAAGAAAACAGAGGTGTTTTTTGCAAAGTGCCTACCTGTAGATCTTGGCCTGTAGCTCAGCCGGAACCTAAGGAAACCTACCAAACCTGTGCATTTCTGAAAACTAGAGTCCTAGGGGAATCCAAGATGGGGTGACTTGTGTGGCTCGGACCAGGTTCTGTTACCCAGAATCCTTTGCAAACCTCAAAATTAGGCTAAAAAAATCACACGGTCCTCACATTTCTGTGGCAGAAAGTTCTGGAATCTGAGAGGAGCCACAAATTTCCTTCCACCCAGCGTTCCCCCAAGTCTCCCGATAAAAATGATACCTCACTTGTGTGGGTAGGCCTAGCGCCTGCGATAGGAAACGCCCCAAAGCGCAACGTGGACACATCCAGTTTTTTTAAAGAAAACAGAGGTGTTTTTTGCAAAGTGCCTACCTGTAGATCTTGGCCTGTAGCTCAGCCGGAACCTAGGGAAACCTACCAAACCTGTGCATTTCTGAAAACTAGAGACCTAGGGGAATCCAAGATGGGGTGACTTGTGTGGATCGGACCAGGTTCTGTTACCCAGAATCCTTTGC
This sequence comes from Pleurodeles waltl, assembly GCF_031143425.1. Classification (NCBI taxonomy): domain Eukaryota; kingdom Metazoa; phylum Chordata; class Amphibia; order Caudata; family Salamandridae; genus Pleurodeles; species Pleurodeles waltl. Next base: position 160,460 of record NW_027149862.1, on the reverse strand, counting down.
AAACCTCAAAATTTGGCTAAAAAAACACATGTTCCTCACATTTCTGTGGCAGAAAGTTCTGGAATCTGAGAGGAGCCACAAATTTCCTTCCAACCAGCGTTCCCCCACGTCTCCCGATAAAAATGATACCTCACTTGTGTGGGTAGGCCTAGCGCCCGCAACAGGAAATGCCCCCAACAGGAAACGCCCCAAAGCGCAACGTGGACACATCCAAATTTTTGAAAGAAAACAGAGGTGTTTTTTGCAAAGTGCCTACCTGTAGATTTTGGCCTGTAGCTCAGCCGGCACCTAGGGAAACCTACCAAACCTGTGCATTTCTAAAAACTAGAGACCTAGGGGAGTCCAAGATGGGGTGACTTGTGTGGCTCGGACCAGGTTCTGTTACCCAAAATCCTTTGCAAACCTCAAAATTTGGCTAAAAAAACACATGTTCCTCACATTTCTGTGGCAGAAAGTTCTGGAATATGAGAGGAGCCACAAATAACCTTCCACCCAGCGTTCCCTCAAGTCTCCCGATAAAAATGATACCTCACTTGTGTGGGTAGGCCTAGCGCCCGCGACAGGAAACGCCCCAAAGCGCAACGTGGACACATCCAATTTTTTGAAAGAAAACAGAGGTGTTATTTGCAAAGTGCCTACCTGTAGATTTTGGCCTCTAGCTCAGCCGCCACCTAGGGAAACCTACCAAACCTGTGCATTTCTGAAAACTAGAGACCTAGGCGAATCCAAGATGGGGTGACTTGTGTGGCTCGGACCAGGTTCTGTTGCCCAGAATCCTTTGCAAACCTCAAAATTTGGCTAAAAAATCACATGTTCCTCACATTTCTGTGGCAAAAAGTTCTGGAATCTGAGAGGAGCCACAAATTTCCTTCCACTGAGCATTCCCCCAAGTCTCCTGATAAAAATGATACCTCACTTGTGTGGGTAGGTCCTAGCGCCCGCGACAGGAAAGGCCCCAAAGCGCAACGTGGACACATCCAATTTTTTTAAAGAAAACAGAGGTGTTTTTTGCAAAGTGCCTACCTGTAGATTTTGGCCTGTAGCTCAGCCGGCACCTAAGGAAACCTACCAAACCTGTGCATTTCTGAAAACTAGAGACCTAGGGGAATCCAAGATGGGGTGACTTTTGTGGCTCGGACCAGGTTCTGTTACCCAGAATCCTTTGCAAACCTCAAAATTTGGCTAAAAAAACACATGTTCCTCACATTTCTGTGGCATAAAGTTCTGGAATCTGAGAGGAGCCACAAATTTCCTTCCACCCAGCGTTCCCCCACATCTCCCGATAAAAATAATACCTCACTTGTGTGGGTAGGCCTAGCGCCCGCGACAGGAAACGCCCCAAAGCGCAACGTGGACACATCGAAATTTTTGAAAGAAAACAGAGGTGTTTTTTGCAAAGTGCCTACCTGTAGATTTTGGCCTGTAGCTCAGCCGGCACCTGGGGAAACCTACCAAACCTGTGCATTTCTAAAAACTAGAGACCTAGGGGAGTCCAAGATGGGGTGACTTGTGTGGCTTGGACCAGGTTCTGTTACCCAGAATCCTTTGCAAACCTCAAAATTTGGCTAAAAAATCACATGTTCCTCACATTTCTGTGGCAGAAAGTTCTGGAATCTGAGAGGAGCCACAAATTTCCTTACACCCAGCGTTCCCCCACGTCTCCCGATAAAAATGATACCTCACTTGTGTGAGTAGGCCTAGCGCCCGCGACAGGAAATTACCCAAAGCGCAACGTGGACACATCCAATTTTTTGAAAGAAAACAGAGGTGTTTTTTGCAAAGTGCCTACCTGTAGATTTTGGCCTGTAGCTCACCCGGAACCCAGGGAAACCTACCAAACCTGTGCATTTCTAAAAACTAGAGACCTAGGGGAGTCCAAGATGGGGTGACTTGTGTGGCTCGGACCAGGTTCTGTTACCCAGAATCCTTTGCAAACCTCAAAATTTGGCTAAAATAACACATGTTCCTCACATTTCTGTGGCAGAAAGTTCTGGAATCTGAGAGGAGCCACAAATTTCATTCCACCCAGCGTTCCCCCACGTCTCCTGATAAAAATGATACCTCACTTGTGTGGGTAGGCCTAGCGCCCGCGACAGGAAACGCCCCAAAGCGCAACGTGGACACATCCAAATTTTTGAAAGAAAACAGAGGTGTTTTTTGCAAAGTGCCTACCTGTAGATTTTGGCCTGTAGCTCAGCCGGCACCTGGGGAAACCTACCAAACCTGTGCATTTCTAAAAACTAGAGACCTAGGGGAGTCCAAGATGGGGTGACTTGTGTGGCTCGGACCAGGTTCTGTTACCCAGAATCCTTTGCAAACCTCAAAATTTGGCTAAAAAATCACATGTTCCTCACATTTCTGTGGCAGAAAGTTCTGGAATCTGAGAGGAGCCACAAATTTCCTTCCACCCAGCGTTCCCCCAAGTCTCCCGATAAAAATGATACCTCACTTGTGTGGGTAGGCCTAGCGCCCGCGACAGGAAACGCCCCAAAGCGCAACGTAGACACATCCAATTTTTTGAAAGAAAACAGAGGTGTTTTTTGCAAAGTGCCTACCTGTAGATTTTGGCCTGTAGCTCAGCCGGAACCTAGGGAAACCTACCAAACCTGTGCATTTCTAAAAACTAGAGACCTAGGGGAGTATAAGATGGGGTGACTTGTGTGGCTTGGACCAGGTTCTGTTACCCAGAATCCTTTGCAAACCTCAAAATTTGGCAAAAAAAACACATGTTCCTCACATTTCTGTGGCAGAAAGTTCTGGAATCTGAGAGGAGCCACAAATTACCTTCCACCCAGCGTTCCCCCACGTCTCCCGATAAAAATGATACCTCACTTGTGTGGGTAGGCCTAGCGCCCGCGACAGGAAACGCCCCAAAGCGCAACGTGGACACATCCAAATTTTTGAAAGAAAACAGAGGTGTTTTTTGCAAAGTGCCTACCTGTAGATTTTGGCCTGTAGCTCAGCCGGCACCTGGGGAAACCTACCAAACCTGTGCATTTCTAAAAACTAGAGACCTAGGGGAGTCCAAGATGGGGTGACTTGTGTGGCTCGGACCAGGTTCTGTTACCCAGAATCCTTTACAAACCTCAAAATTTGGCTAAAAAATCACATGTTCCTCACATTTCTGTGGCAGAAAGTTCTGGAATCTGAGAGGAGCCACAAATTTCCTTCCACCCAGCGTTCCCCCATATCTCCCGATAAAAATGATACCTCACTTGTGTGGGTAGGCCTAGCGCCCGCGACAGGAAACGCCCCAAAGTGCAACGTGGACACATCCAATTTTTTGAAAGAAAACAGAGGTGTTTTTTGCAAAGTGCCTACCTGTAGATTTTGGCCTGTACCTCAGCCGCCACCTATGGAAACATACCAAACCTGTGCATTTCTGAAAACTAGAGACCTAGGGGAATCCAAGATGGGGTGACTTGTGTGGCTCGGACCAGGTTCTGTTACCCAGAATCCTTTGCAAACCTCAAAAGTTGGCTAAAAAAACACATGTTCCTCACATTTCTGTGGCAGAAAGTTCTGGAATCTGAGAGGAGCCACAAATTTCCTTCCACCCAGCGTTCCCCCAAGTCTCCCGATAAAAATTATACCTCACTTGTGTGGGTAAGCCTAGCGCCCGCGACAGGAAACGCCCCAAAGTGCAACGTGGACACATCCAATTTTTTGAAAGAAAACAGAGGTGTTTTTTGCAAAGTGCCTACCTGTAGATTTTGGCCTGTAGCTCAGCCGCCACCTATGGAAACCTACCAAACCTGTGCATTTCTGAAAACTAGAGACCTAGGGGAATCCAAGATGGGGTGACTTGTGTGGCTCGGACCAGGTTCTGTTACCCAGAATCCTTTGCAAACCTCAAAAGTTGGCTAAAAAAACACATGTTCCTCACATTTCTGTGGCAGAAAGTTCTGGAATCTGAGAGGAGCCACAAATTTCCTTCCACCCAGCGTTCCCCCAAGTCTCCCGATAAAAATTATACCTCACTTGTGTGGGTAGGCCTAGCGCCCGCGACAGGAAATGCCCCAAAGCGCAACGTGGACACATCCAATTTTTGGAAAGAAAACAGAGGTGTTTTTTGCAAAGTGTCTACCTGTAGATTTTGGCCTGTAGCTCAGCCGGCACCTAGGGAAACATACCAAACCTGTGCATTTCTGAAAACTAGAGACCTAGGGGAATCCAAAATGGGGTGACTTGTGTGGCTCGGACCAGGTTCTGTTACCCAGCATTCTTTGCAAACCTCAAAATTTGGCTAAAAAATCACATGTTCCTCACATTTCTGTGGCAAAAAGTTCTGGAATCTGAGAGGAGCCACAAATGTCCTTCCACCCAGCGTTCCCCCAAGTCTCCCGATTAAAATGATACCTCACTTGTGTGGGTAGGCCTAGCGCCCGCGAAAGGAAAAGCCCCAAAGTGCAACGTGGACACATCCAATTTTTTGAAAGAAAACAGAGGTGTTTTTTGCAAAGTGCCTACCTGTAGATTTTGGCCTCTAGCTCAGCCGCCACCTAGGGAAACCTACCAAACCTGTGCATTTCTGAAAACTAGAGACATAGGTGAATCCAAGATGGGGTGACTTGTGTGGCTCGGACCAGGTTCTGTTACCCAGAATCCTTTGCAAACCTCAAAATTTGGCTAAAAAATCACATGTTCCTCACATTTCAGTGGCAGAAAGTTCTGGAATCTGAGAGGAGCCACAAATGACCTTCCACCCAGCGTTCCCCAAAGTCTCCCGATAAAAATGACACCTCACTTGTGTGGGTAGGCCTAGCGCTTGCAACAGGAAACGCCCCAAAGCGCAACGTGGACACATCCAAATTTTTGAAAGAAAACAGAGGTGTTTTTTGCAAAGTGCCTACCTGTAGATTTTGGCCTGTAGCTCAGCCGGAACCTAGGGAAACCTACCAAACCTGTGCATTTCTGAAAACTAGAGACCTAGGGGAATCCAAGATGGGGTGACTTGTGTGGCTCGGACCAGGTTCTGTTACCAAGAATCCTTTGCAAACCTCAAAATTTGGCTAAAAAAACACACGGTCCTCTAATTTCTGTGGCAGAAAGTTCTGGAATCTGAGAGGAGCCACAAATTTCCTTCCACCCAGCGTTCCCCCACGTCTCCCGATAAAAATGATACCTCACTTGTGTGAGTAGGCCTAGCGCCCGCGACAGGAAACGCCCCAAAGCGCAACGTGGACACATCCAATTTTTTGAAAGAAAACAGAGGTGTTTTTTGCAAAGTGCCTACCTGTAGATTTTGGCCTGTAGCTCAGCTGGCACCTAAGGACACCTACCAAACCTGTGCATTTCTGAAAACTAGAGACCTAGGGGAATCCAAGATGGGGTGACTTGTGTGGCTCGGACCAGGTTCTGTTACCCAGAATCCTTTGCAAACCTCAAAATTTGGCTAAAAAATCACATGTTCCTCACATTTCTGTGGCAAAACGTTCTGGAATTTGAGAGGAGCCACAAATTACCCTCCACCCAGCGTTCCCCAAAGTCTCCCGATAAAAATGATACCTCACTTGTGTAGGTAGGCCTAGCGCCTGCGACAGGAAACGCCCCAAAGCGCAACATGGAAACATCCAATTTTTTTAAAGAAAACAGAGGTGTTTTTTGCAAAGTGCCTACCTGTAGATTTTGGCCTGTAGCTCAGCCGGAACCCAGGGAAACCTACCAAACCTGTGCATTTCTGAAAACTAGAGACCTAGGGGAATCCAAGATGGGGTGACTTGTGTGGCTCGGACCAGGTTCTGTTACCCAGAATCCTTTGCAAACCTCACAATTTGACTAAAAAATCACATGTTCCTCACATTTCTGTGGCAAAAAGTTCTGGAATCTGAGAGGAGCCACAAATTTCCTTCCACCCAGCGTTCCCCCAAGTCTCCCGATAAAAATGACACCTCACTTGTGTGGGTAGGCCTAGCGCCTGCGACAGGAAACGCCCCAAAGCGCAACGTGGACACATCCAGTTTTTTGAAAGAAAACAGAGGTGTTTTTTGCAAAGTGCCTACCTGTAGATTTTGGCCTGTAGCTCAGCCGGAACCTAGGGAAACCTACCAAGCCTGTGCATTTCTAAAAACTAGAGACCTAGGGGAGTCCAAGATGGGGTGACTTGTGTGGCTCGGACCAGGTTCTGTTACCCAGAATCCTTTGCAAACCTCAAAATTTGGCTAAAAAAACACATGTTCCTCACATTTGTGTGGCAGAAAGTTCTGGAATCTGAGAGGAGCCTCAAATTACCTTCCACCCAGCGTTCCCTCAAGTCTCCCGATAAAAATGATACCTCACTTGTGTGGGTAAGCCTAGCGCCCGCGACAGGAAACGCCCCAAAGCGCAACGTGGACACATCCAATTTTTTGAAAGAAAACAGAGGTGTTATTTGCAAAGTGCCTACCTGTAGATTTTGGCCTCTAGCTCAGCCGCCACCTAGGGAAACCTACCAAACCAGTGCATTTGTGAAAACTAGAGACCTAGGGGAATCCAAGATGGGGTGACTTGTGTGGCTCGGACCAGGTTCTGTTACCCAGAATCCTTTGCAAACCTCAAAATTTGGCTAAAAAAACACACGGTCCTCTCATTTCTGTGGCAGAAAGTTCTGGAATCTGAGAGGAGCCTCAAATTTCCTTCCACCCAGCGTTCCCCCACGTCTCCCAATAAAAATGATATCTCACTTGTGTGAGTAGGCCTAGCGCCCGCGACAGGAAACGCCCCAAAGCGCAACGTGGACACATCCACTTTTTTGAAAGAAAACAGAGGTGTTTTTTGCAAAGTGCCTACCTGTAGATTTTGGCCTGTAGCTCAGCTGGCACCTAAGGAAACCTACCAAACCTGTGCATTTCTGAAAACTAGAGACCTAGGGGAATCCAAGATGGGGTGACTTGTGTGGCTCGGACCAGGTTCTGTTACCCAGAATCCTTTGCAAATCTCAAAATTTGGCTAAAAAATCACATGTTCCTCACATTTCTGTGGCAAAACGTTCTGGAATCTGAGAGGAGCCACAAATTACCTTCCACCCAGCGTTCCCCAAAGTCTCCCGATAAAAATGATACCTCACTTGTGTAGGTAGGCCTAGCGCCTGCGACAGGAAACGCCCCAAAGCGCAACGTGGAAACATCCAATTTTTTTGAAGAAAACAGAGGTGTTTTTTGCAAAGTGCCTACCTGTAGGTTTTGGCCTGTAGCTCAGCCGGAACCTAGGGAAACCTACCAAACCTGTGCATTTCTGAAAACTAGAGACCTAGGGGAATCCAAGATGGGGTGACTTGTGTGGCTCGGACCAGGTTCTGTTACCCAGAATCCTTTGCAAACCTCACAATTTGACTAAAAAATCACATGTTCCTCACATTTCTGTGGCAAAAAGTTCTGGAATCTGAGAGGAGCCACAAATTTCCTTCCACCCAGCGTTCCCCCAAGTCTCCCGATAAAAATGATACCTCACTTGTGTGGGTAGGCCTAGCGCCTGCGACAGGAAACTCCCCAAAGCGCAACGTGGACACATCCAATTTTTTGAAAGAAAACAGAGGTGTTTTTTGCAAAGTGCCTACCTGTAGATTTTGGCCTGTAGCTCAGCTGGCACCTAAGGAAACCTACCAAACCTGTGCATTTCTGAAAACTAGAGACCTAGGGGAATCCAAGACGGGGTGACTTGTGTGGCTCGGACCAGGTTCTAATACCCAGAATGCTTTGCAAACCTCAAAATTTGGCTAAAAAATCACATGTTCCTCACATTTCTGTGGCAAAAAGTTCTGGAATCTGAGAGGAGCCACAAATTGCCTTCCACCCAGCGTTCCCCCAAGTCTCCCGATAAAAATGATACCTCACTCGTGTGGGTAGGCCTAGCGCCCGCGACAGGAAACGCCCCAAAGTGCAACGTGGACACAACCAATTTTTTGAAAGAAAACAGAGGTCTTTTTTGCAAAATGCCTACCTGTAGATTTTGGCCTCTAGCTCAGCCGCCACCTAGGGAAACCTACCAAACCTGTGCATTTCTGAAAACTAGAGACCTAGGGGAATCCAAGATTGGGTGACTTGTGTGACTTGGACCAGGTTCTGTTACCCAGAATCCTTTGCAAACCTCACAATTTGACTAAAAAATCACATGTTCCTCACATTTCTGTGGCAAAAAGTTCTGGAATCTGAGAGGAGCCACAAATCTCCTTCCACCCAGCGTTCCCCCAAGTCTCCCGATAAAAATGATACCTCACTTGTGTGGGTAGGCCTAGCACCCGCGACAGGAAACGCCCCAAAGCACAACGTGGACACATCCAAATTTTTGAAAGAAAACAGAGGTGTTTTTTGCAAAGTGCCTACCTGTAGATTTTGGCATGTAGCTCAGCCGGAACCTAGGGAAACCTACCAAACCTGTGCATTTCTGAAAACTAGAGACCTAGGGGAATCCAAGATAGGGTGACTTGTGTGGCTCGGACCAGGTTCTGTTACCCAGAATCCTTTGCAAACCTCAAAATTTGGCTAAAAAAACACATGTTCCTCACATTTCTGTGGCAGAAAGTTCTGGAATCTGAGAGGAGCCACAAATTACCTTCCACCCAGCGTTCCCCCACGTCTCCCGATAAAAATGATACCTCACTTGTGTGGGTAGGCCTAGCGCCCGCGACAGGAAACGCCCCAAAGCGCAACGTGGACACATCCAATTTTTTGAAAGAAAACAGAGGTGTTTTTTGCAAAGTGCCTACCTGTAGATTTTGGCCTGTAGCTCAGCCGGAACCTAGGGAAACCTACCAAGCCTGTGCATTTCTAAAAACTAGAGACCTAGGGGAGTCCAAGATGGGGTGACTTGTGTGGCTCGGACCAGGTTCTGTTACCCAGAATCCTTTGCAAACCTCAAAATTTGGCTAAAAAAACACATGTTCCTCACATTTGTGTGGCAGAAAGTTCTGGAATCTGAGAGGAGCCTCAAATTACCTTCCACCCAGCGTTCCCTCAAGTCTCCCGATAAAAATGATACCTCACTTGTGTGGGTAAGCCTAGCGCCCGCGACAGGAAACGCCCCAAAGCGCAACGTGGACACATCCAATTTTTTGAAAGAAAACAGAGGTGTTATTTGCAAAGTGCCTACCTGTAGATTTTGGCCTCTAGCTCAGCCGCCACCTAGGGAAACCTACCAAACCAGTGCATTTGTGAAAACTAGAGACCTAGGGGAATCCAAGATGGGGTGACTTGTGTGGCTCGGACCAGGTTCTGTTACCCAGAATCCTTTGCAAACCTCAAAATTTGGCTAAAAAAACACACGGTCCTCTCATTTCTGTGGCAGAAAGTTCTGGAATCTGAGAGGAGCCTCAAATTTCCTTCCACCCAGCGTTCCCCCACGTCTCCCAATAAAAATGATATCTCACTTGTGTGAGTAGGCCTAGCGCCCGCGACAGGAAACGCCCCAAAGCGCAACGTGGACACATCCACTTTTTTGAAAGAAAACAGAGGTGTTTTTTGCAAAGTGCCTACCTGTAGATTTTGGCCTGTAGCTCAGCTGGCACCTAAGGAAACCTACCAAACCTGTGCATTTCTGAAAACTAGAGACCTAGGGGAATCCAAGATGGGGTGACTTGTGTGGCTCGGACCAGGTTCTGTTACCCAGAATCCTTTGCAAATCTCAAAATTTGGCTAAAAAATCACATGTTCCTCACATTTCTGTGGCAAAACGTTCTGGAATCTGAGAGGAGCCACAAATTACCTTCCACCCAGCGTTCCCCAAAGTCTCCCGATAAAAATGATACCTCACTTGTGTAGGTAGGCCTAGCGCCTGCGACAGGAAACGCCCCAAAGCGCAACGTGGAAACATCCAATTTTTTTGAAGAAAACAGAGGTGTTTTTTGCAAAGTGCCTACCTGTAGGTTTTGGCCTGTAGCTCAGCCGGAACCTAGGGAAACCTACCAAACCTGTGCATTTCTGAAAACTAGAGACCTAGGGGAATCCAAGATGGGGTGACTTGTGTGGCTCGGACCAGGTTCTGTTACCCAGAATCCTTTGCAAACCTCACAATTTGACTAAAAAATCACATGTTCCTCACATTTCTGTGGCAAAAAGTTCTGGAATCTGAGAGGAGCCACAAATTTCCTTCCACCCAGCGTTCCCCCAAGTCTCCCGATAAAAATGATACCTCACTTGTGTGGGTAGGCCTAGCGCCTGCGACAGGAAACTCCCCAAAGCGCAACGTGGACACATCCAATTTTTTGAAAGAAAACAGAGGTGTTTTTTGCAAAGTGCCTACCTGTAGATTTTGGCCTGTAGCTCAGCTGGCACCTAAGGAAACCTACCAAACCTGTGCATTTCTGAAAACTAGAGACCTAGGGGAATCCAAGACGGGGTGACTTGTGTGGCTCGGACCAGGTTCTAATACCCAGAATGCTTTGCAAACCTCAAAATTTGGCTAAAAAATCACAGGTTCCTCACATTTCTGTGGCAAAAAGTTCTGGAATCTGAGAGGAGCCACAAATTGCCTTCCACCCAGCGTTCCCCCAAGTCTCCCGATAAAAATGATACCTCACTCGTGTGGGTAGGCCTAGCGCCCGCGACAGGAAACGCCCCAAAGTGCAACGTGGACACAACCAATTTTTTGAAAGAAAACAGAGGTCTTTTTTGCAAAATGCCTACCTGTAGATTTTGGCCTCTAGCTCAGCCGCCACCTAGGGAAACCTACCAAACCTGTGCATTTCTGAAAACTAGAGACCTAGGGGAATCCAAGATTGGGTGACTTGTGTGACTTGGACCAGGTTCTGTTACCCAGAATCCTTTGCAAACCTCACAATTTGACTAAAAAATCACATGTTCCTCACATTTCTGTGGCAAAAAGTTCTGGAATCTGAGAGGAGCCACAAATCTCCTTCCACCCAGCGTTCCCCCAAGTCTCCCGATAAAAATGATACCTCACTTGTGTGGGTAGGCCTAGCACCCGCGACAGGAAACGCCCCAAAGCACAACGTGGACACATCCAAATTTTTGAAAGAAAACAGAGGTGTTTTTTGCAAAGTGCCTACCTGTAGATTTTGGCATGTAGCTCAGCCGGAACCTAGGGAAACCTACCAAACCTGTGCATTTCTGAAAACTAGAGACCTAGGGGAATCCAAGATAGGGTGACTTGTGTGGCTCGGACCAGGTTCTGTTACCCAGAATCCTTTGCAAACCTCAAAATTTGGCTAAAAAAACACATGTTCCTCACATTTCTGTGGCAGAAAGTTCTGGAATCTGAGAGGAGCCACAAATTACCTTCCACCCAGCGTTCCCCCACGTCTCCCGATAAAAATGATACCTCACTTGTGTGAGTAGGCCTAGCGCCCGCGACAGGAATAGCCCCAAAGCACAACGTGGACACATCCAATTTTTTTAAAGAAAACAGAGGTGTTTTTTGCAAAGTGCCTACCTGTAGATTTTGGCCTGTAGCTCAGCTGGCACCTAAGGAAAGCTACCAAACCTGTGCATTTCTGAAAACTAGAGACCTAGGGGAATCTAAGATGGGGTGACTTGTGTGGCTCGGACCAGGTTCTGTTACCCAGAATCCTTTGCAAACCTCAAAATTTGGCTAAAAAATCACATGTTCCTCACATTTCTGTGGCAGAAAGTTCTGGAATCTGAGAGGAGCCACAAATTTCCTTCCACCCAGCGTTCCCCCACGTCTCCCGATAAAAATGATACCTCACTTGTGTGGGTAGGCCTAGCGCCCGCGACAGGAAAGGCCCCAAAGCGCAACGTGGACACATCCAATTTTTTGAAAGAAAACAGAGGTGTTTTTTGCAAAGTGCCTACCTGTAGATTTTGGCCTGTAGGTCAGCCGGCACCTAAGGAAACCTACCAAACCTGTGCATTTCTGAAAACTAGAGACCTAGGGGAATCCAAAATGGGGTGACTTGTGTGGCTCGGACCAGGTTCTGTTACCCAGAATCCTTTGCAAACCTCAAAATTTGGCTAAAAAAACACACGGTCCTCACATTTCTGTGGCAGAAAGTTCTGGAATCTGAGAGGAGTCACAAATTTCCTTCCACCCAGCGTTCCCCCACGTCTCCCGATAAAAATGATACCTCACTTGTGTGGGTAGGCCTAGCGCCCGCGACAGGAAACGCCCCAAAGCACAACGTGGACACATCCAAATTTTTGAAAGAAAACAGAGGTGTTTTTTGCAAAGTGCCTACCTGTAGATTTTGGCCTGTAGCTCAGCCGGAACCTAGGGAAACCTACCAAACCTGTGCATTTCTGAAAACTAGAGACCTAGGGGAATCCAAGATAGGGTGACTTGTGTGGCTCGGACCAGGTTCTGTTACCCAGAATCCTTTGCAAACCTCAAAATTTGGCTAAAAAAAACATGTTCCTCACATTTCTGTGGCAGAAAGTTCTGGAATCTGAGAGGAGCCACAAATTACCTTCCACCCAGCGTTCCCCCACGTCTCCCGATAAAAATGATACCTCACTTGTGTGAGTAGGCCTAGCGCCCGCGACAGGAATAGCCCCAAAGCGCAACGTGGACACATCCAATTTTTTTAAAGAAAACAGAGGTGTTTTTTGCAAAGTGCCTACCTGTAGATTTTGGCCTGTAGCTCAGCTGGCACCTAAGGAAAGCTACCAAACCTGTGCATGTCTGAAAACTAGAGACCTAGGGGAATCTAAGATGGGGTGACTTGTGTGGCTCGGACCAGGTTCTGTTACCCAGAATCCTTTGCAAACCTCAAAATTTGGCTAAAAAATCACATGTTCCTCACATTTCTGTGGCAGAAAGTTCTGGAATCTGAGAGGAGCCACAAATTTCCTTCCACCCAGCGTTCCCCCACGTCTCCCGATAAAAATGATACCTCACTTCTGTGGGTAGGCCTAGCGCCCGCGACAGGAAAAGCCCCAAAGCGCAACGTGGACACATCCAATTTTTTGAAAGAAAACAGAGGTGTTTTTTGCAAAGTGCCTACCTGTAGATTTTGGCCTGTAGGTCAGCCGGCACCTAAGGAAACCTACCAAACCTGTGCATTTCTGAAAACTAGAGACCTAGGGGAATCCAAAATGGGGTGACTTGTGTGGCTCGGACCAGGTTCTGTTACCCAGAATCCTTTGCAAACCTCAAAATTTGGCTAAAAAAACACACGGTCCTCACATTTCTGTGGCAGAAAGTTCTGGAATCTGAGAGGAGTCACAAATTTCCTTCCACCCAGCGTTCCCCCACGTCTCCCGATAAAAATGATACCTCACTTGTGTGAGTAGGCCTAGCGCCCGCGACAGGAAACGCCCCAAAGCGCAACGTGGACACATCCAATTTTTTTAAATAAAACAGAGGTGTTTTTTGCAAAGTGCCTACCTGTAGATTTTGGCCTGTAGCTCAGCCGGCACATAAGGAAACCTACCAAACCTGTGCATTTCTGAAAACTAGCGACCTAGGGGAATCCAAGATGGGGTGACTTGTGTGGCTCGGACCAGGTTCTGTTACCCAGAATCCATTGCAAACCTCAAAATTTGGCTAAAAAATCACATGTTCCTCACATTTCTGTGGCAACAAGTTCTGGATTCTGTGAGGAGCCACAAATTACCTTCCACCCAGCGTTCCCCCACGTCTCCCGATAAAAATGATACCTCACTTGTGTGGGTAGGCCTAGCGCCCGCGACAGGAAACGCCCCAAAGCGCAACGTGGACACATCCAAATTTTTGAAAGAAAACAGAGGTGTTTTTTGCAAAGTGCCTACCTGTAGATTTTGGCCTGTAGCTCAGCCGGCACCTAGGGAAACCTACCAAACCTGTGCATTTCTAAAAACTAGAGACCTAGGGGAGTCCAAGATGGGGTGACTTGTGTGGCTCGGACCAGGTTCTATTACCCAGAATCCTTTGCAAACCTCAAAATTTGGCTAAAAAATCACATGTTCCTCACATTTCTGTGGCAAAAAGTTCTGGAATCTGAGAGGAGCCACAAATTTCCTTCCACCCAGCGTTCCCCCAAGTCTCCCAATAAAAATGATATCTACTTGTGTGGGTAGGCCTAGCGTCTGCGACAGGAAAGGCCCCAAAGCGCAACATGGACACATCCAATTTTTTTAAAGAAAACAGAGGTGTTTTTTGCAAAGTGCCTACCTGTAGATTTTGGCCTGTAGCTCAGCCGGAACCTAGGGAAACCTACCAAACCTGTGCATTTCTGAAAACTAGAGACCTAGGGGAATCCAAGACGGGGTGACTTGTGTGGCTCGGACCAGGTTCTAATACCCAGAATGCTTTGCAAACCTCAAAATTTGGCTAAAAAATCACATGTTCCTCACATTTCTGTGGCAAAAAGTTCTGGAATCTGAGAGGAGCCACAAATTGCCTTCCACCCAGCGTTCCCCCAAGTCTCCCGATAAAAATGATACCTCACTCGTGTGGGTAGGCCTAGCGCCCGCGACAGGAAACGCCCCAAAGTGCAACGTGGACACAACCAATTTTTTGAAAGAAAACAGAGGTCTTTTTTGCAAAATGCCTACCTGTAGATTTTGGCCTCTAGCTCAGCCGCCACCTAGGGAAACCTACCAAACCTGTGCATTTCTGAAAACTAGAGACCTAGGGGAATCCAAGATTGGGTGACTTGTGTGACTTGGACCAGGTTCTGTTACCCAGAATCCTTTGCAAACCTCACAATTTGACTAAAAAATCACATGTTCCTCACATTTCTGTGGCAAAAAGTTCTGGAATCTGAGAGGAGCCACAAATTTCCTTCCACCCAGCGTTCCCCCAAGTCTCCCGATAAAAATGATACCTCACTTGTGTGGGTAGGCCTAGCACCCGCGACAGGAAACGCCCCAAAGCACAACGTGGACACATCCAAATTTTTGAAAGAAAACAGAGGTGTTTTTTGCAAAGTGCCTACCTGTAGATTTTGGCATGTAGCTCAGCCGGAACCTAGGGAAACCTACCAAACCTGTGCATTTCTGAAAACTAGAGACCTAGGGGAATCCAAGATAGGGTGACTTGTGTGGCTCGGACCAGGTTCTGTTACCCAGAATCCTTTGCAAACCTCAAAATTTGGCTAAAAAAAACACATGTTCCTCACATTTCTGTGGCAGAAAGTTCTGGAATCTGAGAGGAGCCACAAATTACCTTCCACCCAGCGTTCCCCCACGTCTCCCGATAAAAATGATACCTCACTTGTGTGAGTAGGCCTAGCGCCCGCGACAGGAATAGCCCCAAAGCGCAACGTGGACACATCCAATTTTTTTAAAGAAAACAGAGGTGTTTTTTGCAAAGTGCCTACCTGTAGATTTTGGCCTGTAGCTCAGCTGGCACCTAAGGAAAGCTACCAAACCTGTGCATTTCTGAAAACTAGAGACCTAGGGGAATCTAAGATGGGGTGACTTGTGTGGCTCGGACCAGGTTCTGTTACCCAGAATCCTTTGCCAACCTCAAAATTTGGCTAAAAAATCACATGTTCCTCACATTTCTGTGGCAGAAAGTTCTGGAATCTGAGAGGAGCCACAAATTTCCTTCCACCCAGCGTTCCCCCACGTCTCCCGATAAAAATGATACCTCACTTGTGTGGGTAGGCCTAGCGCCCGCGACAGGAAAAGCCCCAAAGCGCAACGTGGACACATCCAATTTTTTGAAAGAAAACAGAGGTGTTTTTTGCAAAGTGCCTACCTGTAGATTTTGGCCTGTAGGTCAGCCGGCACCTAAGGAAACCTACCAAACCTGTGCATTTCTGAAAACTAGAGACCTAGGGGAATCCAAAATGGGGTGACTTGTGTGGCTCGGACCAGGTTCTGTTACCCAGAATCCTTTGCAAACCTCAAAATTTGGCTAAAAAAACACACGGTCCTCACATTTCTGTGGCAGAAAGTTCTGGAATCTGAGAGGAGTCACAAATTTCCTTCCACCCAGCGTTCCCCCACGTCTCCCGATAAAAATGATACCTCACTTGTGTGGGTAGGCCTAGCGCCCGCGACAGGAAACGCCCCAAAGCACAACGTGGACACATCCAAATTTTTGAAAGAAAACAGAGGTGTTTTTTGCAAAGTGCCTACCTGTAGATTTTGGCCTGTAGCTCAGCCGGAACCTAGGGAAACCTACCAAACCTGTGCATTTCTGAAAACTAGAGACCTAGGGGAATCCAAGATAGGGTGACTTGTGTGGCTCGGACCAGGTTCTGTTACCCAGAATCCTTTGCAAACCTCAAAATTTGGCTAAAAAAAACATGTTCCTCACATTTCTGTGGCAGAAAGTTCTGGAATCTGAGAGGAGCCACAAATTACCTTCCACCCAGCGTTCCCCCACGTCTCCCGATAAAAATGATACCTCACTTGTGTGAGTAGGCCTAGCGCCCGCGACAGGAATAGCCCCAAAGCGCAACGTGGACACATCCAATTTTTTTAAAGAAAACAGAGGTGTTTTTTGCAAAGTGCCTACCTGTAGATTTTGGCCTGTAGCTCAGCTGGCACCTAAGGAAAGCTACCAAACCTGTGCATGTCTGAAAACTAGAGACCTAGGGGAATCTAAGATGGGGTGACTTGTGTGGCTCGGACCAGGTTCTGTTACCCAGAATCCTTTGCAAACCTCAAAATTTGGCTAAAAAATCACATGTTCCTCACATTTCTGTGGCAGAAAGTTCTGGAATCTGAGAGGAGCCACAAATTTCCTTCCACCCAGCGTTCCCCCACGTCTCCCGATAAAAATGATACCTCACTTCTGTGGGTAGGCCTAGCGCCCGCGACAGGAAAAGCCCCAAAGCGCAACGTGGACACATCCAATTTTTTGAAAGAAAACAGAGGTGTTTTTTGCAAAGTGCCTACCTGTAGATTTTGGCCTGTAGCTCAGCCGGCACATAAGGAAACCTACCAAACCTGTGCATTTCTGAAAACTAGCGACCTAGGGGAATCCAAGATGGGGTGACTTGTGTGGCTCGGACCAGGTTCTGTTACCCAGAATCCATTGCAAACCTCAAAATTTGGCTAAAAAATCACATGTTCCTCACATTTCTGTGGCAACAAGTTCTGGATTCTGTGAGGAGCCACAAATTACCTTCCACCCAGCGTTCCCCCACGTCTCCCGATAAAAATGATACCTCACTTGTGTGGGTAGGCTATAGCGCCCGCGACAGGAAACGCCCCAAAGCGCAACGTGGACACATCCAAATTTTTGAAAGAAAACAGAGGTGTTTTTTGCAAAGTGCCTACCTGTAGATTTTGGCCTGTAGCTCAGCCGGCACCTAGGGAAACCTACCAAACCTGTGCATTTCTAAAAACTAGAGACCTAGGGGAGTCCAAGATGGGGTGACTTGTGTGGCTCGGACCAGGTTCTATTACCCAGAATCCTTTGCAAACCTCAAAATTTGGCTAAAAAATCACATGTTCCTCTCTGTGGCAAAAAGTTCTGGAATCTGAGAGGAGCCACAAATTTCCTTCCACCCAGCGTTCCCCCAAGTCTCCCAATAAAAATGATATCTACTTGTGTGGGTAGGCCTAGCGTCTGCGACAGGAAAGGCCCCAAAGCGCAACATGGACACATCCAATTTTTTTAAAGAAAAACAGAGGTGTTTTTTGCAAAGTGGCCTACCTGTAGATTTGGCCTGTAGCTCAGCCGGAACCTAGGGAAACCTACCAAACCTGTGCATTTCTGAAAACTAGAGACCTAGGGGAATCCAAGATGGGGTGACTTGTGTGGCTCGGACCAGGTTCTGTTACCCAGAATCCTTTGCAAACCTCAAAATTTGGCTAAAAAAACACATGTTCCTCACATTTCTGTGGCAGAAAGTTCTGGAATCTGAGAGGAGCCACAAATTTACCTTCCACCCAGCGTTCCCCCACGTCTCCCGATAAAAAATGATACCTCACTTGTGTGAGTAGGCCAAGCGCCCACGACAGGAATCGCCCCAAAGCGCAACGTGGGACACATCCAATTTTTTGAAAGAAAACAGAGGTGTTTTTTGCAAAGTGCCTACCTGTAGATTTTGGCCTGTAGCTCAGCTGGCACCTAAGGAAACCTACCAAAACTGTGCATTTCTGAAAACTAGAGACCTAGGGGAATCCAAGATGGGGTGACTTGTGTGGCTCGGACCAGGTTCTGTTACCCAGAATCCATTGCAAACCTCAAAATTTGGCTAAAAAATCACATGTTCCTCACATTTCTGTGGCAACAAGTTCTGGAATCTGAGAGGAGCCACAAATTACCTACCACCCAGCGTTCCCCAAAGTCTCCTTATAAAAATGATACCTCACTTGTGTGGGTAGGCCTAGCGCCTGCGACAGGAAACGCCCCAAAGCGCAACGTGGACACATCCAATTTTTTGAAAGAAAACAGAGGGTTTTTTTGCAAAGTGCCTACCTGTAGATTTTGGCCTGTAGCTCAGCCGGAACCTAGGGAAACCTACCAAACCTGTGCATTTCTGAAAACTAGAGACCTAGGGGAATCCAAGATGGGGTGACTTGTGTGGCACGGACCAGGTTCTGTTACCCAGAATCCTTTGCAAACCTCAAAATTTGGCTAAAAAATCACATGTTCCTCACATTTCTGTGGCAAAAAGTTCTGGAATCTGAGAGGAGCCACAAATTTCCTTCCACCCAGCATTCCCCCAAGTCTCCCGAAAAAATGATACCTCACTTGTGTGGGTAGGCCTAGCGCCTGCGACAGGAAACGCCCCAAAGCGCAACGTGGACACATCCAATTTTTTGAAAGAAAACAGAGGTGTTTTTTGCAAAGTGCCTACCTGTAGATTTTGGCCTGTAGCTCAGCCGGCACCCAAGGAAACCTACCAAACCTGTGCATTTCTGAAAACTAGAGACCTAGGGGAATCCAAGATGGGGTGACTTGTGTGGCTCGGACCAGGTTCTGTTACCCAGAATCCTTTGCAAACCTCAAAATTTGGCTAAAAAATCACATGTTCCTCACATTTCTGTGGCAGAAAGTTCTGGAATCTGAGAGGAGCCACAAATTACCTTCCACCCAGCGTTCCCCCATGTCTCCCGATAAAAATGATACCTCACTTGTGTGGGTAGGCCTAGCGCCCGCGACAGGAAACGCCCCAAAGCGCAACGTGGACACATCCAATTTTTTGAAAGAAAACAGAGGTGTTTTATGCAAAGTGCCTACCTGTAGATTTTGGCCTGTAGCTCAGCCGCCACCTAGGGAAACCTACCAAACCTGTGCATTTCTGAAAACTAGAGACCTAAGGGAATCCAAGATGGGGTGACTTGTGTGGCTCGTACCAGGTTCTGTTACCCAGAATCCTTTGCAAACCTCAAAATTTGGCTAAAAAAAAACATGTTCCTCACATTTCTGTGGCAGAAAGTTCTGGAATCTGAGAGGAGCCACAAATTTCCTTCCACCCAGCGTTCCCCCAAGTCTCCCGATAAAAATGATACCTCACTTGTGTGGGTAGGCCTAGCGCCCGCGACAGGAAATGCCCCAAAGCGCAACGTGGACACATCCAATTTTTTGAAAGAAAACAGAGGTGTTTTTTGCAAAGTGCCTACCTGTAGATTTTGGCCTGTAGCTCAGCCGGCACCTAGGGAAACATACCAAACCTGTGCATTTCTGAAAACTAGAGACCGAGGCGAATCCAAAATGGGGTGACTTGTTAGGCTCGGACCAGGTTCTGTTACCCAGAATCCTTTGCAAACCTCAAAATTTGGCTAAAAAATCACATGTTCCTCACATTTCTGTGGCAAAAACTTCTGGAATCTGAGAGGAGCCACAAATGTCCTTCCACCCAGCGTTCCCCCAAGTCTCCCGATAAAAATGATACCTCACTTGTGTGGGTAGGCCTAGCGCCCGCGACAGGAAACGCCCCAAAGTGCAACGTGGACACATCCAATTTTTTGGAAGAAAACAGAGGTGTTTTTTGCAAAGTGCCTACCTGTAGATTTTGGCCTCTAGCTCAGCCGCCACCTAGGGAAACCTACCAAACCTGTGCATTTCTGAAAACTAAAGACCTAGGGGAATCCAAGATGGGGTGACTTGTGTGACTTGGACCAGGTTCTGTTACCCAGAATCCTTTGCAAACCTCACAATTTGACTAAAAAATCACATGTTCCTCACATTTCTGTGGCAAAAAGTTCTGGAATCTGAGAGGAGCCACAAATTTCCTTCCACCGAGCGTTCCCCCAAGTCTCCCAATAAAAATAATATCTACTTGTGTGGGTAGGCCTAGCGCCTGCGACAGGAAAGGCCCCAAAGCGCAACGTGGACACATCCAATTTTTTTAAAGAAAACAGAGGTGTTTTTTGCAAAGTGCCTACCTGTAGATTTTGGCCTGTAGCTCAGCCGGAACCTAGGGAAACCTACCAAACCTGTGCATTTCTGAAAACTAGAGACCTAGGGGAATCCAAGATGGGGTGACTTGTGTGGCTCGGACCAGGTTCTGTTACCCAGAATCCTTTGCAAACCTCAAAATTTGGCTAAAAAAACACATGTTCCTCACATTTCTGTGGCAGAAAGTTCTGGAATCTGAGAGGAGCCACAAATTACCTTCCACCCAGCGTTCCCCCACGTCTCCCGATAAAAATGATACCTCACTTGTGTGAGTAGGCCTAGCGCCCACGACAGGAATCGCCCCAAAGCGCAACGTGGACACATCCAATTTTTTGAAAGAAAACAGAGGTGTTTTTTGCAAAGTGCCTACCTGTAGATTTTGGCCTGTAGCTCAGCTGGCACCTAAGGAAACCTACCAAACCTGTGCATTTCTGAAAACTAGAGACCTAGGGGAATCCAAGATGGGGTGACTTGTGTGGCTCAGACCAGGTTCTGTTACCCAGAATCCTTTGCAAACCTCAAAATTTGGCTAAAAAATCACATGTTCCTCACATTTCTGTGGCAGAAAGTTCTGGAATCTGAGAGGAGGCACAAATTTCCTCCCACCCAGCATTCCCCCACGTCTCCCGATAAAAATTATACCTCACTTGTGTTGGTAGGCCTAGCGCCCGCGACAGGAAACGCCCCAAAGCGCAACGTGGACACATCCAAATTTTTGAAAGAAAACAGAGGTGTTTTTTGCAAAGTGCCTACCTGTAGATTTTGGCCTGTAGCTCAGCCGGCACCTTTGGAAACCTACCAAACCTGTGCATTTCTAAAAACTAGAGACCTAGGGGAGTCCAAGATGGGGTGACTTGTGTGGCTCGGACCAGGTTCTGTTACCCAGAATCCTTTGCAAACCTCAAAATTTGGCTAAAAAATCACATGTTCCTCACATTTCTGTGGCAAAAAGTTCTGGAATCTGAGAGGAGCCACAAATTTCCTTCCACCCAGCGTTCCCCCACGTCTCCCGATAAAAATGATACCTCACTTGTGTGAGTAGGCCTAGCGCCCGCGACAGGAAACGCCCCAAAGCGCAACGTGGACATATCCAATTTTTTGAAAGAAAACAGAGGTGTTTTTTGCAAAGTGCCTACCTGTAGATTTTGGCCTGTAGCTCAGCCGGCACCTAGGGAAACCTACCAAACCTGTGCATTTCTAAAAACTAGAGACCTAGGGGAGTCCAAGATGGGGTGACTTGTGTGGCTCGGACCAGGTTCTGTTACCCAGAATCCTTTGCAAACCTCAAAATTTGGCTAAAAAAACACACAGTCCTCACATTTCTGTGGCAGAAAGTTCTGGAATCTGAGAGGAGTCACAAATTTCCTTCCACCCAGCGTTCCCCCACGTCTCCCGATAAAAATGATACCTCACTTGTGTGAGTAGGCCTAGTGCCCGCGACAGAAAACGCCCCAAAGCGCAACGTGGACACATCCAATTTTTTTAAATAAAACAGAGGTGTTTTTTGCAAAGTGCCTACCTGTAGATTTTGGCCTGTAGCTCAGCCGGCACATAAGGAAACCTACCAAACCTGTGCATTTCTGAAAACTAGCGACCTACGGGAATCCAAGATGGGGTGACTTGTGTGGCTTGGACCAGGTTCTGTTACCCAGAATCCATTGCAAACCTCAAAATTTGGCTAAAAAATCACATGTTCCTCACATTTCTGTGGCAACAAGTTCTGGAATCTGAGAGGAGCCACAAATTACCTACCACCCAGCGTTCCCCAAAGTCTCCTTATAAAAATGATACCTCACTTGTGTGGGTAGGCCTAGCGCCTGCGACAGGAAACGCCCCAAAGCGCAACGTGGACACATCCAATTTTTTGAAAGAAAACAGAGGGTTTTTTTTGCAAAGTGCCTACCTGTAGATTTTGGCCTGTAGCTCAGCCGGAACCTAGGGAAACCTACCAAACCTGTGCATTTCTGAAAACTAGAGACCTAGGGGAATCCAAGATGGGGTGACTTGTGTGGCTCGGACCAGGTTCTGTTACCCAGAATCCTTTGCAAACCTCAAAATTTGGCTAAAAAATCACATGTTCCCCACATTTCTGTGGCAAAAAGTTCTGGAATCTGAGAGGAGCCACAAATTTCCTTCCACCCAGCGTTCCCCCAAGTCTCCCGATAAAAATGGTACCTCACTTGTGTGGGTAGGCCTAGCGCCTGCGACAGGAAACGCCCCAAAGCGCAACGTGGACACATCCAGTTTTTTTAAAGAAAACAGAGGTGTTTTTTGCAAAGTGCCTACCTGTAGATTTTGGCCTGTAGCTCAGCCGGAACCTAGGGAAACCTACCAAACCTGTGCATTTCTGAAAACTAGAGACCTAGGGGAATCCAAGATTGAATGACTTGTGTGGCTCGGACCAGGTTCTGTTACCCAGAATCCTTTGCAAACCTCAAAATTTGGCTAAAAAATCACATGTTCCTCACATTTCTGTGGCAAAAAGTTCTGGAATCTGAGAGGAGCCACAAATTTCCTTCCACCCAGCGTTCCCCCAAGTCTCCCGATAAAAATGGTACCTCACTTGTGTGGGTAGGCCTAGCGCCTGCGACAGGAAACGCCCCAAAGCGCAACGTGGACACATCCAGTTTTTTTAAAGAAAACAGAGGTGTTTTTTGCAAAGTGCCTACCTGTAGATTTTGGCCTGTAGCTCAGCCGGAACCTAGGGAAACCTACCAAACCTGTGCATTTCTGAAAACTAGAGACCTAGGGGAATCCAAGATGGGGTGACTTGTGTGGCTCGGACGAGGTTCTGTTACCCAGAATCCTTTGCAAACCTCAAAATTTGGCTAAAAAAACACATGTTCCTCACATTTCTGTGGCAGAAAGTTCTGGAATCTGAGAGGAGCCACAAATTACCTTCCACCCAGCGTTCCCCCACGTCTCCCGATAAAAATGATACCTCACTTGTGTGGGTAGGCCTAGCGCCCGCAACAGGAAACGCCCCAAAGCGCAATGTGGACACATCCACATTTTTGAAAGAAAACAGAGGTGTTTTTTGCAAAGTGCCTACCTGTAGATTTTTGCCTGTAGCTCAGCCGGCACCTAGGGAAACCTACCAAACCTGTGCATTTCTAAAAACTAGAGACCTAGGGGAGTCCAAGATGGGGTGACTTGTGTGGCTCGGACCAGGTTCTGTTACCCAGAATCCTTTGCAAACCTAAAAATTTGGCTAAAAAAACACATGTTCCTCATGTTTCTGTGGCAGAAAGTTCTGGAATCTGAGAGGAGCCACAAATTACCTTCCACCCAGCGTTCCCTCAAATCTCCCGATAAAAATGATACCTCACTTGTGTGGGTAGGCCTAGCGCCCGCAACAGGAAATGCCCCAAAGCGCAACGTGGACACATCCAATTTTTTTAAAGAAAACAGAGGTGTTATTTGCAAAGTGCCTACCTGTAGATTTTGGCCTCTAGCTCAGCCGCCACCTAGGGAAACCGACCAAACCTGTGCATTTCTGAAAACTAGAGACCTAGGGGAATCCAAGATGGGGTGACTTGTGTGGCTTGGACCAGGTTCTGTTACCCAGAATCCTTTGCAAACCTCAAAATTTGGCTAAAACAACACACAGTCCTCTCATTTCTGTGGCAGAAAGTTCTGGAATCTGAGAGGAGCCACAAATTTCCTTCCAACCAGCTTTCCCCCACGTCTCCCGATAAAAATGATACCTCACTTGTGTGAGTAGGCCTAGCGCCCGCGACAGGAAACGCCCCAAAGCGCTACGTGGACACATCCAATTTTTTGAAAGAAAACAGAGGTGTTTTTTGCAAAGTGCCTACCTGTAGATTTTGGCCTGTAGCTCAGCTGGCACCTAAGGAAACCTACCAAACCTGTGCATTTCTGAAAACTAGAGACCTAGGGGAATCCAAGATGGGGTGACTTGTGTGGCTCGGACCATGTTCTGTTACCCAGAATCCTTTGCAAACCTCAAAATTTGGCTAAAAAATCACATGTTCCTCACATTTCTGTGGCAAAAAGTTCTGGAATCTGAGAGGAGCCACAAATTACCTTCCACCCAGCGTTCCCCAAAGTCTCCCGATAAAAATGATACCTCACTTGTGTAGGTAGGCCTAGCGCCTGCGACAGGAAATGCCCCAAAGCGCAACGTGGTAACATCCAATTTTTTTAAAGAAAACAGAGGTGTTTTTTGCAAAGTGCCTACCTGTAGATTTTGGCCTGTAGCTCAGCCGGAACCTAGGGAAACCTACCAAACCTGTGCATTTCTGAAAACTAGAGAGCTAGGGGAATCCAAGATGGGGTGACTTGTGTGGCTCGGACCAGGTTCTGTTACCCAGAATCCTTTGCAAACCTCAAAATTTGGCTAAAAAATCACATGTTCCTCACATTTCTGTGGCAAAAAGATCTGGAATCTGAGAGGAGCCACAAATTTCCTTCCACCCAGCGTTCCCCCAAGTCTCCCGATAAAAATGATACCTCACTTGTGTGGGTAGGCCTAGCGCCTGCGACAGGAAACGCCCCAAAGCGCAACGTGGACACATCCAGTTTTTTGAAAGAAAACAGAGGTGTTTTTTGCAAAGTGCCTACCTGTAGATTTTTGCCTGTAGCTCAGCCGGAACCTAGGGAAACCTACCAAACCTGTGCATTTCTGAAAACTAGAGACCTAGGGGAATCCAAGATGGGGTGACTTGTGTGGCTCGGACCAGGTTCTGTTACCCAGAATCCTTTGCAAACCTCAAAATTTGGCTAAAAAAACACATGTTCCTCACATTTCTGTGGCAGAAAGTTCTGGAATCTGAGAGGAGCCACAAATTTCCTTCCAACCAGCGTTCCCCCACGTCTCCCGATAAAAATGATACCTCACTTGTGTGGGTAGGCCTAGCGCCCGCAACAGGAAACGCCCCAAAGCGCAACGTGGACACATCCAAATTTTTTAAAGAAAACAGAGGTGTTTTTTGCAAAGTGCCTACCTGTAGATTTTGGCCTGTAGCTCAGCCGGCACCTAGGGAAACCTACCAAACCTGTGCATTTCTAAAAACTAGAGACCTAGGGGAGTCCAAGATGGGGTGACTTGTGTGGCTCGGACCAGGTTCTGTTACCCAGAATCCTTTGCAAACCTAAAAATTTGGCTAAAAAAACACATGTTCCTCACGTTTCTGTGGCAGAAAGTTCTGGAATCTGAGAGGAGCCACAAATTACCTTCCACCCAGCGTTCCCTCAAATCTCCCGATAAAAATGATACCTCACTTGTGTGGGTAGGCCTAGCGACCGCAACAGGAAACGCCCCAAAGCGCAACGTGGACACATCCAATTTTTTGAAAGAAAACAGAGGTGTTATTTGCAAAGTGCCTACCTGTAGATTTTGGCCTCTAGCTCAGCCGCCACCTAGGGAAACCTACCAAACCTGTGCATTTCTGAAAACTAGAGACCTAGGGGAATCCAAGATGGGGTGACTTGTGTGGCTCGGACCAGGTTCTGTTACCCAGCATCCTTTGCAAACCTCAAAATTTGGCTAAAAAATCACATGTTCCTCACATTTCTGTGGCAGAAAGTTCTGGAATCTGAGAGGAGCCACAAATTTCCTTCCACCCAGCGTTCCCCCAAGTCTCCCGATAAAAATGATACCTCACTTGTGTGGGTAGGCCTAGCGCCTGCGACAGGAAACGCCCCAAAGCGCAACGTGGACACATCCAATTTTTTTAAAGAAAACAGAGGTGTTTTTTGCAAAGTGACTACCTGTAGATTTTGGCCTGTAGCTCAGCCGGCACCCAAGGAAACCTACCAAACCTGTGCATTTCTGAAAACTAGAGACCTAGGGGAATCCAAGATGGGGTGACTTGTGTGGCTCAGACCAGGTTCTGTTACCCAGAATCCTTTGCAAACCTCAATATATGGCTAAAAAAACACATGTTCCTCACATTTCTGTGGCAGAAAGTTCTGGAATCTGAGAGGAGCCACAAATTTCCTTCCACCCAGCGTTCCCCCACGTCCCCGATAAAAATGATTCCTCACTTGTGTGGGTAGGCCTAGCGCCCGCTTCAGGAAACGCCCCAAAGCGCAACGTGGACACATCCAAATTTTTGAAAGAAAACAGAGGTGTTTTTTGCAAAGTGCCTACAAGTAGATTTTGGCCTGTAGCTCAGCCGGCACCTGGGGAAACCTACCAAACCTGTGCATTTCTAAAAACTAGAGACCTAGGGGAGTCCAAGATGGGGTGACTTGTGTGGCTCGGACCAGGTTCTGTTACCCAGAATCCTTTGCAAACCTCAAAATTTGGCTAAAAAATCACATGTTGCTCACATTTCTGTGGCAGAAAGTTCTGGAATCTGAGAGGAGCCACAAATTTCCTTCCAACCAGCGTTCCCCCACGTCTCCCGATAAAAATGATACCTCACTTGTGTGGGTAGGCCTAGCGCCCGCAACAGGAAACGCCCCAAAGCGCAACGTGGACACATCCAAATTTTTTAAAGAAAACAGAGGTGTTTTTTGCAAAGTGCCTACCTGTAGATTTTGGCCTGTAGCTCAGCCGGCACCTAGGGAAACCTACCAAACCTGTGCATTTCTAAAAACTAGAGACCTAGGGGAGTCCAAGATGGGGTGACTTGTGTGGCTCGGACCAGGTTCTGTTACCCAGAATCCTTTGCAAACCTAAAAATTTGGCTAAAAAAACACATGTTCCTCACGTTTCTGTGGCAGAAAGTTCTGGAATCTGAGAGGAGCCACAAATTACCTTCCACCCAGCGTTCCCTCAAATCTCCCGATAAAAATGATACCTCACTTGTGTGGGTAGGCCTAGCGACCGCAACAGGAAACGCCCCAAAGCGCAACGTGGACACATCCAATTTTTTGAAAGAAAACAGAGGTGTTATTTGCAAAGTGCCTACCTGTAGATTTTGGCCTCTAGCTCAGCCGCCACCTAGGGAAACCTACCAAACCTGTGCATTTCTGAAAACTAGAGACCTAGGGGAATCCAAGATGGGGTGACTTGTGTGGCTCGGACCAGGTTCTGTTACCCAGCATCCTTTGCAAACCTCAAAATTTGGCTAAAAAATCACATGTTCCTCACATTTCTGTGGCAGAAAGTTCTGGAATCTGAGAGGAGCCACAAATTTCCTTCCACCCAGCGTTCCCCCAAGTCTCCCGATAAAAATGATACCTCACTTGTGTGGGTAGGCCTAGCGCCTGCGACAGGAAACGCCCCAAAGCGCAACGTGGACACATCCAATTTTTTTAAAGAAAACAGAGGTGTTTTTTGCAAAGTGACTACCTGTAGATTTTGGCCTGTAGCTCAGCCGGCACCCAAGGAAACCTACCAAACCTGTGCATTTCTGAAAACTAGAGACCTAGGGGAATCCAAGATGGGGTGACTTGTGTGGCTCAGACCAGGTTCTGTTACCCAGAATCCTTTGCAAACCTCAATATATGGCTAAAAAAACACATGTTCCTCACAT
Source organism: Pleurodeles waltl (assembly GCF_031143425.1). Lineage (NCBI taxonomy): Eukaryota > Metazoa > Chordata > Amphibia > Caudata > Salamandridae > Pleurodeles > Pleurodeles waltl. Next base: position 132,831 of record NW_027149862.1, on the reverse strand, counting down.
TTCTGTGGCAGAAAGTTCTGGAATCTGAGAGGAGCCACAAATTTCCTTCCACCCAGCGTTCCCCCACGTCCCCGATAAAAATGATTCCTCACTTGTGTGGGTAGGCCTAGCGCCCGCTTCAGGAAACGCCCCAAAGCGCAACGTGGACACATCCAAATTTTTGAAAGAAAACAGAGGTGTTTTTTGCAAAGTGCCTACAAGTAGATTTTGGCCTGTAGCTCAGCCGGCACCTGGGGAAACCTACCAAACCTGTGCATTTCTAAAAACTAGAGACCTAGGGGAGTCCAAGATGGGGTGACTTGTGTGGCTCGGACCAGGTTCTGTTACCCAGAATCCTTTGCAAACCTCAAAATTTGGCTAAAAAATCACATGTTGCTCACATTTCTGTGGCAGAAAGTTCTGGAATCTGAGAGGAGCCACAAATTACCTTCCACCCAGCGTTCCCCCATGTCTCCCGATAAAAATGATACCTCACTTGTGTGGGTAGGCTTAGCGCCCGCGACAGGAAACGCCCCAAAGCGCAACGTGGACACATCCAATTTTTTGAAAGAAAACAGAGGTGTTTTATGCATAGTGCCTACCTGTAGATTTTGGCCTGTAGCTCAGCCGCCACCTAGGGAAACCTACCAAACCTGTGCATTTCTGAAAACTAGAGACCTAAGGGAATCCAAGATGGGGTGACTTGTGTGGCTCGTACCAGGTTCTGTTACCCAGAATCCTTTGCAAACCTCAAAATTTGGCTAAAAAAACACATGTTCCTCACATTTCTGTGGCAGAAAGTTCTGGAATCTGAGAGGAGCCACAAATTTCCTTCCACCCAGTGTTCCCCCAAGTCTCCCGATAAAAATGATACCTCACTTGTGTGGGTAGGCCTAGCGCCCGCGACAGGAAATGCCCCAAAGCGCAACGTGGACACATCCAATTTTTTGAAAGAAAACAGAGGTGTTTTTTGCAAAGTGCCTACCAGTAGATTTTGGCCTGTAGCTCAGCCGGCACCTAGGGAAACATACCAAACCTGTGCATTTCTGAAAACTAGAGACCTAGGCGAATCCAAAATGGGGTGACTTGTTTGGCTCGGACCAGGTTCTGTTACCCAGAATCCTTTGCAAACCTCAAAATTTGGCTAAAAAAAAACATGTTCCTCACATTACTGTGGCAAAAACTTCTGGAATCTGAGAGGAGCCACAAATGTCCTTCCACCCAGCGTTCCCCCAAGTCTCCTGATAAAAATGATACCTCACTTGTGTGGGTAGGCCTAGCGCCCGCGACAGGAAACGCCCCAAAGCGCAACGTGGACACATCCAATTTTTTGAAAGAAAACAGAGGTGTTTTTTGCAAAGTGCCTACCTGTAGATTTTGGCCTGTAGCTCAGCCGGCACCTAGGGAAACATACCAAAACCTGTGCATTTCTGAAAACTAGAGACCTAGGCGAATCCAAAATGGGGTGACTTGTGTGGCTCGGACCAGGTTCTGTTACCCAGAATCCTTTGCAAACCTCAAAATTTGGCTAAAAAATCACATGTTCCTCACATTTCTGTGGCAAAAACTTCTGGAATCTGAGAGGAGCCACAAATTTCCTTTCACCCAGCGTTTCCCAACTTCTCCCGATAAAAATGATACCTCACTTGTGTGGGTAGGCCTAGCGCCCGCGACAGGAAACGCCCCAAAGCGCAACATGGACACATCCAATTTTTTTAAAGAAAACAGAGGTGTTTTTTGCAAAGTGCCTACCTCTAGATTTTGGCCTGTAGCTCAGCCGGCGCCTAAGGAAACCTACCAAACCTGTGCATTTCTGAAAACTAGAGACCTAGGGGAATCCAAGATGGGGTGACTTGTGTGGCTCGGACCAGGTTCTGTTACCCAGAATCCTTTGCAAACCTCAAAATTTGGCAAAAAATCACATGTTCCTCACATTTCTGTGGCAAAAAGTTCTGGAATCTGAGAGGAGCCACAAATTTCCTTCCACCCAGCGTTCCCCCAAGTCTCCCGATAAAAATGGTACCTCACTTGTGTGGGTAGGCCTAGCGCCTGCGACAGGAAACGCCCCAAAGCGCAACGTGGACACATCCAGTTTTTTTAAAGAAAACAGAGGTGTTTTTTGCAAAGTGCCTACCTGTAGATTTTGGCCTGTAGCTCAGCCGGAACCTAGGGAAACCTACCAAACCTGTGCATTTCTGAAAACTAGAGACCTAGGGGAATCCAAGATGGGGTGACTTGTGTGGCTCGGACCAGGTTCTGTTACCCAGAATCCTTTGCAAACCTCAAAATTTGGCTAAAAAAACACATGTTCCTCACATTTCTGTGGCAGAAAGTTCTGGAATCTGAGAGGAGCCACAAATTACCTTCCACCCAGCGTTCCCCCACGTCTCCCGATAAAAATGATACCTCACTTGTGTGGGTAGGCCTAGCGCCCGCAACAGGAAACGCCCCAAAGCGCAACGTGGACACATCCACATTTTTGAAAGAAAACAGAGGTGTTTTTTGCAAAGTGCCTACCTGTAGATTTTTGCCTGTAGCTCAGCCGGCACCTAGGGAAACCTACCAAACCTGTGCATTTCTAAAAACTAGAGACCTAGGGGAGTCCAAGATGGGGTGACTTGTGTGGCTCGGACCAGGTTCTGTTACCCAGAATCCTTTGCAAACCTAAAAATTTGGCTAAAAAAACACATGTTCCTCATGTTTCTGTGGCAGAAAGTTCTGGAATCTGAGAGGAGCCACAAATTACCTTCCACCCAGCGTTCCCTCAAATCTCCCGATAAAAATGATACCTCACTTGTGTGGGTAGGCCTAGCGCCCGCAACAGGAAATGCCCCAAAGCGCAACGTGGACACATCCAATTTTTTGAAAGAAAACAGAGGTGTTATTTGCAAAGTGCCTACCTGTAGATTTTGGCCTCTAGCTCAGCCGCCACCTAGGGAAACCGACCAAACCTGTGCATTTCTGAAAACTAGAGACCTAGGGGAATCCAAGATGGGGTGACTTGTGTGGCTTGGACCAGGTTCTGTTACCCAGAATCCTTTGCAAACCTCAAAATTTGGCTAAAACAACACACAGTCCTCTCATTTCTGTGGCAGAAAGTTCTGGAATCTGAGAGGAGCCACAAATTTCCTTCCACCCAGCGTTCCCCCACGTCTCCCGATAAAAATGATACCTCACTTGTGTGAGTAGGCCTAGCGCCCGCGACAGGAAACGCCCCAAAGCGCTACGTGGACACATCCAATTTTTTGAAAGATAACAGAGGTGTTTTTTGCAAAGTGCCTACTTGTAGATTTTGGCCTGTAGCTCAGCTGGCACCTAAGGAAACCTACCAAACCTGTGCATTTCTGAAAACTAGAGACCTAGGGGAATCCAAGATGGGGTGACTTGTGTGGCTCGGACCATGTTCTGTTACCCAGAATCCTTTGCAAACCTCAAAATTTGGCTAAAAAATCACATGTTCCTCACATTTCTGTGGCAAAAAGTTCTGGAATCTGAGAGGAGCCACAAATTACCTTCCACCCAGCGTTCCCCAAAGTCTCCCGATAAAAATGATACCTCACTTGTGTAGGTAGGCCTAGCGCCTGCGACAGGAAATGCCCCAAAGCGCAACGTGGAAACATCCAATTTTTTTAAAGAAAACAGAGGTGTTTTTTGCAAAGTGCCTACCTGTAGATTTTGGCCTGTAGCTCAGCCGGAACCTAGGGAAACCTACCTAACCTGTGCATTTCTGAAAACTAGAGAGCTAGGGGAATCCAAGATGGGGTGACTTGTGTGGCTCGGACCAGGTTCTGTTACCCAGAATCCTTTGCAAACCTCAAAATTTGGCTAAAAAATCACATGTTCCTCACATTTCTGTGGCAAAAAGATCTGGAATCTGAGAGGAGCCACAAATTTCCTTCCACCCAGCGTTCCCCCAAGTCTCCCGATAAAAATGATACCTCACTTGTGTGGGTAGGCCTAGCGCCTGCGACAGGAAACGCCCCAAAGCGCAACGTGGACACATCCAGTTTTTTTTAAAGAAAACAGAGGTGTTTTTTGCAAAGTGCCTACCTGTAGATTTTTGCCTGTAGCTCAGCCGGAACCTAGGGAAACCTACCAAACCTGTGCATTTCTGAAAACTAGAGACCTAGGGGAATCCAAGATGGGGTGACTTGTGTGGCTCGGACCAGGTTCTGTTACCCAGAATCCTTTGCAAACCTCAAAATTTGGCTAAAAAAACACATGTTCCTCACATTTCTGTGGCAGAAAGTTCTGGAATCTGAGAGGAGCCACAAATTTCCTTCCACCCATCGTTCCCCCACGTCTCCCGATAAAAATTATACCTCACTTGTGTGGGTAGGCCTAGCGCCCGCAACAGGAAACGCCCCAAAGCGCAACGTGGACACATCCAAATTTTTTAAAGAAAACAGAGGTGTTTTTTGCAAAGTGCCTACCTGTAGATTTTGGCCTGTAGCTCAGCCGGCACCTAGGGAAACCTACCAAACCTGTGCATTTCTAAAAACTAGAGACCTAGGGGAGTCCAAGATGGGGTGACTTGTGTGGCTCGGACCAGGTTCTGTTACCCAGAATCCTTTGCAAACCTAAAAATTTGGCTAAAAAAACACATGTTCCTCACGTTTCTGTGGCAGAAAGTTCTGGAATCTGAGAGGAGCCACAAATTACCTTCCACCCAGCGTTCCCTCAAATCTCCCGATAAAAATGATACCTCACTTGTGTGGGTAGGCCTAGCGACCGCAACAGGAAACGCCCCAAAGCGCAACGTGGACACATCCAATTTTTTGAAAGAAAACAGAGGTGTTATTTGCAAAGTGCCTACCTGTAGATTTTGGCCTCAAGCTCAGCCGCCACCTAGGGAAACCTACCAAACCTGTGCATTTCTGAAAACTAGAGACCTAGGGGAATCCAAGATGGGGTGACTTGCGTGGCTCGGACCAGGTTCTGTTACCCAGAATCCTTTGCAAACCTCAAAATTTGGCTAAAAAATCACATGTTCCTCACATTTCTGTGGCAGAAAGTTCTGGAATCTGAGAGGAGCCACAAATTTCCTTCCAACCAGCGTTCCCCCACGTCTCCCGATAAAAATGATACCTCACTTGTGTGGGTAGGCCTAGCGCCCGCAACAGGAAACGCCCCAAAGCGCAACGTGGACACATCCAAATTTTTCAAAGAAAACAGAGGTGTTTTTTGCAAAGTGCCTACCTGTAGATTTTGGCCTGTAGCTCAGCCGGCACCTAGGGAAACCTACCAAACCTGTGCATTTCTAAAAACTAGAGACCTAGTGGAGTCCAGATGGGGTGACTTGTGTGGCTCGGACCAGGTTCTGTTACCCAGAATCCTTTGCAAACCTCAAAATTTGGCTAAAAAAACACATGTTCCTCACATTTCTGTGGCAGAAAGTTCTGGAATCTGAGAGGAGCCACAAATTACCTTCCACCCAGCGTTCCCTCAAGTCTCCCGATAAAAATGATACCTCACTTGTGTGGGTAGGCCTAGCGCCCGCGACAGGAAACGCCCCAAAGCGCAACGTGGACACATCCAATTTTTTTAAAGAAAACAGAGGTGTTATTTGCAAAGTGCCTACCTGTAGATTTTGGCCTCTAGCTCAGCCGCCACCTAGGGAAACCTACCAAACCTGTGCATTTCTGAAAACTAGAGACCTAGGGGAATCCAAGATGGGGTGACTTGTGTGGCTTGGACCAGGTTCTGTTACCCAGAATCCTTTGCAAACCTCAACATTTGGCTAAAAAAACACACAGTCCTCTCTTTTCTGTGGCAGAAAGTTCTGGAATCTGAGAGGAGCCACAAATTTCCTTCCACCCAGCGTTTCCCCACGCCTCCCGATAAAAATGATACCTCACTTGTGTGAGTAGGCCTAGCGCCCGCGACAGGAAACGCCCCAAAGCGGTACGTGGACACATCCAATTTTTTGAAAGAAAACAGAGGTGTTTTTTGCAAAGTGCCTACCTGTAGATTTTGGCCTGTAGCTCAGCTGGCACCTAAGGAAACCTACCAAACCTGTGCATTTCTGAAAACTAGAGACCTAGGGGAATCCAAGATGGGGTGACTTGTGTGGCTCGGACCAGGTTCTGTTACCCAGAATCCTTTGCAAACCTCAATATTTGACTAAAAAATCACATGTTCCTCACATTTCTGTGGCAAAAAGTTCTGGAATCTGAGAGGAGCAACAAATTTCCTTCCACCCAGCGTTCCCCCAAGTCTCCCTGTAAAAATGATACCTCATTTGTGTGGGTAGGCCTAGCGCCTGCGACAGGAAACGCCCCAAAGCGCAAAGTGGACACATCCAATTTTTTGAAAGAAAACAGAGGTGTTTTTTGCAAAGTGCCTACCTGTAGATTTTGGCCTGTAGCTCAGCCGGCACCTAAGGAAACCTACCAAACCTGTGCATTTCTGAAAACTAGAGACCTAGGGGAATCCAAGATGGGATGACTTGTGTGGCTCGGACCAGGTTCTGTTACCCAGAATCCTTTGCAAACCTCAAAATTTGGCTAAAAAATAACATGTTCCTCACATTTCTGTGGCAAAAAGATCTAGAATCTGAGGCGAGCCACAAATTTCCTTCCACCCAGCGTTCCCCCAAGTCTCCCGATAAAAATGATACCTCACTTGTGTGGGTAGGCCTAGCGCCTGCGACAGGAAATGCCCCAAAGCGCAACGTGGACAAATCCAATTTTTTTAAAGAAAACAGAGGTGTTTTTTGCAAAGTGCCTACCTGTAGATTTTGGCCTGTAGCTCAGCCGGAACCTAGGGAAACCTACCAAACTTGTGCATTTCTGAAAACTAGAGACCTAGGGGAATCCAAGATTGGGTGACTTGTGTGGCTCGGACCAGGTTCAGTTACCCAGAATCCTTTGCAAACCTCAAAATTTGGCTAACAAAACACATGTTCCTCACATTTCTGTGGCAGAAAGTTCTGGAATCTGAGAGGAGCCACAAATTTCTTTCCACCCAGCGTTCCCCCACGTCTCCCGATAAAAATGATACCTCACTTGTGTGGGTAGGCCTAGCGCCCGCGACAGGAAACGCCCCAAAGCGCAACGTGGACACATCCAAATTTTTGAAAGAAAACAGAGGTGTTTTTTGCAAAGTGCCTACCTGTAGATTTTGGCCTGTAGCTCAGCCGGCACCTGGGGAAACCTACCAAACCTGTGCATTTCTAAAAACTAGAGACCTAGGGGAGTCCAAGATGGGGTGACTTGTGTGGCTCGGACCCAGGTTCTGTTACCCAGAATCCTTTGCAAACCTCAAAATTTGGCTAAAAAATCACATGTTCCTCACATTTCTGTGGCAGAAAGTTCTGGAATCTGAGAGGAGCCACAAATTTCCTTCCACCCAGCGTTCCCCCACGTCTCCCGATAAAAATGATACCTCACTTGTGTGAGTAGGCCTAGCGCCCGCGACAGGAAACGCCCCAAAGCGCAACGTGGACACATCCAATTTTTTGAAAGAAAACAGAGGTGTTTTTTGCAAAGTGCCTACCTGTAGATTTTGGCCTGTAGCTCAGCCGGCACCTAAGGAAACCTACCAAACCTGTGCATTTCTGAAAACTAGAGACCTAGGGGAATCCAAGATGGGGTGACTTGTGTGGCTCGGACCAGGTTCTGTTACCCAGAATCCTTTGCAAACCTCAAAATTTGGCTAAAAAAACACACGGTCCTCACATTTCTGTGGGAGAAAGTTCTGGAATCTGAGAGGAGCCACAAATTGCCTTCCACCCAGCGTTCCCCTACGTCTCCCGATAAAAATGATACCTCACTTGTGTGAGTAGGCCTAGCGCCCGCGACAGGAAACGCCCCAAAGCGCAACGTGGACACATCCAATTTTTTGAAAGAAAACAGAGGTGTTTTTTGCAAAGTGCCTACCTGTAGATTTTGGCCTGTAGCTCAGCCGGCACCTAAGGAAACCTACCAAACCTGTGCATTTCTGAAAACTAGTGACCTAGGGGAATCCAAGATGGGGTGACTTGTGTGGCTCGGACCAGGTTCTGTTACCCAGAATCCTTTGCAAACCTCAAAATTTGGCTAAAAAAATCACATGTTCCTCACATTTCTGTGGCAACAAGTTCTGGAATCTGAGAGGAGCCACAAATTACCTTCCACCCAGCGTTCCCCGAAGTCTCCCGATAAAAATGATACCTCACTTGTGTGGGTAGGCCTAGCGCCTGCGACAGGAAACGCCCCAAAGCGCAAAGTGGACACATCCAATTTTTTGAAAGAAAACAGAGGTGTTTTTTGCAAAGTGCCTACCTGTAGATTTTGGCCTGTAGCTCAGCCGGAACCTAGGGAAACCTACCAAACCTGTGCATTTCTGAAAACTAGAGACCTAGGGGAATCCAAGATGGGGTGACTTGTGTGGCTCGGACCAAGTTCTGTTACCCAGAATCCTTTGCAAACCTCAAAATTTGGCTAAAAAAACACATGTTCCTCACATTTCTGTGGCAGAAAGTTCTGGAATCTGAGAGGAGCCACAAATTTCCTTCCACCCAGCGTTCCCCCACGTCTCCCGATAAAAATTATACCTCATTTGTGTGGGTAGGCCTAGCGCCCGCGACAGGAAACGCCCCAAAGCGCAACGTGGACACATCCACATTTTTGAAAGAAAACAGAGGAGTTTTTTGCAAAGTGCCTACCTGTAGATTTTGGCCTGTAGCTCAGCCGGCACCTGGGGAAACCTACCAAACCTGTGCATTTCTAAAAACTAGAGACCTAGAGGAGTCCAAGATGGCGTGACTTGTGTGGCTCGGACCAGGATCTGTTACCCAGAATCCTTTGCAAACCTCAAAATTTGGCTAAAAAATCACACATTCCTCACATTTCTGTGGCAGAAAGTTCTAGAATCTGAGAGGAGCCATAAATTTCCTACCACCCAGCGTTCCCCCACGTCTCCCGATAAAAATGATACCTCACTTGTGTGAGTAGGCCTAGCGCCCGCGACAGGAAATGACCCAAAGCGCAACGTGGACACATCCAATTTTTTGAAAGAAAACAGAGGTGTTTTTTGCAAAGTGCCTACCTGTAGATTTTGGCCTGTAGCTCAGCCGGAACCTAGGAAAACCTAACCAAACCTGTGCATTTCTAAAAACTAGAGACCTAGGGGAGTCCAAGATGGGGTGACTTGTGTGGCTCGGACCAGGTTCTGTTACAGAATCCTTTGCAAACCTCAAAATTTGGCGAAAAAAACACATGTTCCTCACATTTCTGTGGCAGAAAGTTCTGGAATCTGAGAGGAGCCACAAATTACCTTCCACCCAGCGTTCCCCCAAGTCTCCCGATAAAAATGATACCTCACTTGTGTGGGTAGGCCTAGCGCCCGCGACAGGAAACGCCCCAAAGCGCAACGTGGACACATCCAATTTTTTGAAAGAAAACAGAGGTGTTTTTTACAAAGTGCCTACCTGTAGATTTTGGCCTGTAGCTCAGCCGCCACCTAGGGTAACCTACCAAACCTGTGCATTTCTGAAAACTAGAGACCTAGGGGAATCCAAGATGGGGTGACTTGTGTGGCTCGGACCAGGTTCTGTTACCCAGAATCCTTTGCAAACCTCAAAATTTGGCTAAAAAATCACATGTTCCTCACATTTCTGTGGCAAAAAGTCCTGGAATCTGAGAGGAGCCACAAATTACCTTCCACCCAGCGTTCCCCAAAGTCTCCCGATAAAAATGATACCTCCCTTGTGTGGGTAGGCCTAGCGCCTGCGACAGGAAACGCCCCAAAGCGCAACGTGGACACATCCAATTTTTTTAAAGAAAACAGAGGTGTTTTTTGCAAAGTGCCTACCTGTAGATTTTGGCCTGTAGCTCAGCCGGAACCTAGGGAAACCTACCAAACCTGTGCATTTCTGAAAACTAGAGACCTAGGGGAATCCAAGATTGAATGACTTGTGTGGCTCGGACCAGGTTCTGTTACCCAGAATCCTTTGCAAACCTCATCATTTGGCTAAAAAAACACATGTTCCTCACATTTCTGTGGCAGAAAGTTCTGGAATCTGAGAGGAGCCACAAATTTCCTTCCACCCAGCATTCCCCCAAGTCTCCCGATAAAAATGATACCTCACTTGTGTGGGTAGGCCTAGCGCCCGCGACAGAAAACGCCCCAAAGCGCAACGTGGACACATCCAATTTTTTTTAAGAAAACAGAGGTGTTTTTTGCAAAGTGCCTACCTGTAGATTTCTGCCTCTAGCTCAGCCGCCACCTAGGGAAACCTACCGAACCTGTGCATTTCTGAAAACTAGAGACCTTTTGGAATCCAAGATGGGGTGACTTGTGTGGCTCGGACCAGGTTCTGTTCCCCAGAATCCTTTGCAAACCTCAAAATTTGGCTAAAAAAACACATGTTCCTCACATTTCTGTGGCAGAAAGTTCTGGAATCTGAGAGGAGCCACAAATTTCCTTCCACCCAGCGTTTCCCAACGTCTCCCGATAAAAATGATACCTCACTTGTGTGGGTAGGCCTAGCGCCCGCGACAGGAAACGCCCCAAAGCGCAACGTGGACACATCCAATTATTTTAAAGAAAACCGAGGTGTTTTTTGCAAAGTGCCTACCTGTAGATTTTGGCCTGTAGCTCAGCTGGCACCTAAGGAAACCTACCAAACCTGTGCATTTCTGAAAACTAGAGACCTAGGGGAATCCAAGATGGGGTGACTTGTGTGGCTCGGACAAGGTTCTGTTACCCAGAATCCTTTGCAAACCTCAAAATTTGGCTAAAAAATCACACGTTCCTCACATTTCTGTGGCAAAAAGTTCTGGAATCTGAGAGGAGCCACAAATTACCTTCCACCCAGCGTTCCCCAAAGTCTCCCGATAAAAATGATACCTCACTTGTGTGGGTAGGCCTAGCGCCTGCGACAGGAAACGCCCCAAAGCGCAACGTGGACACATCCAATTTTTTTAAAGAAAACAGAGGTGTTTTTTGCAAAGTGCCTACCTGTAGATTTTGGCCTGTAGCTCAGCCGGAACCTAGGGAAACCTACCAAACCTGTGCATTTCTGAAAACTAGAGACCTAGGGGAATCCAAGATGGGGTGACTTGTGTGGCTCGGACAAGGTTCTGTTACCCAGAATCCTTTGCAAACCTCACAATTTGACTAAAAAATCACATGTTCCTCACATTTCTGTGGCAAAAAGTTCTGGAATCTGAGAGGAGCCACAAATTTCCTTCCACCCAGCGTTCCCCCAAGTCTCCCGATAAAAATGATACCTCACTTGTGTGGGTAGGCCTAGCGCCTGCGACAGGAAACGCCCCAAAGCGCAACGTGGACACATCCAATTTTTTGAAAGAAAACAGAGGTGTTTTTTGCAAAGTGCCTACCTGTAGATTTTGGCCTGTAGCTCAGCTGGAACCTAGGGAAACCTACCAAACCTGTGCATTTCTAAAAACTAGAGACCTAGAGGAGTCCAAGATGGGGTGACTTGTGTGGCTCGGACCAGGATCTGTTACCCAGAATCCTTTGCAAACCTCAAAATTTGGCTAAAAAATCACACATTCCTCACATTTCTGTGGCAGAAAGTTCTGGAATCTGAGAGGAGCCATAAATTTCCTACCACCCAGCGTTCCCCCACGTCTCCCGATAAAAATGATACCTCACTTGTGTGAGTAGGCCTAGCGCCCGCGACAGGAGATGACCCAAAGCGCAACGTGGACACATCCAATTTTTTGAAAGAAAACAGAGGTGTTTTTTGCAAAGTGCCTACCTGTAGATTTTGGCCTGTAGCTCAGCCGGAACCTAGGAAAACCTAACCAAACCTGTGCATTTCTAAAAACTAGAGACCTAGGGGAGTCCAAGATGGGGTGACTTGTGTGGCTCGGACCAGGTTCTGTTACAGAATCCTTTGCAAACCTCAAAATTTGGCGAAAAAAACACATGTTCCTCACATTTCTGTGGCAGAAAGTTCTGGAATCTGAGAGGAGCCACAAATTACCTTCCACCCAGCGTTCCCCCAAGTCTCCCGATAAAAATGATACCTCACTTGTGTGGGTAGGCCTAGCGCCCGCGACAGGAAACGCCCCAAAGCGCAACGTGGACACATCCAATTTTTTGAAAGAAAACAGAGGTGTTTTTTACAAAGTGCCTACCTGTAGATTTTGGCCTGTAGCTCAGCCGCCACCTAGGGTAACCTACCAAACCTGTGCATTTCTGAAAACTAGAGACCTAGGGGAATCCAAGATGGGGTGACTTGTGTGGCTCGGACCAGGTTCTGTTACCCAGAATCCTTTGCAAACCTCAAAATTTGGCTAAAAAATCACATGTTCCTCACATTTCTGTGGCAAAAAGTCCTGGAATCTGAGAGGAGCCACAAATTACCTTCCACCCAGCGTTCCCCAAAGTCTCCCGATAAAAATGATACCTCCCTTGTGTGGGTAGGCCTAGCGCCTGCGACAGGAAACGCCCCAAAGCGCAACGTGGACACATCCAATTTTTTTAAAGAAAACAGAGGTGTTTTTTGCAAAGTGCCTACCTGTAGATTTTGGCCTGTAGCTCAGCCGGAACCTAGGGAAACCTACCAAACCTGTGCATTTCTGAAAACTAGAGACCTAGGGGAATCCAAGATTGAATGACTTGTGTGGCTCGGACCAGGTTCTGTTACCCAGAATCCTTTGCAAACCTCATAATTTGGCTAAAAAAACACATGTTCCTCACATTTCTGTGGCAGAAAGTTCTGGAATCTGAGAGGAGCCACAAATTTCCTTCCACCCAGCATTCCCCCAAGTCTCCTGATAAAAATGATACCTCACTTGTGTGGGTAGGCCTAGCGCCCGCGACAGGAAACGCCCCAAAGCGCAACGTTGACACATCCAATTTTTTGAAAGAAAACAGAGGTGTTTTTTGCAAAGTGCCTACCTGTAGATTTCTGCCTCTAGCTCAGCCGCCACCTAGGGAAACCTACCGAACCTGTGCATTTCTGAAAACTAGAGACCTTTTGGAATCCAAGATGGGGTGACTTGTGTGGCTCGGACCAGGTTCTGTTCCCCAGAATCCTTTGCAAACCTCAAAATTTGGCTAAAAAAAACACATGTACCTCACATTTCTGTGGCAGAAAGTTCTGGAATCTGAGAGGAGCCACAAATTTCCTTCCACCCTGCGTTTCCCAACGTCTCCCGATAAAAATGATACCTCACTTGTGTGGGTAGGCCTAGCGCCCGCGACAGGAAACGCCCCAAAGCGCAACGTGGACACATCCACATTTTTTAAAGAAAACAGAGGAGTTTTTTGCAAAGTGCCTACCTGTAGATTTTGGCCTGTAGCTCAGCCGGCACCTGGGGAAACCTACCAAACCTGTGCATTTCTAAAAACTAGAGACCTAGAGGAGTCCAAGATGGGGTGACTTGTGTGGCTCGGACCAGGATCTGTTACCCAGAATCCTTTGCAAACCTCAAAATTTGGCTAAAAAATCACACATTCCTCACATTTCTGTGGCAGAAAGTTCTGGAATCTGAGAGGAGCCATAAATTTCCTACCACCCAGCGTTCCCCCACGTCTCCCGATAAAAATGATACCTCACTTGTGTGAGTAGGCCTAGCGCCCGCGACAGGAGATGACCCAAAGCGCAACGTGGACACATCCAATTTTTTGAAAGAAAACAGAGGTGTTTTTTGCAAAGTGCCTACCTGTAGATTTTGGCCTGTAGCTCAGCCGGAACCTAGGAAAACCTAACCAAACCTGTGCATTTCTAAAAACTAGAGACCTAGGGGAGTCCAAGATGGGGTGACTTGTGTGGCTCGGACCAGGTTCTGTTACAGAATCCTTTGCAAACCTCAAAATTTGGCGAAAAAAACACATGTTCCTCACATTTCTGTGGCAGAAAGTTCTGGAATCTGAGAGGAGCCACAAATTACCTTCCACCCAGCGTTCCCCCAAGTCTCCCGATAAAAATGATACCTCACTTGTGTGGGTAGGCCTAGCGCCCGCGACAGGAAACGCCCCAAAGCGCAAAGTGGACACATCCAATTTTTTGAAAGAAAACAGAGGTGTTTTTTACAAAGTGCCTACCTGTAGATTTTGGCCTGTAGCTCAGCCGCCACCTAGGGTAACCTACCAAACCTGTGCATTTCTGAAAACTAGAGACCTAGGGGAATCCAAGATGGGGTGACTTGTGTGGCTCGGACCAGGTTCTGTTACCCAGAATCCTTTGCAAACCTCAAAATTTGGCTAAAAAATCACATGTTCCTCACATTTCTGTGGCAAAAAGTCCTGGAATCTGAGAGGAGCCACAAATTACCTTCCACCCAGCGTTCCCCAAAGTCTCCCGATAAAAATGATACCTCCCTTGTGTGGGTAGGCCTAGCGCCTGCGACAGGAAACGCCCCAAAGCGCAACGTGGACACATCCAATTTTTTTAAAGAAAACAGAGGTGTTTTTTGCAAAGTGCCTACCTGTAGATTTTGGCCTGTAGCTCAGCCGGAACCTAGGGAAACCTACCAAACCTGTGCATTTCTGAAAACTAGAGACCTAGGGGAATCCAAGATTGAATGACTTGTGTGGCTCGGACCAGGTTCTGTTACCCAGAATCCTTTGCAAACCTCATAATTTGGCTAAAAAAACACATGTTCCTCACATTTCTGTGGCAGAAAGTTCTGGAATCTGAGAGGAGCCACAAATTTCCTTCCACCCAGCATTCCCCCAAGTCTCCTGATAAAAATGATACCTCACTTGTGTGGGTAGGCCTAGCGCCCGCGACAGGAAACGCCCCAAAGCGCAACGTTGACACATCCAATTTTTTGAAAGAAAACAGAGGTGTTTTTTGCAAAGTGCCTACCTGTAGATTTCTGCCTCTAGCTCAGCCGCCACCTAGGGAAACCTACCGAACCTGTGCATTTCTGAAAACTAGAGACCTTTTGGAATCCAAGATGGGGTGACTTGTGTGGCTCGGACCAGGTTCTGTTCCCCAGAATCCTTTGCAAACCTCAAAATTTGGCTAAAAAAACACATGTACCTCACATTTCTGTGGCAGAAAGTTCTGGAATCTGAGAGGAGCCACAAATTTCCTTCCACCCAGCGTTTCCCAACGTCTCCCGATAAAAATGATACCTCACTTGTGTGGGTAGGCCTAGCGCCCGCGACAGGAAACGCCCCAAAGCGCAACGTGGACACATCCAATTATTTTAAAGAAAACCGAGGTGTTTTTTGCAAAGTGCCTACCTGTAGATTTTGGCCTGTAGCTCAGCCGGAACCTAGGGAAACCTACCAAACCTGTGCATTTCTGAAAACTAGAGACCTAGGGGAATCCAAGATGGGGTGACTTGTGTGGCTCGGACAAGGTTCTGTTACCCAGAATCCTTTGCAAACCTCACAATTTGACTAAAAAATCACATGTTCCTCACATTTCTGTGGCAAAAAGTTCTGGAATCTGAGAGGAGCCACAAATTTCCTTCCACCCAGCGTTCCCCCAAGTCTCCCGATAAAAATGATACCTCACTTGTGTGGGTAGGCCTAGCGCCTGCGACAGGAAACGCCCCAAAGCGCAACGTGGACACATCCAATTTTTTGAAAGAAAACAGAGGTGTTTTTTGCAAAGTGCCTACCTGTAGATTTTGGCCTGTAGCTCAGCCGGCACCTAAGGAAACCTATCAAACCTGTGCATTTCTGAAAACTAGAGACCTAGGGGAATCCAAGATGGGGTGACTTGTGTGGCTCGGACCAGGTTCTGTTACCCAGAATCCTTTGCAAACCTCAAAATTTGGCTACAAAATCACATGTTCCTCACATTTCTGTGGCAAAAAGATCTGGAATCTGAGAGGAGCCACAAATTTCCTTCCACCCAGCGTTCCCCCAAGTCTCCCGATAAAAATGATACCTCACGTGTGTGGGTAGGCCTAGCGCCTGCGACAGGAAATGCCCCAAAGCGCAACGTGGACAAATCCAATTTTTTGAAAGAAAACAGAGGTGTTTTTTGCAAAGTGCCTACCTGTAGATTTTGGCCTGTAGCTCAGCCGGAACCTAGGGAAACCTACCAAACCTGTGCATTTCTAAAAACTAGAGACCTAGGGGAGTCCAAGATGGGGTGACTTGTGTGGCTCGGACCAGGTTATGTTACAGAATCCTTTGCAAACCTCAAAATTTGGCTAAAAAAACACATGTTCCTCACATTTCTGTGGCAGAAAGTTCTGGAATCTGAGAGGAGCCACAAATGACCTTCCACCCAGCGTTCCCCCACGTCTCCCGATAAAAATGATACCTCACTTGTGTGGGTAGGCCTAGCGCCCGCGACAGGAAACGCCCCAAAGCGCAACGTGGACACATCCAATTTTTTGAAAGAAAACAGAGGTGTTTTTTACAAAGTGCCTACCTGTAGATTTTGGCCTGTAGCTCAGCCGCCACCTAGGGAAACCTACCAAACCTGTGCATTTCTGAAAACTAGAGACCTAGGGGAATCCAAGATGGGGTGACTTGTGAGGCTCGGACCAGGTTCTGTTACCCAGAATCCTTTGCAAACCTCAAAATTTGGCTAAAAAATCACATGTTCCTCACATTTCTGTGGCAACAAGCCTGGAATCTGAGAGGAGCCACAAATTACCTTCCACCCAGAGTTCCCCAAAGTCTCCCGATAAAAATGATACCTCACTTGTGTGGGTAGGCCTAGCGCCTGCGACAGGAAATGCCCCAAAGCGCAACGTGGACACATCCAATTTTTTTAAAGAAAACAGAGGTGTTTTTTGCAAAGTGCCTACCTGTAGATTTTGGCCTGTAGCTCAGCCGGAACCTAGGGAAACCTACCAAACCTGTGCATTTCTGAAAACTAGAGACCTAGGGGAGTCCAAGATTGAATGACTTGTGTGGCTCGGACCAGGTTCTGTTACCCAGAATCCTTTGCAAACCTCATCATTTGGCTAAAAAAACACATGTTCCTCACATTTCTGTGGCAGAAAGTTCTGGAATCTGAGAGGAGCCACAAATTTCCTTCCACCCAGCATTCCCCCAAGTCTCCCGATAAAAATGATACCTCACTTGTGTGGGTAGGCCTAGCGCCCGCGACAGGAAACGCCCCAAAGCGCAACGTGGACACATCCAATTTTTTTAAAGAAAACAGAGGTGTTTTTTGCAAAGTGCCTACCTGTAGATTTCTGCCTCTAGCTCAGCCGCCACCTAGGGAAACCTACCAAACCTGTGCATTTCTGAAAACAAGAGACCTTTTGGAATCCAAGATGGGGTGACTTGTGTGGCTCGGACCAGGTTCTGTTCCCCAGAATCCTTTGCAAACCTCAAAATTTGGCTAAAAAAACACATGTTCCTCACATTTCTGTGGCAGAAAGTTCTGGAATCTGAGAGGAGCCACAAATTTCCTTCCACCCAGCGTTTCCCAACGTCTCCCGATAAAAATGATACCTCACTTGTGTGGGTAGGCCTAGCGCCCGCGACAGGAAACGCCCCAAAGCGCAACGTGGACACATCCAATTATTTTAAAGAAAACCGAGGTGTTTTTTGCAAAGTGCCTACCTGTAGATTTTGGCCTGTAGCTCAGCTGGCACCTAAGGAAACCTACCAAACCTGTGCATTTCTGAAAACTAGAGACCTAGGGGAATCCAAGATGGGGTGGATTTGTGTGGCTCGGACCAGGTTCTGTTACCCAGAATCCTTTGCAAACCTCAAAATTTGGCTAAAAAATCACATGTTCCTCACATTTCTGTGGCAAAAAGTTCTGGAATCTGAGAGGAGCCACAAATTACCTTCCACCCAGCGTTCCCCAAAGTCTCCCGATAAAAATGATACCTCACTTGTGTGGGTAGGCCTAGCGCCTGCGTCAGGAAACGCCCCAAAGCGCAACGTGGACACATCCAATTTTTTGAAAGAAAACAGAGGTGTTTTTTGCAAAGTGCCTACCTGTAGATTTTGGCCTGTAGCTCAGCCGGAACCTAGGGAAACCTACCAAACCTGTGCATTTCTGAAAACTAGAGACCTAGGGGAATCCAAGATGGGGTGACTTGTGTGGCTCGGACAAGGTTCTGTTACCCAGAATCCTTTGCAAACCTCACAATTTGACTAAAAAATCACATGTTCCTCACATTTCTGTGGCAAAAAGTTCTGGAATCTGAGAGGAGCCACAAATTTCCTTCCACCCAGCGTTCCCCCAAGTCTCCCGATAAAAATGATACCTCACTTGTGTGGGTAGGCCTAGCGCCCGCGACAGGAAACGCCCCAAAGCGCAACGTGGACACATCCAATTTTTTAAAAGAAAACAGAGGTGTTTTTTGCAAAGTGCCTACCTGTAGATTTTGGCCTGTAGCTCAGCCGGCACCTAAGGAAACCTACCAAACCTGTGCATTTCTGAAAACTAGAGACCTAGGGGAATCCAAGATAGGGTGACTTGTGTGGCTCGGACCAGGTTCTGTTACCCAGAATCCTTTGCAAACCTCAAAATTTGGCTAAAAAAACACACGGTCCTCACATTTCTGTGGCAGAAAGTTCTGGAATCTGAGAGGAGCCACAAATTTCCTTCCACCCAGCGTTCCCCCACATCTCCCGATAAAAATGATACCTCACTTGTGTGAGTAGGCCTAGCGCCCGCGACAGGAAATACCCGAAAGCGCAACGTGGACACATCCAATTTTTTTAAAGAAAACAGAGGTGTTTTTTGCAAAGTGCCTACCTGTAGATTTTGGCCTGTAGCTCAGCCGGAACCTAGGGAAACCTACCAAACCTGTGCATTTCTAAAAACTAGAGACCTAGGGGAGTCCAAGATGGGGTGACTTGTGTGGCTCGGACCAGGTTCTGTTACCCAGAATCCTTTGCAAACCTCAAAATTTGGCTAAAAAAACACATGTTCCTCACATTTCTGTGGCAGAAAGTTCTGGAATCTGAGAGGAGCCACAAATTACCTTCCACCCAGCATTCCCCCACATCTCCCGATAAAAATGATACCTCACTTGTGTGGGTAGGCCTAGCGCCCGCGACAGGAAACGCCCCAAAGCGCAACGTGGAAACATCCAATTTTTTTGAAGAAAACAGAGGTGTTTTTTGCAAAGTGCCTACCTGTAGATTTTGGCCTGTAGCTCAGCCGCCACCTAGGGAAACCTACCAAACCTGTGCATTTCTGAAAACTAGAGACCTAGGGGAATCCAAGATGGGGTGACTTGTGTGGCTCGGACCAGGTTCTGTTACCCAGAATCCTTTGCAAACCTCAAAATTTGGCTAAAAAAACACATGTTCCTCACATTTCTGTGGCAGAAAGTTCTGGAATCTGAGAGGAGCCACAAATTTCCTTCCACCCAGCGTTCCCCCAAGTCTCCTGATAAAAATGATACCTCACTTGTGTGGGTAGGCCTAGCGCCCGCGACAGGAAACGCCCCAAAGCGCAACGTGGACACATCCAATTTTTTGAAAGAAAACAGAGGTGTTTTTTGCAAAGTGCCTACCTGTAGATTTTGGCCTGTAGCACAGCCGGCACCTAGGGAAACATACCAAACCTGTGCATTTCTGGAAACTAGAGACCTAGGGGAATCCAAAATGGGGTGACTTGTGTGGCTCGGACCAGGTTCTGTTACCCAGAATCCTTTGCAAACCTCAAAATTTGGCTAAAAAATCACATGTTCCTCACATTTCTGTGGCAAAAAGTTCTGGAATCTGAGAGGAGCCACAAATGTCCTTCCAACCAGCGTTCCCCCAAGTCTCCAGATAAAAATGATACCTCACTTGTGTAGGTAGGCCTAGCGCCCGCGACAGGAAACGCCCCAAAGTGCAACGTGGACACATCCAATTTTTTGAAAGAAAACAGAGGTGTTTTTTGCAAAGTGCCAACCTGTAGATTTTGGCCTGTAGCTCAGCCGGAACCTAGGGAAACCTACCAAACCTGTGCATTTCTGAAAACTAGAGACCTAGGAGAATCCAAGATTGAATGACTTTTGTGGCTCGGACCAGGTTCTGTTACCCAGAATCCTTTGCAAACCTCATAATTTGGCTAAAAAAACACATGTTCCTCACATTTCTGTGGCAGAAAGTTCTGGAATCTGAGAGGAGCCACAAATTTCCTTCCACCCAGCATTCCCCCAAGTCTCCCGATAAAAATGATACCTCACTTGTGTGGGTAGGCCTAGCGCCCGCGACAGGAAACGCCCCAAAGCGCAACGTGGACACATCCAATTTTTTTAAAGAAAACAGAGGTGTTTTTTGCAAAGTGCCTACCTGTAGATTTCTGCCTCTAGCTCAGCCGCCACCTAGGGAAACCTACCAAACCTGTGCATTTCTGAAAACTAGAGACCTTTTGGAATCCAAAATGGGGTGACTTGTGTGGCTCGGACCAGGTTCTGTTCCCCAGAATCCTTTGCAAACCTCAAAATTTGGCTAAAAAAACACATGTTCCTCACATTTCTGTGGCAGAAAGTTCTGGAATCTGAGAGGAGCCACAAATTTCCTTCCACCCAGCGTTTCCCAACGTCTCCCGATAAAAATGATACCTCACTTGTGTTGGTAGGCCTAGCGCCCGCGACAGGAAACGCCCCAAAGCGCAACGTGGACACATCCAATTTTTTTAAAGAAAACCGAGGTGTTTTTTGCAAAGTGCCTACCTGTAGATTTTGGCCTGTAGCTCAGCTGGCACCTAAGGAAACCTACCAAACCTGTGCATTTCTGAAAACTAGAGACCTAGGGGAATCCAAGATGGGGTGACTTGTGTGGCTCGGACCAGGTTCTGTTACCCAGAATTCTTTGCAAACCTCAAAATTTGGCTAAAAAATCACATGTTCCTCACATTTCTGTGGCAAAAAGTTCTGGAATCTGAGAGGAGCCACAAATTACCTTCCACCCACCGTTCCTCAAAGTCTCCCGATAAAAATGATACCTCACTTGTGTGGGTAGGCCTAGCGCCTGCGACAGGAAACGCCCCAAAGCGCAACGTGGACACATCCAATTTTTTTAAAGAAAACAGAGGTGTTTTTTGCAAAGTGCCTACCTGTAGATTTTGGCCTGTAGCTCAGCCGGAACCTAGGGAAACCTACCAAACCTGCGCATTTCTGAAAACTAGAGACCTAGGGGAATCCAAGATGGGGTGACTTGTGTGGCTCGGACAAGGTTCTGTTACCCAGAATCCTTTGCAAACCTCAAAATTTGGCTAAAAAATCACATGTTCCTCACATTTCTGTGGCAAAAAGTTCTGGAATCTGAGAGGAGCCACAAATTTCCTTCCACCCAGCGTTCCCCCAAGTCTCCCGATAAAAATGATACCTCACTTGTGTGGGTAGGCCTAGCGCCTGCGACAGGAAACGCCCCAAAGCGCAACGTGGACACATCCAATTTTTTGAAAGAAAACAGAGGTGTTTTTTGCAAAGTGCCTACCTGTAGATTTTGGCATGTAGCTCAGCCGGCACCTAAGGAAACCTACCAAACCTGTGCATTTCTGAAAACTAGAGACCTTTTGGAATCCAAGATGGGGTGACTTGTGTGGCTCGGACCAGGTTCTGTTACCCAGAATCCTTTGCAAACCTCAAAATTTGGCTACAAAATCACATGTTCCTCACATTTATGTGGCAAAAAGTTCTGGAATCTGAGAGGAGCCACAAATTTCCTTCCACCCAGCGTTCCCCCAAGTCTCCCGATAAAAATGATACCTCACATGTGTGGGTAGGCCTAGCGCCTGCGACAGGAAATGCCCCAAAGCGCAACGTGGGCAAATCCAATTTTTTGAAAGAAAACAGAGGTGTTTTTTGCAAAGTGCCTACCTGTAGATTTTGGCCTGTAGCTCAGCCGCCACCTAGGGAAACCTACCAAACCTGTGCATTTCTGAAAACTAGAGACCTAGGGGAATCCAAGATGGGGTTACTTGTGTGGCTCGGACCAGGTTCTGTTACCCAGAATCCTTTGCAAACCTCAAAATTTGGCTACAAAATCACATGTTCCTCACATTTCTGTGGCAAAAAGTTCTGGAATCTGAGAGGAGCCACAAATTTCCTTCCACCCAGCGTTCCCCCAAGTCTCCCGATAAAAATGATACCTCACTTGTGTGGGTAGGCCTAGCGCCCGCGACAGGAAACGCCCCAAAGCGCAACGTGGACACATCCAATTTTTTGAAAGAAAACAGAGGTGTTTTTTACAAAGTGCCTACCTGTAGATTTTGGCCTGTAGCTCAGCCGCCACCTAGGGAAACCTACCAAACCTGTGCATTTCTGAAAACTAGAGACCTAGGGGAATCCAAGATGGGGTGACTTGTGAGGCTCGGACCAGGTTCTGTTACCCAGAATCCTTTGCAAACCACAAAATTTGGCTAAAAAAAACACACGGTCCTCACATTTCTGTGGCAGAAAGTTCTGGAATCTGAGAGGAGCCACAAATTTCCTTCCACCCAGCATGCCCCCAAGTCTCCCGATAAAAATGATACCTCACTTGTGTGGGTAGGCCTAGCGCCCGCGACAGGAAACGCCCCAAAGCGCAACGTGGACACATCCAATTTTTTTAAAGAAAACAGAGGTGTTTTTTGCAAAGTCCTACCTGTAGATTTCTGCTTCTAGCTCAGCCGCCACCTAGGGAAACCTACCAAACCTGTGCATTTCTGAAAACTAGAGACCTTTTGGAATCCAAGATGGGGTGACTTGTGTGGCTCGGACCAGGTTCTGTTCCCCAGAATCCTTTGCAAACCTCAAAATTTGGCTAAAAAAACACATGTTCCTCACATTTCTGTGGCAGAAAGTTCTGGAATCTGAGAGGAGCCACAAATTTCCTTCCACCCAGCGTTTCCCAACGTCTCCCGATAAAAATGATACC
This sequence comes from Pleurodeles waltl, assembly GCF_031143425.1. Classification (NCBI taxonomy): domain Eukaryota; kingdom Metazoa; phylum Chordata; class Amphibia; order Caudata; family Salamandridae; genus Pleurodeles; species Pleurodeles waltl. The sequence goes on along the minus strand of NW_027149862.1, from coordinate 110,148 downwards.
TCACTTGTGTGGGTAGGCCTAGCGCCCGCGACAAGAAATGCCCCAAAGCGCAACGTGGACACATCCAATTATTTTAAAGAAAACCGAGGTGTTTTTTGCAAAGTGCCTACCTGTAGATTTTGGCCTGTAGCTCAGCTGGCACCTAAGGAAACCTACCAAACCTGTGCATTTGTGAAAACTAGAGACCTAGGGGAATCCAAGATGGGGTGGATTTGTGTGGCTCGGACCAGGTTCTGTTACCCAGAATCCTTTCCAAACCTCAAAATTTGGCTAAAAAATCACATGTTCCTCACATTTCTGTGGCAAAAAGTTCTGGAATCTGAGAGGAGCCACAAATTACCTTCCACCCAGCGTTCCCCAAAGTCTCCCGATAAAAATGATACCTCACTTGTGTGGGTAGGCCTAGCGCCTGCGATAGGAAACGCCCCAAAGCGCAACGTGGACACATCCAATTTTTTTAAAGAAAACAGAGGTGTTTTTTGCAAAGTGCCTACCTGTAGATTTTGGCCTGTAGCTCAGCCGGAACCTAGGGAAACCTACCAAACCTGTGCATTTCTGAAAACTAGAGACCTAGGGGAATCCAAGATGGGGTGACTTGTGTGGCTCGGACAAGGTTCTGTTACCCAGAATCCTTTGCAAACCTCACAATTTGACTAAAAAATCACATGTTCCTCACATTTCTGTGGCAAAAAGTTCTGGAATCTGAGAGGAGCCACAAATTTCCTTCCACCCAGCGTTCCCCCAAGTCTCCCGATAAAAATAATACCTCACTTGTGTGGGTAGGCCTAGCGCCCGCGACAGGAAACGCCCCAAAGCGCAACGTGGACACATCCAATTTTTTTAAAGAAAACAGAGGTGTTTTTTGCAAAGTGCCAACCTGTAGATTTTGGCCTGTAGCTCAGCCGGCACCTAAGGAAACCTACCAAACCTGTGCATTTCTGAAAACTAGAGACCTAGGGGAATCCAAGATAGGGTGACTTGTGTGGCTCGGACCAGGTTCTGTTACCCAGAATCCTTTGCAAACCTCAAAATTTGGCTAAAAAAACACACGGTCCTCACATTTCTGTGGCAGAAAGTTCTGGAATCTGAGAGGAGCCACAAATTTCCTTCCACCCAGCGTTCCCCCACGTCTCCCGATAAAAATGATACCTCACTTGTGTGAGTAGGCCTAGCGCCCGCGACAGGAAACGCCCCAAAGCGCAACATGGACACATCCAATTTTTTTAAAGAAAACAGAGGTGTTTTTTGCAAAGTGCCTACCTGTAGATTTTGGCCTGTAGCTCAGCCGGCACCTAAGGAAACCTACCAAACCTGTGCATTTCTGAAAACTAGAGACCTGGCGGAATCCAAGATAGAGTGACTTGTTTGGCTCGGACCAGGTTCTGTTACCCAGAATCCTTTGCAAACCTCAAAATTTGGCTAAAAAAACACATGTTCCTCACATTTCTGTAGCAGAAAGTTCTGGAATCTGAGAGGAGCCACAAATTTCCTTCCACCCAGCGTTCCCCCACGTCTCCCGATAAAAATGATACTTCACTTGTGTGGGTAGGCCTAGCGCCCGTGACAGGAAACGCCCCAAAGGGCAACATGGACACATCCAATTTTTTGAAAGAAAACAGAGGTGTTTTTTGCAAAGTGCCTACCTGTAGATTTTGGCCTGTAGCTCAGCCGGAACCTAGGGAAACCTACCAAACCTGTGCATTTCTAAAAACTAGAGACCTAGGGGAGTCCAAGATGGGGTGACTTTTGTGGCTCTGACCAGGTTCTGTTACCCAGAATCCTTTGCAAACCTCAAAATTTAGCTAAAAAAACACATGTTCCTCACATTTCTGTGGCAGAAAGTTCTGGAATCTGAGAGGAGCCACAAATTACCTTCCACCCAGCATTCCCCCACGTCTCCCGATAAAAATGATACCTCACTTGTGTGGGTAGGCCTAGCGCCCGCGACAGGAAACGCCCCAAAGCGCAACGTGGACACATCCAATTTTTTGATAGAAAACAGAGGTGTTTTTTGCAAAGTGCCTACCTGTAGATTTTGGCCTGTAGCTCAGCCGCCACCTAGGGAAACCTACCAAACCTGTGCATTTCTAAAAACTAGAGACCTAGGGGAATCCAAGATGGGGTGACTTGTGTGGCTCGGACCAGGTTCTGTTACCCAGAATCCTTTGCAAACCTCAAAATTTGGCTAAAAAAACACATGTTCCTCACATTTCTGTGGCAGAAAGTTCTGGAATCTGAGAGGAGCCACAAATTTCCTTCCACCCAGCGTTCCCCCAAGTCTCCTGATAAAAATGATACCTCACTTGTGTGGGTAGGCCTAGCGCCCGCGACAGGAAACGCCCCAAAGCGCAACGTGGACACATCCAATTTTTTTAAAGAAAACAGAGGTGTTTTTTGCAAAGTGCCTACCTGTAGATTTTGGCCTGTATCTCAGCCGGCACCTAAGGAAACCTACCAAACCTGTGCATTTCTGAAAACTAGAGACCTAGGGGAATCCAAGATAGGGTGACTTGTGTGGCTCGGACCAGGTTCTGTTACCCAGAATCCTTTGCAAACCTCAAAATTTGGCTAAAAAAACACACGGTCCTCACATTTCTGTGGCAGAAAGTTCTGGAATCTGAGAGGAGCCACAAATTTCCTTCCACCCAGCGTTCCCCCACGTCTCCCGATAAAAATGATACCTCACTTGTGTGAGTAGGCCTAGCGCCCGCGACAGGAAACGCCCCAAAGCGCAACATGGACACATCCAATTTTTTTAAAGAAAACAGAGGTGTTTTTTGCAAAGTGCCTACCTGTAGATTTTGGCCTGTAGCTCAGCCGGCACCTAAGGAAACCTACCAAACCTGTGCATTTCTGAAAACTAGAGACCTAGCGGAATCCAAGATAGGGTGACTTGTTTGGCTCGGACCAGGTTCTGTTACCCAGAATCCTTTGCAAACCTCAAAATTTGGCTAAAAAAACACACGGTCCTCACATTTCTGTGGCAGAAAGTTCTGGAATCTGAGAGGAGCCACAAATTACCTTCCACCCAGCATTCCCCCACGTCTCCCGATAAAAATGATACCTCACTTGTGTGGGTAGGCCTAGCGCCCGTGACAGGAAACGCCCCAAAGCGCAACGTGGACACATCCAATTTTTTTAAAGAAAACAGAGGTGTTTTTTGCAAAGTGCCTACCTGTAGATTTTGGCCTGTAGCTCAGCCGCCACCTAGGGAAACCTACCAAACCTGTGCATTTCTAAAAACTAGAGACCTAGGGGAATCCAAGATGGGGTGACTTGTGTGGCTCGGACCAGGTTCTGTTACCCAGAATCCTTTGCAAACCTCAAAATTTGGCTAAAAAAACACATGTTCCTCACATTTCTGTGGCAGAAAGTTCTGGAATCTGAGAGGAGCCACAAATTTCCTTCCACCCAGCGTTCCCCCAAGTCTCCTGATAAAAATGATACCTCACTTGTGTGGGTAGGCCTAGCGCCCGCGACAGGAAACGCCCCAAAGCGCAACGTTGACACATCCAATTTTTTGAAAGAAAACAGAGGTGTTTTTTGCAAAGTGCCTACCTGTAGATTTTGGCCTGTAGCACAGCTGGCACCTAGGGAAACATACCAAACCTGTGCATTTCTGGAAACTAGAGACCTAGGGGAATCCAAAATGGGGTGACTTGTGTGGCTCGGACCAGGTTCTGTTACCCAGAATCCTTTGCAAACCTCAAAATTTGGCTAAAAAATCACATGTTCCTCACATTTCTGTGGCAAAAAGTTCTGGAATCTGAGAGGAGCCACAAATGTCCTTCCACCCAGCGTTCCCCCACATCTCCCGATAAAAATGATACCTCACTTGTGTGAGTAGGCCTAGCGCCCGCGACAGGAAATACCCGAAAGCGCAACGTGGACACATCCAATTTTTTTAAAGAAAACAGAGGTGTTTTTTGCAAAGTGCCTACCTGTAGATTTTGGCCTGTAGCTCAGCCGGAACCTAGGGAAACCTACCAAACCTGTGCATTTCTAAAAACTAGAGACCTAGGGGAGTCCAAGATGGGGTGACTTGTGTGGCTCGGACCAGGTTCTGTTACCCAGAATCCTTTGCAAACCTCAAAATTTGGCTAAAAAAACACATGTTCCTCACATTTCTGTGGCAGAAAGTTCTGGAATCTGAGAGGAGCCACAAATTACCTTCCACCCAGCATTCCCCCACGTCTCCCGATAAAAATGATACCTCACTTGTGTGGGTAGGCCTAGCGCCCGCGACAGGAAACGCCCCAAAGCGCAACGTGGACACATCCAATTTTTTGAAAGAAAACAGAGGTGTTTTTTGCAAAGTGCCTACCTGTAGATTTTGGCCTGTAGCTCAGCCGCCACCTAGGGAAACCTACCAAACCTGTGCATTTCTAAAAACTAGAGACCTAGGGGAATCCAAGATGGGGTGACTTGTGTGGCTCGGACCAGGTTCTGTTACCCAGAATCCTTTGCAAACCTCAAAATTTGGCTAAAAAAACACATGTTCCTCACATTTCTGTGGCAGAAAGTTCTGGAATCTGAGAGGAGCCACAAATTTCCTTCCACCCAGCGTTCCCCCAAGTCTCCTGATAAAAATGATACCTCACTTGTGTGGGTAGGCCTAGCGCCCGCGACAGGAAACGCCCCAAAGCGCAACGTTGACACATCCAATTTTTTGAAAGAAAACAGAGGTGTTTTTTGCAAAGTGCCTACCTGTAGATTTTGGCCTGTAGCACAGCTGGCACCTAGGGAAACATACCACACCTGTGCATTTCTGGAAACTAGAGACCTAGGGGAATCCAAAATGGGGTGACTTGTGTGGCTCGGACCAGGTTCTGTTACCCAGAATCCTTTGCAAACCTCAAAATTTGGCTAAAAAAATCACATGTTCCTCACATTTCTGTGGCAAAAAGTTCTGGAATCTGAGAGGAGCCACAAATGTCCTTCCACCCAGCGTTCCCCCACATCTCCCGATAAAAATGATACCTCACTTGTGTGAGTAGGCCTAGCGCCCGCGACAGGAAATACCCGAAAGCGCAACGTGGACACATCCAATTTTTTTAAAGAAAACAGAGGTGTTTTTTGCAAAGTGCCTACCTGTAGATTTTGGCCTGTAGCTCAGCCGGAACCTAGGGAAACCTACCAAACCTGTGCATTTCTAAAAACTAGAGACCTAGGGGAGTCCAAGATGGGGTGACTTGTGTGGCTCGGACCAGGTTCTGTTACCCAGAATCCTTTGCAAACCTCAAAATTTGGCTAAAAAAACACATGTTCCTCACATTTCTGTGGCAGAAAGTTCTGGAATCTGAGAGGAGCCACAAATTACCTTCCACCCAGCATTCCCCCACGTCTCCCGATAAAAATGATACCTCACTTGTGTGGGTAGGCCTAGCGCCCGCGACAGGAAACGCCCCAAAGCGCAACGTGGACACATCCAATTTTTTGAAAGAAAACAGAGGTGTTTTTTGCAAAGTGCCTACCTGTAGATTTTGGCCTGTAGCTCAGCCGCCACCTAGGGAAACCTACCAAACCTGTGCATTTCTGAAAACTAGAGACCTAGGGGAATCCAAGATGGGGTGACTTGTGTGGCTCGGACCAGGTTCTGTTACCCAGAATCCTTTGCAAACCTCAAAATTTGGCTAAAAAAACACATGTTCCTCACATTTCTGTGGCAGAAAGTTCTGGAATCTGAGAGGAGCCACAAATGTCCTTCCACCCAGCGTTCCCCCAAGTCTCCTGATAAAAATGATACCTCACTTGTGTGGGTAGGCCTAGCGCCCGCGACAGGAAACGCCCCAAAGCGCAACGTTGACACATCCAATTTTTTGAAAGAAAACAGAGGTGTTTTTTGCAAAGTGCCTACCTGTAGATTTTTGCCTGTACCACAGCCGGCACCTAGGGAAACATACCAAACCTGTGCATTTCTGGAAACTAGAGACCTAGGGGAATCCAAAATGGGGTGACTTGTGTGGCTCGGACCAGGTTCTGTTACCCAGAATCCTTTGCAAACCTCAAAATTTGGCTAAAAAATCACATGTTCCTCACATTTCTGTGGCAAAAAGTTCTGGAATCTGAGAGGAGCCACAAATGTCCTTCCAACCAGCGTTCCCCCAAGTCTCCCGATAAAAATGATATCTCACTTGTGTGGGTAGGCCTAGCGCCCGCGACAGGAAACGCCCCAAAGTGCAACGTGGACACATCCAATTTTTTGAAAGAAAACAGAGGTGTTTTTTGCAAAGTGCCAACCTGTAGATTTTGGCCTGTAGCTCAGCCGGAACCTAGGGAAACCTACCAAACCTGTGCATTTCTGAAAACTAGAGACCTAGAAGAATCCAAGATGGGGTGACTTGTGTGGCTCGGACCAGGTTCTGTTACCCAGAATCCTTTGCAAACCTCAAAATTTGGCTAAAAAAACACATGTTCCTCACATTTCTGTGGCAGAAAGTTCTGGAATCTGAGAGGAGCCACAAATTTCCTTCCACCCAGCGTTCCCCCAAGTCTCCTGATAAAAATGATACCTCACTTGTGTGGGTAGGCCTAGCGCCCGCGACAGGAAACGCCCCAAAGCGCAACGTTGACACATCCAATTTTTTGAAAGAAAACAGAGGTGTTTTTTGCAAAGTGCCTACCTGTAGATTTTGGCCTGTAGCACAGCTGGCACCTAGGGAAACATACCAAACCTGTGCATTTCTGGAAACTAGAGACCTAGGGGAATCCAAAATGGGGTGACTTGTGTGGCTCGGACCAGGTTCTGTTACCCAGAATCCTTTGCAAACCTCAAAATTTGGCTAAAAAATCACATGTTCCTCACATTTCTGTGGCAAAAAGTTCTGGAATCTGAGAGGAGCCACAAATGTCCTTCCACCCAGCGTTCCCCCACATCTCCCGATAAAAATGATACCTCACTTGTGTGAGTAGGCCTAGCGCCCGCGACAGGAAATACCCGAAAGCGCAACGTGGACACATCCAATTTTTTTAAAGAAAACAGAGGTGTTTTTTGCAAAGTGCCTACCTGTAGATTTTGGCCTGTAGCTCAGCCGGAACCTAGGGAAACCTACCAAACCTGTGCATTTCTAAAAACTAGAGACCTAGGGGAGTCCAAGATGGGGTGACTTGTGTGGCTCGGACCAGGTTCTGTTACCCAGAATCCTTTGCAAACCTCAAAATTTGGCTAAAAAAACACATGTTCCTCACATTTCTGTGGCAGAAAGTTCTGGAATCTGAGAGGAGCCACAAATTACCTTCCACCCAGCATTCCCCCACGTCTCCCGATAAAAATGATACCTCACTTGTGTGGGTAGGCCTAGCGCCCGCGACAGGAAACGCCCCAAAGCGCAACGTTGACACATCCAATTTTTTGAAAGAAAACAGAGGTGTTTTTTGCAAAGTGCCTACCTGTAGATTTTTGCCTGTAGCACAGCCGGCACCTAGGGAAACATACCAAACCTGTGCATTTCTGGAAACTAGAGACCTAGAGGAATCCAAAATGGGGTGACTTGTGTGGCTCGGACCAGGTTCTGTTACCCAGAATCCTTTGCAAACCTCAAAATTTGGCTAAAAAATCACATGTTCCTCACATTTCTGTGGCAAAAAGTTCTGGAATCTGAGAGGAGCCACAAATGTCCTTCCAACCAGCGTTCCCCCAAGTCTCCCGATAAAAATGATATCTTACTTGTGTGGGTAGGCCTAGCGCCCGCGACAGGAAACGCCCCAACGTGCAACGTGGACACATCCAATTTTTTGAAAGAAAACAGAGGTGTTTTTTGCAAAGTGCCAACCTGTAGATTTTGGCCTGTAGCTCAGCCGGAACCTAGGGAAACCTACCAAACCTGTGCATTTCTGAAAACTAGAGACCTAGGGGAATCCAAGATGGGGTGACTTGTGTGGCTCGGACCAGGTTCTGTTACCCAGAATCCTTTGCAAACCTCAAAATTTGGCTAAAAAATCACATGTTCCTCACATTTCTGTGGCAACAAGTTCTGGAATCTGAGAGAATCCGCAAATTACCTTCCACCCAGCGTTCCCCAAAGTCTCCCGATAAAAATGATACCTCACTTGTGTGGGTAGGCCTGGCGCCTACGACAGGAAACGCCCCAAAGCGCAACGTGGACACATCCAATTTTTTGAAAGAAAACAGAGGTGTTTTTTGCAAAGTGCCTACCTGTAGATTTTGGCCTGTAGCTCAGCCGGAACCTAGGGAAACCTACCAAACCTGTGCATTTCTGAAAACTAGAGACCTAGGGGAATCCAAGATTGAATGACTTTTGTGGCTCGGACCAGGTTCTGTTACCCAGAATCCTTTGCAAACCTCATAATTTGGCTAAAAAAACACATGTTCCTCACATTTCTGTGGCAGAAAGTTCTGGAATCTGAGAGGAGCCACAAATTTCCTTCCACCCAGCATTCCCCCAAGTCTCCCGATAAAAATGATACCTCACTTGTGTGGGTAGGCCTAGCGCCCGCGACAGGAAACGCCCCAAAGCGCAACGTGGACACATCCAATTTTTTGAAAGAAAACAGAGGTGTTTTTTGCAAAGTGCCTACCTGTAGATTTCTGCCTCTAGCTCAGCCGCCACCTAGGGAAACCTACCAAACCTGTGCATTTCTGAAAACTAGAGACCTTTTGGAATCCAAGATGGGGTGACTTGTGTGGCTCGGACCAGGTTCTGTTCCCCAGAATCCTTTGCAAACCTCAAAATTTGGCTAAAAAAACACATGTTCCTCACATTTCTGTGGCAGAAAGTTCTGGAATCTGAGAGGAGCCACAAATTTCCTTCCACCCAGCGTTTCCCAACGTCTCCCGATAAAAATGATACCTCACTTGTGTTGGTAGGCCTAGCGCCCGCGACAGGAAACGCCCCAAAGCGCAACGTGGACACATCCAATTTTTTTAAAGAAAACCGAGGTGTTTTTTGCAAAGTGCCTACCTGTAGATTTTGGCCTGTAGCTCAGCTGGCACCTAAGGAAACCTACCAAACCTGTGCATTTCTGAAAACTAGAGACCTAGGGGAATCCAAGATGGGGTGACTTGTGTGGCTCGGACCAGGTTCTGTTACCCAGAATCCTTTGCAAACCTCAAAATTTGGCTAAAAAATCACATGTTCCTCACATTTCTGTGGCAGAAAGTTCTGGAATCTGAGAGGAGCCACAAATTACCTTCCACCCAGCGTTCCCCAAAGTCTCCCGATAAAAATGATACCTCACTTGTGTGGGTAAGGCCTAGCGCCCGCGACAGGAAACACCCCAAAGCGCAACGTTGACACATCCAATTTTTTGAAAGAAAACAGAGGTGTTTTTTGCAAAGTGCCTACCTGTAGATTTTTGCCTGTAGCACAGCCGGCACCTAGGGAAACATACCAAACCTGTGCATTTCTGGAAACTAGAGACCTAGGGGAATCCAAAATGGGGTGACTTGGGTGGCTCGGACCAGGTTCTGTTACCCAGAATCCTTTGCAAACCTCAAAATTTGGCTAAAAAATCACATGTTCCTCACATTTCTGTGGCAAAAAGTTCTGGAATCTGAGAGGAGCCACAAATGTCCTTCCAACCAGCGTTCCCCCAAGTCTCCCGATAAAAATGATATCTCACTTGTGTGGGTAGGCCTAGCGCCCGCGACAGGAAACGCCCCAAAGTGCAACGTGGACACATCCAATTTTTTGAAAGAAAACAGAGGTGTTTTTTGCAAAGTGCCAACCTGTAGATTTTGGCCTGTAGCTCAGCCGGAACCTAGGGAAACCTACCAAACCTGTGCATTTCTGAAAACTAGAGACCTAGGGGAATCCAAGATGGGGTGACTTGTGTGGCTCGGACCAGGTTCTGTTACCCAGAATCCTTTGCAAACCTCAAAATTTGGCTAAAAAAACACATGTTCCTCACATTTCTGTGGCAGAAAGTTCTGGAATCTGAGAGGAGCCACAAATTTCCTTCTACCCAGCGTTCCCCCAAGTCTCCTGATAAAAATGATACCTCACTTGTGTGGGTAGGCCTAGCGCCCGCGACAGGAAACGCCCCAAAGCGCAACGTTGACACATCCAATTTTTTGAAAGAAAACAGAGGTGTTTTTTGCAAAGTGCCTACTTGTAGATTTTGGCCTGTAGCACAGCTGGCACCTAGGGAAACATACCAAACCTGTGCATTTCTGGAAACTAGAGACCTAGGGGAATCCAAAATGGGGTGACTTGTGTGGCTCGGACCAGGTTCTGTTACCCTGAATCCTTTGCAAACCTCAAAATTTGGCTAAAAAATCACATGTTCCTCACATTTCTGTGGCAAAAAGTTCTGGAATCTGAGAGGAGCCACTAATGTCCTTCCACCCAGCGTTCCCCCACATCTCCCGATAAAAATGATACCTCACTTGTGTGAGTAGGCCTAGCGCCCGCGACAGGAAATACCCGAAAGCGCAACGTGGACACATCCAATTTTTTTAAAGAAAACAGAGGTGTTTTTTGCAAAGTGCCTACCTGTAGATTTTGGCCTGTAGCTCAGCCGGAACCTAGGGAAACCTACCAAACCTGTGCATTTCTAAAAACTAGAGACCTAGGGGAGTCCAAGATGGGGTGACTTGTGTGGCTCGGACCAGGTTCTGTTACCCAGAATCCTTTGCAAACCTCAAAATTTGGCTAAAAAAACACATGTTCCTCACATTTCGGCGGCAGAAAGTTCTGGAATCTGAGAGGAGCCACAAATTACCTTCCACCCAGCATTCCCCCACGTCTCCCGATAAAAATGATACCTCACTTGTGTGGGTAGGCCTAGCGCCCGCGACAGGAAACGCCCCAAAGCGCAACGTGGACACATCCAATTTTTTGAAAGAAAACAGAGGTGTTTTTTGCAAAGTGCCTACCTGTAGATTTTGGCCTGTAGCTCAGCCGCCACCTAGGGAAACCTACCAAACCTGTGCATTTCTGAAAACTAGAGACCTAGGGGAATCCAAGATGGGGTGACTTGTGTGGCTCGGACCAGGTTCTGTTACCCAGAATCCTTTGCAAACCTCAAAATTTGGCTAAAAAACACATGTTCCTCACATTTCTGTGGCAGAAAGTTCTGGAATCTGAGAGGAGCCACAAATTTCCTTCCACCCAGCGTTCCCCCAAGTCTCCTGATAAAAATGATACCTCACTTGTGTGGGTAGGCCTAGCGCCCGCGACAGGAAACGCCCCAAAGCGCAACGTTGACACATCCAATTTTTTGAAAGAAAACAGAGGTGTTTTTTGCAAAGTGCCTACCTGTAGATTTTGGCCCTGTAGCACAGCTGGCACCTAGGGAAACATACCAAACCTGTGCATTTCTGGAAACTAGAGACCTAGGGGAATCCAAAATGGGGTGACTTGTGTGGCTCGGACCAGGTTCTGTTACCCAGAATCCTTTGCAAACCTCAAAATTTGGCTAAAAAATCACATGTTCCTCACATTTCTGTGGCAAAAAGTTCTGGAATCTGAGAGGAGCCACAAATGTCCTTCCACCCAGCGTTCCCCCACATCTCCCGATAAAAATGATACCTCACTTGTGTGAGTAGGCCTAGCGCCCGCGACAGGAAATACCCGAAAGCGCAACGTGGACACATCCAATTTTTTTAAAGAAAACAGAGGTGTTTTTTTGCAAAGTGCCTACCTGTAGATTTTGGCCTGTAGCTCAGCCGGAACCTAGGGAAACCTACCAAACCTGTGCATTTCTAAAAACTAGAGACCTAGGGGAGTCCAAGATGGGGTGACTTGTGTGGCTCGGACCAGGTTCTGTTACCCAGAATCCTTTGCAAACCTCAAAATTTGGCTAAAAAAACACATGTTCCTCACATTTCTGTGGCAGAAAGTTCTGGAATCTGAGAGGAGCCACAAATTACCTTCCACCCAGCATTCCCCCACGTCTCCCGATAAAAATGATACCTCACTTGTGTGGGTAGGCCTAGCGCCCGCGACAGGAAACGCCCCAAAGCGCAACGTTGACACATCCAATTTTTTGAAAGAAAACAGAGGTGTTTTTTGCAAAGTGCCTACCTGTAGATTTTTGCCTGTAGCACAGCCGGCACCTAGGGAAACATACCAAACCTGTGCATTTCTGGAAACTAGAGACCTAGAGGAATCCAAAATGGGGTGACTTGTGTGGCTCGGACCAGGTTCTGTTACCCAGAATCCTTTGCAAACCTCAAAATTTGGCTAAAAAATCACATGTTCCTCACATTTCTGTGGCAAAAAGTTCTGGAATCTGAGAGGAGCCACAAATGTCCTTCCAACCAGCGTTCCCCCAAGTCTCCCGATAAAAATGATATCTTACTTGTGTGGGTAGGCCTAGCGCCCGCGACAGGAAACGCCCCAACGTGCAACGTGGACACATCCAATTTTTTGAAAGAAAACAGAGGTGTTTTTTGCAAAGTGCCAACCTGTAGATTTTGGCCTGTAGCTCAGCCGGAACCTAGGGAAACCTACCAAACCTGTGCATTTCTGAAAACTAGAGACCTAGGGGAATCCAAGATGGGGTGACTTGTGTGGCTCGGACCAGGTTCTGTTACCCAGAATCCTTTGCAAACCTCAAAATTTGGCTAAAAAATCACATGTTCCTCACATTTCTGTGGCAACAAGTTCTGGAATCTGAGAGAATCCGCAAATTACCTTCCACCCAGCGTTCCCCAAAGTCTCCCGATAAAAATGATACCTCACTTGTGTGGGTAGGCCTGGCGCCTACGACAGGAAACGCCCCAAAGCGCAACGTGGACACATCCAATTTTTTGAAAGAAAACAGAGGTGTTTTTTGCAAAGTGCCTACCTGTAGATTTTGGCCTGTAGCTCAGCCGGAACCTAGGGAAACCTACCAAACCTGTGCATTTCTGAAAACTAGAGACCTAGGGGAATCCAAGATTGAATGACTTTTGTGGCTCGGACCAGGTTCTGTTACCCAGAATCCTTTGCAAACCTCATAATTTGGCTAAAAAAACACATGTTCCTCACATTTCTGTGGCAGAAAGTTCTGGAATCTGAGAGGAGCCACAAATTTCCTTCCACCCAGCATTCCCCCAAGTCTCCCGATAAAAATGATACCTCACTTGTGTGGGTAGGCCTAGCGCCCGCGACAGGAAACGCCCCAAAGCGCAACGTGGACACATCCAATTTTTTGAAAGAAAACAGAGGTGTTTTTTGCAAAGTGCCTACCTGTAGATTTCTGCCTCTAGCTCAGCCGCCACCTAGGGAAACCTACCAAACCTGTGCATTTCTGAAAACTAGAGACCTTTTGGAATCCAAGATGGGGTGACTTGTGTGGCTCGGACCAGGTTCTGTTCCCCAGAATCCTTTGCAAACCTCAAAATTTGGCTAAAAAAACACATGTTCCTCACATTTCTGTGGCAGAAAGTTCTGGAATCTGAGAGGAGCCACAAATTTCCTTCCACCCAGCGTTTCCCAACGTCTCCCGATAAAAATGATACCTCACTTGTGTTGGTAGGCCTAGCGCCCGCGACAGGAAACGCCCCAAAGCGCAACGTGGACACATCCAATTTTTTTAAAGAAAACCGAGGTGTTTTTTGCAAAGTGCCTACCTGTAGATTTTGGCCTGTAGCTCAGCTGGCACCTAAGGAAACCTACCAAACCTGTGCATTTCTGAAAACTAGAGACCTAGGGGAATCCAAGATGGGGTGACTTGTGTGGCTCGGACCAGGTTCTGTTACCCAGAATCCTTTGCAAACCTCAAAATTTGGCTAAAAAATCACATGTTCCTCACATTTCTGTGGCAGAAAGTTCTGGAATCTGAGAGGAGCCACAAATTACCTTCCACCCAGCGTTCCCCAAAGTCTCCCGATAAAAATGATACCTCACTTGTGTGGGTAGGCCTAGCGCCCGCGACAGGAAACACCCCAAAGCGCAACGTTGACACATCCAATTTTTTGAAAGAAAACAGAGGTGTTTTTTGCAAAGTGCCTACCTGTAGATTTTTGCCTGTAGCACAGCCGGCACCTAGGGAAACATACCAAACCTGTGCATTTCTGGAAACTAGAGACCTAGGGGAATCCAAAATGGGGTGACTTGGGTGGCTCGGACCAGGTTCTGTTACCCAGAATCCTTTGCAAACCTCAAAATTTGGCTAAAAAATCACATGTTCCTCACATTTCTGTGGCAAAAAGTTCTGGAATCTGAGAGGAGCCACAAATGTCCTTCCAACCAGCGTTCCCCCAAGTCTCCCGATAAAAATGATATCTCACTTGTGTGGGTAGGCCTAGCGCCCGCGACAGGAAACGCCCCAAAGTGCAACGTGGACACATCCAATTTTTTGAAAGAAAACAGAGGTGTTTTTTGCAAAGTGCCAACCTGTAGATTTTGGCCTGTAGCTCAGCCGGAACCTAGGGAAACCTACCAAACCTGTGCATTTCTGAAAACTAGAGACCTAGGGGAATCCAAGATGGGGTGACTTGTGTGGCTCGGACCAGGTTCTGTTACCCAGAATCCTTTGCAAACCTCAAAATTTGTCTAAAAAAACACATGTTCCTCACATTTCTGTGGCAGAAAGTTCTGGAATCTGAGAGGAGCCACAAATTTCCTTCTACCCAGCGTTCCCCCAAGTCTCCTGATAAAAATGATACCTCACTTGTGTGGGTAGGCCTAGCGCCCGCGACAGGAAACGCCCCAAAGCGCAACGTTGACACATCCAATTTTTTGAAAGAAAACAGAGGTGTTTTTTGCAAAGTGCCTACCTGTAGATTTTGGCCTGTAGCACAGCTGGCACCTAGGGAAACATACCAAACCTGTGCATTTCTGGAAACTAGAGACCTAGGGGAATCCAAAATGGGGTGACTTGTGTGGCTCGGACCAGGTTCTGTTACCCTGAATCCTTTGCAAACCTCAAAATTTGGCTAAAAAATCACATGTTCCTCACATTTCTGTGGCAAAAAGTTCTGGAATCTGAGAGGAGCCACTAATGTCCTTCCACCCAGCGTTCCCCCACATCTCCCGATAAAAATGATACCTCACTTGTGTGAGTAGGCCTAGCGCCCGCGACAGGAAATACCCGAAAGCGCAACGTGGACACATCCAATTTTTTTAAAGAAAACAGAGGTGTTTTTTGCAAAGTGCCTACCTGTAGATTTTGGCCTGTAGCTCAGCCGGAACCTAGGGAAACCTACCAAACCTGTGCATTTCTAAAAACTAGAGACCTAGGGGAGTCCAAGATGGGGTGACTTGTGTGGCTCGGACCAGGTTCTGTTACCCAGAATCCTTTGCAAACCTCAAAATTTGGCTAAAAAAAACACATGTTCCTCACATTTCGGCGGCAGAAAGTTCTGGAATCTGAGAGGAGCCACAAATTACCTTCCACCCAGCATTCCCCCACGTCTCCCGATAAAAATGATACCTCACTTGTGTGGGTAGGCCTAGCGCCCGCGACAGGAAACGCCCCAAAGCGCAACGTGGACACATCCAATTTTTTGAAAGAAAACAGAGGTGTTTTTTGCAAAGTGCCTACCTGTAGATTTTGGCCTGTAGCTCAGCCGCCACCTAGGGAAACCTACCAAACCTGTGCATTTCTGAAAACTAGAGACCTAGGGGAATCCAAGATGGGGTGACTTGTGTGGCTCGGACCAGGTTCTGTTACCCAGAATCCTTTGCAAACCTCAAAATTTGGCTAAAAAACACATGTTCCTCACATTTCTGTGGCAGAAAGTTCTGGAATCTGAGAGGAGCCACAAATTTCCTTCCACCCAGCGTTCCCCCAAGTCTCCTGATAAAAATGATACCTCACTTGTGTGGGTAGGCCTAGCGCCCGCGACAGGAAACGCCCCAAAGCGCAACGTTGACACATCCAATTTTTTGAAAGAAAACAGAGGTGTTTTTTGCAAAGTGCCTACCTGTAGATTTTTGCCTGTAGCACAGCCGGCACCTAGGGAAACATACCAAACCTGTGCATTTCTGGAAACTAGAGACCTAGGGGAATCCAAAATGGGGTGACTTGTGTGGCTCGGACCAGGTTCTGTTACCCAGAATCCTTTGCAAACCTCAAAATTTGGCTAAAAAATCACATGTTCCTCACATTTCTGTGGCAAAAAGTTCTGGAATCTGAGAGGAGCCACAAATGTCCTTCCAACCAGCGTTCCCCCAAGTCTCCCGATAAAAATGATATCTCACTTGTGTGGGTAGGCCTAGCGCCCGCGACAGGAAACGCCCCAAAGTGCAACGTGGACACATCCAATTTTTTGAAAGAAAACAGAGGTGTTTTTTGCAAAGTGCCAACCTGTAGATTTTGGCCTGTAGCTCAGCCGGAACCTAGGGAAACCTACCAAACCTGTGCATTTCTGAAAACTAGAGACCTAGGGGAATCCAAGATGGGGTGACTTGTGTGGCTCGGACCAGGTTCTGTTACCCAGAATCCTTTGCAAACCTCAAAATTTGGCTAAAAAATCACATGTTCCTCACATTTCTGTGGCAACAAGTTCTGGAATCTGAGAGAATCCGCAAATTACCTTCCACCCAGCGTTCCCCAAAGTCTCCAGATAAAAATGATACCTCACTTGTGTGGGTAGGCCTGGCGCCTGAGACAGGAAACGCCCCAAAGCGCAACGTGGACACATCCAATTTTTTGAAAGAAAACAGAGGTGTTTTTTGCAAAGTGCCTACCTGTAGATTTTGGCCTGTAGCTCAGCCGGAACCTAGGGAAACCTACCAAACCTGTGCATTTCTGAAAACTAGAGACCTAGGGGAATCCAAGATTGAATGACTTTTGTGGCTCGGACCAGGTTCTGTTACCCAGAATCCTTTGCAAACCTCATAATTTGGCTAAAAAAACACATGTTCCTCACATTTCTGTGGCAGAAAGTTCTGGAATCTGAGAGGAGCCACAAATTTCCTTCCACCCAGCATTCCCCCAAGTCTCCCGATAAAAATGATACCTCACTTGTGTGGGTAGGCCTAGCGCCCGCGACAGGAAACGCCCCAAAGCGCAACGTGGACACATCCAATTTTTTGAAAGAAAACAGAGGTGTTTTTTGCAAAGTGCCTACCTGTAGATTTCTGCCTCTAGCTCAGCCGCCACCTAGGGAAACCTACCAAACCTGTGCATTTCTGAAAACTAGAGACCTTTTGGAATCCAAGATGGGGTGACTTGTTTGGCTCGGACCAGGTTCTGTTCCCCAGAATCCTTTGCAAACCTCAAAATTTGGCTAAAAAAACACATGTTCCTCACATTTCTGTGGCAGAAAGTTCTGGAATCTGAGAGGAGCCACAAATTTCCTTCCACCCAGCGTTTCCCAATGTCTCCCGATAAAAATGATACCTCACTTGTGTTGGTAGGCCTAGCGCCCGCGACAGGAAACGCCCCAAAGCGCAACGTGGACACATCCAATTTTTTTAAAGAAAACCGAGGTGTTTTTTGCAAAGTGCCTACCTGTAGATTTTGGCCTGTAGCTCAGCCGGAACCTAGGGAAACCTACCAAACCTGTGCATTTCTGAAAACTAGAGACCTAGGGGAATCCAAGATGGGGTGACTTGTGTGGCTCAGACAAGGTTCTGTTACCCAGAATCCTTTGCAAACCTCACAATTTGACTAAAAAATCACATGTTCCTCACATTTCTGTGGCAAAAAGTTCTGGAATCTGAGAGGAGCCACAAATTTCCTTCCACCCAGCGTTCCCCCAAGTCTCCCGATAAAAATGATACCTCACTTGTGTGGGTAGGCCTAGCGCCTGCGACAGGAAACGCCCCAAAGCGCAACGTGGACACATCCAATTTTTTGAAAGAAAACAGAGGTGTTTTTTGCAAAGTGCCTACCTGTAGATTTTGGCCTGTAGCTCAGCCGGCACCTAAGGAAACCTACCAAACCTGTGCATTTCTGAAAACTAGAGACCTTTTGGAATCCAAGATGGGGTGACTTGTGTGGCTCGGACCAGGTTCTGTTACCCAGAATCCTTTGCAAACCTCAAAATTTGGCTACAAAATCACATGTTCCTCACATTTATGTGGCAAAAAGTTCTGGAATCTGAGAGGAGCCACAAATTTCCTTCCACCCAGCGTTCCCCCAAGTCTCCCGATAAAAATGATACCTCACGTGTGTGGGTAGGTCTAGCGCCTGCAACAGGAAATGCCCCAAAGCGCAACGTGGACAAATCCAATTTTTTGAAAGAAAACAGAGGTGTTTTTTGCAAAGTGCCTACCTGTAGATTTTGGCCTGTAGCTCAGCCGCCACCTAGGGAAACCTACCAAACCTGTGCATTTCTGAAAACTAGAGACCTAGGGGAATCCAAGATGGGGTGACTTGTGTGGCTCGGACCAGGTTCTGTTACCCAGAATCCTTTGCAAACCTCAAAATTTGGCTAAAAAAACACATGTTCCTCATATTTCTGTGGCAGAAAGTTCTGGAATCTGAGAGGAGCCACAAATTTCCTTCCAGACAGCGTTCCCCCACGTCTCCCGATAAAAATGATACCTCACTTGTGTGGGTAGGCCTAGCGCCCGCGACAGGATACGCCCCAAAGCGCAACGTGAACACATCCAAATTTTTGAAGGAAAACAGAGGTGTTTTTTGCAAAGTGCGTACCTGTAGATTTTGGCCTGTAGCTCAGCCGGCACCTGGAGAAACCTACCAAACCTGTGCATTTCTAAAAACTAGAGACCTAGGGGAGTCCAAGATGGGGTGACTTGTGTGGATCGGACCAGGTTCTGTTACCCAGAATCCTTTGCAAACCTCAGAATTTGGCTAAAAAATCACATGTTCCTCACATTTCTGTGGCAGAAAGTTCTGGAATCTGAGAGGAGCCACAAATTTCCTTCCACCCAGCGTTCCCCCACATCTCCCGATAAAAATGATACCTCACTTGTGTGAGTAGGCCTAGCGCCCGCGACAGGAAATGCCCGAAAGCGCAACGTGGACACATCCAATTTTTTTAAAGAAAACAGAGGTGTTTTTTGCAAAGTGCCTACCTGTAGATTTTGGCCTGTAGCTCAGCCGGAACCTAGGGAAACCTACCAAACCTGTGCATTTCTGAAAACTAGAGACCTAGGGGAATCCAAGATTGAATAACTTTTGTGGCTCGGACCAGGTTCTGTTACCCAGAATCCTTTGCAAACCTCAAAATTTGGCTAAAAAAACACATGTTCCTCACATTTCTGTGGCAGAAAGTTCTGGAATCTGAGAGGAGCCACAAATTACCTTCCACCCAGCATTCCCCCACGTCTCCCGATAAAAATGATACCTCACTTGTGTGGGTAGGCCTAGCGCCCGCGACAGGAAACGCCCCAAAGCCCAACGTAGACACATCCAATTTTTTGAAAGAAAACAGAGGTGTTTTTTGCAAAGTGCCTACCTGTAGATTTTGGCCTGTAGCTCAGCCGCCACCTAGGGAAACCTACCAAAGCTGTGCATTTCTGAAAACTAGAGACCTAGGGGAATCCAAGATGGGGTTGACTTGTGTGGCTCGGACCAGGTTCTGTTACCCAGAATCCTTTGCAAACCTCAAAATTTGGCTAAAAAATCACATGTTCCTCACATTTCTGTGGCAGAAAGTTCTGGAATCTGAGAGGAGCCACAAATTTCCTTCCACCCAGCGTTCCCCCAAGTCTCCTGATAAAAATGATACCTCACTTGTGTGGGTAGGCCTAGCGCCCGCGACAGGAAACGCCCCAAAGCGCAACGTTGACACATCCAATTTTTTTAAAGAAAACAGAGGTGTTTTTTGCAAAGTGCCTACCTGTAGATTTTGGCCTGTAGCACAGCCGGCACCTAGGGAAACATACCAAACCTGTGCATTTCTGGAAACTAGAGACCTAGGGGAATCCAAAATGGGGTGACTTGTGTGGCTCGGACCAGGTTCTGTTACCCAGAATCCTTTGCAAACCTCAAAATTTGGCTAAAAAATCACATGTTCCTCACATTTCTGTGGCAAAAAGTTCTGGAATCTGAGAGGAGCCACAAATGTCCTTCCAACCAGCGTTCCCCCAAGTCTCCCGATAAAAATGATACCTCACTTGTGTGGGTAGGCCTAGCGCCCGCGACAGGAAACGCCCCAAAGTGCAACGTGGACACATCCAATTTTTTAAAAGAAAACAGAGGTGTTTTTTGCAAAGTGCCAACCTGTAGATTTTGGCCTGTAGCTCAGCCGGAACCTAGGGAAACCTACCAAACCTGTGCATTTCTGAAAACTAGAGACCTAGGGGAATCCAAGATGGGGTGACTTGTGTGGCTCGGACCAGGTTCTGTTACCCAGAATCCTTTGCAAACCTCAAAATTTGGCTAAAAAATCACATGTTCCTCACATTTCTGTGGTAACAAGTTCTGGAATCTGAGAGAATCCACAAATTACCTTCCACCCAGCGTTCCCCAAAGTCTCCCGATAAAAATGATACCTCACTTGTGTGGTAGGCCTGGCGCCTGCGACAGGAAACGCCCCAAAGCGCAACGTGGACACATCCAATTTTTTAAAGAAAACAGAGGTGTTTTTTGCAAAGTGCCTACCTGTAGATTTCTGCTCTAGCTCAGCCGCCACCTAGGGAAACCTACCAAACCTGTGCATTTCTGAAAACTAGAGACCTTTTGGAATCCAAGATGGGGTGACTTGTGTGGCTCGGACCAGGTTCTGTTCCCCAGAATCCTTTGCAAACCTCAAAATTTGGCTAAAAAAACACATGTTCCTCACATTTCTGTGGCAGAAAGTTCTGGAATCTGAGAGGAGCCACAAATTTCCTTCCACCCAGCGTTATCCCAACGTCTCCCGATAAAAATGATACCTCACTTGTGTTGGTAGGCCTAGCGCCCGCGACAGGAAACGCCCCAAAGCGCAACGTGGACACATCCAATTTTTTTTAAAGAAAACCGAGGTGTTTTTGCAAAGTGCCTACCTGTAGATTTTGGCCTGTAGCTCAGCTGGCACCTAAGGAAACCTACCAAACCTGTGCATTTCTGAAAACTAGAGACCTAGGGGAATCCAAGATGGGGTGACTTGTGTGGCTCGGACCAGGTTCTGTTACCCAGAATCCTTTGCAAACCTCATAATTTGGCTAAAAAAACACATGTTCCTCACATTTCTGTGGCAGAAAGTTCTGGAATCTGAGAGGAGCCACAAATTTCCTTCCACCCAGCATTCCCCCAAGTCTCCCGATAAAAATGATACCTCACTTGTGTGGGTAGGCCTAGCGCCCGCGACAGGAAACGCCCCAAAGCGCAACGTGGACACATCCAATTTTTTGAAAGAAAACAGAGGTGTTTTTTGCAAAGTGCCTACCTGTAGATTTCTGCCTCTAGCTCAGGCCGCCACCTAGGGAAACCTACCAAACCTGTGCATTTCTGAAAACTAGAGACCTTTTGGAATCCAAGATGGGGTTGACTTGTTTGGCTCGGACCAGGTTCTGTTCCCCAGAATCCTTTGCAAACCTCAAAATTTGGCTAAAAAAAACACATGTTCCTCACATTTCTGTGGCAGAAAGTTCTGGAATCTGAGAGGAGCCACAAATTTCCTTCCACCCAGCGTTTCCCAATGTCTCCCGATAAAAATGATACCTCACTTGTGTTGGTAGGCCTAGCGCCCGCGACAGGAAACGCCCCAAAGCGCAACGTGGACACATCCAATTTTTTTAAAGAAAACCGAGGTGTTTTTTGCAAAGTGCCTACCTGTAGATTTTGGCCTGTAGCTCAGCCGGAACCTAGGGAAACCTACCAAACCTGTGCATTTCTGAAAACTAGAGACCTAGGGGAATCCAAGATGGGGTGACTTGTGTGGCTCAGACAAGGTTCTGTTACCCAAAATCCTTTGCAAACCTCACAATTTGACTAAAAAATCACATGTTCCTCACATTTCTGTGGCAAAAAGTTCTGGAATCTGAGAGGAGCCACAAATTTCCTTCCACCCAGCGTTCCCCCAAGTCTCCCGATAAAAATGATACCTCACTTGTGTGGGTAGGCCTAGCGCCTGCGACAGGAAACGCCCCAAAGCGCAACGTGGACACATCCAATTTTTTGAAAGAAAACAGAGGTGTTTTTTTGCAAAGTGCCTACCTGTAGATTTTGGCCTGTAGCTCAGCCGGCACCTAAGGAAACCTACCAAACCTGTGCATTTCTGAAAACTAGAGACCTTTTGGAATCCAAGATGGGGTGACTTGTGTGGCTCGGACCAGGTTCTGTTACCCAGAATCCTTTGCAAACCTCAAAATTTGGCTACAAAATCACATGTTCCTCACATTTATGTGGCAAAAAAGTTCTGGAATCTGAGAGGAGCCACAAATTTCCTTCCACCCAGCGTTCCCCCAAGTCTCCCGATAAAAAATGATACCTCACGTGTGTGGGTAGGTCTAGCGCCTGCAACAGGAAATGCCCCAAAGCGCAACGTGGACAAATCCAATTTTTTGAAAGAAAACAGAGGTGTTTTTTGCAAAGTGCCTACCTGTAGATTTTGGCCTGTAGCTCAGCCGCCACCTAGGGAAACCTACCAAACCTGTGCATTTCTGAAAACTAGAGACCTAGGGGAATCCAAGATGGGGTGACTTGTGTGGCTCGGACCAGGTTCTGTTACCCCAGAATCCTTTGCAAACCTCAAAATTTGGCTAAAAAAACACATGTTCCTCATATTTCTGTGGCAGAAAGTTCTGGAATCTGAGAGGAGCCACAAATTTCCTTCCAGACAGCGTTCCCCCACGTCTCCCGATAAAAATGATACCTCACTTGTGTGGGTAGGCCTAGCGCCCGCGACAGGATACGCCCCAAAGCGCAACGTGAACACATCCAAATTTTGAAGGAAAACAGAGGTGTTTTTTGCAAAGTGCGTACCTGTAGATTTTGGCCTGTAGCTCAGCCGGCACCTGGAGAAACCTACCAAACCTGTGCATTTCTAAAAACTAGAGACCTAGGGGAGTCCAAGATGGGGTGACTTGTGTGGATCGGACCAGGTTCTGTTACCCAGAATCCTTTGCAAACCTCAGAATTTGGCTAAAAAATCACATGTTCCTCACATTTCTGTGGCAGAAAGTTCTGGAATCTGAGAGGAGCCACAAATTTCCTTCCACCCAGCGTTCCCCCACATCTCCCGATAAAAATGATACCTCACTTGTGTGAGTAGGCCTAGCGCCCGCGACAGGAAATGCCCGAAGCGCAACGTGGACACATCCAATTTTTTTAAAGAAAACAGAGGTGTTTTTTGCAAAGTGCCTACCTGTAGATTTTGGCCTGTAGCTCAGCCGGAACCTAGGGAAACCTACCAAACCTGTGCATTTCTGAAAACTAGAGACCTAGGGGAATCCAAGATTGAATAACTTTTGTGGCTCGGACCAGGTTCTGTTACCCAGAATCCTTTGCAAACCTCAAAATTTGGCTAAAAAAACACATGTTCCTCACATTTCTGTGGCAGAAAGTTCTGGAATCTGAGAGGAGCCACAAATTACCTTCCACCCAGCATTCCCCCACGTCTCCCGATAAAAATGATACCTCACTTGTGTGGGTAGGCCTAGCGCCCGCGACAGGAAACGCCCCAAAGCCCAACGTAGACACATCCAATTTTTTGAAAGAAAACAGAGGTGTTTTTTGCAAAGTGCCTACCTGTAGATTTTGGCCTGTAGCTCAGCCGCCACCTAGGGAAACCTACCAAAGCTGTGCATTTCTGAAAACTAGAGACCTAGGGGAATCCAAGATGGGGTTGACTTGTGTGGCTCGGACCAGGTTCTGTTACCCAGAATCCTTTGCAAACCTCAAAATTTGGCTAAAAAATCACATGTTCCTCACATTTCTGTGGCAGAAAGTTCTGGAATCTGAGAGGAGCCACAAATTTCCTTCCACCCAGCGTTCCCCCAAGTCTCCTGATAAAAATGATACCTCACTTGTGTGGGTAGGCCTAGCGCCCGCGACAGGAAACGCCCCAAAGCGCAACGTTGACACATCCAATTTTTTAAAGAAAACAGAGGTGTTTTTTGCAAAGTGCCTACCTGTAGATTTTGGCCTGTAGCACAGCCGGCACCTAGGGAAACATACCAAACCTGTGCATTTCTGGAAACTAGAGACCTAGGGGAATCCAAAATGGGGTGACTTGTGTGGCTCGGACCAGGTTCTGTTACCCAGAATCCTTTGCAAACCTCAAAATTTGGCTAAAAAATCACATGTTCCTCACATTTCTGTGGCAAAAAGTTCTGGAATCTGAGAGGAGCCACAAATGTCCTTCCAACCAGCGTTCCCCCAAGTCTCCCGATAAAAATGATACCTCACTTGTGTGGGTAGGCCTAGCGCCCGCGACAGGAAACGCCCCAAAGTGCAACGTGGACACATCCAATTTTTTAAAGAAAACAGAGGTGTTTTTTGCAAAGTGCCAACCTGTAGATTTTGGCCTGTAGCTCAGCCGGAACCTAGGGAAACCTACCAAACCTGTGCATTTCTGAAAACTAGAGACCTAGGGGAATCCAAGATGGGGTGACTTGTGTGGCTCGGACCAGGTTCTGTTACCCAGAATCCTTTGCAAACCTCAAAATTGGCTAAAAAATCACATGTTCCTCACATTTCTGTGGTAACAAGTTCTGGAATCTGAGAGAATCCACAAATTACCTTCCACCCAGCGTCCCCAAAGTCTCCCGATAAAAATGATACCTCACTTGTGTGGTAGGCCTGGCGCCTGCGACAGGAAACGCCCCAAAGCGCAACGTGGACACATCCAATTTTTTTAAGAAAACAGAGGTGTTTTTTGCAAAGTGCCTACCTGTAGATTTCTGCCTCTAGCTCAGCCGCCACCTAGGGAAACCTACCAAACCTGTGCATTTCTGAAAACTAGAGACCTTTTGGAATCCAAGATGGGGTGACTTGTGTGGCTCGGACCAGGTTCTGTTCCCCAGAATCCTTTGCAAACCTCAAAATTTGGCTAAAAAAACACATGTTCCTCACATTTCTGTGGCAGAAAGTTCTGGAATCTGAGAGGAGCCACAAATTTCCTTCCACCCAGCGTTTCCCAACGTCTCCCGATAAAAATGATACCTCACTTGTGTTGGTAGGCCTAGCGCCCGCGACAGGAAACGCCCCAAAGCGCAACGTGGACACATCCAATTTTTTTTAAAGAAAACCGAGGTGTTTTTTGCAAAGTGCCTACCTGTAGATTTTGGCCTGTAGCTCAGCTGGCACCTAAGGAAACCTACCAAACCTGTGCATTTCTGAAAACTAGAGACCTAGGGGAATCCAAGATGGGGTGACTTGTGTGGCTCGGACCAGGTTCTGTTACCCAGAATCCTTTGCAAACCTCAAAATTTGGCTAAAAAATCACATGTTCCTCACATTTCTGTGGCAAAAAGTTCTGGAATCTGAGAGGAGCCACAAATTACCTTCCACCCAGCGTTCCTCAAAGTCTCCCGATAAAAATGATACCTCACTTGTGTGGGTAGGCCTAGCACCTGCGACAGGAAACGCCCCAAAGCGCAAACGTGGACACATCCAATTTTTTGAAAGAAAACAGAGGTGTTTTTTGCAAAGTGCCTACCTGTAGATTTTGGCCTGTAGCTCACCCGGAACCTAGGGAAACCTACCAAACCTGTGCATTTCTGAAAACTAGAGACCTAGGGGAATCCAAGATGGGGTGACTTGTGTGGCTCGGACAAGGTTCTGTACCCAGAATCCTTTGCAAACCTCACAATTTGACTAAAAAATCACATGTTCCTCACATTTCTGTGGCAAAAAGTTCTGGAATCTGAGAGGAGCCACAAATTTCCTTCCACCCAGCGTTCCCCCAAGTCTCCCGATAAAAATTATACCTCACTTGTGTGGGTAGGCCTAGCGCCTGCGACAGGAAACGCCCCCAAAGCGCAACGTGGGACACATCCAATTTTTTTGAAAGAAAACAGAGGTGTTTTTTGCAAAGTGCCTACCTGTAGATTTTGGCCTGTAGCTCAGCCGGCACCTAAGGAAACCTACCAAACCTGTGCATTTCTGAAAACTAGAGACCTTTTGGAATCCAAGATGGGGTGACTTGTGTGGCTCGGACCAGGTTCTGTTACCCAGAATCCTTTGCAAACCTCAAAATTTGGCTACAAAATCACATGTTCCTCACATTTATGTGGCAAAAAGTTCTGGAATCTGAGAGGAGCCACAAATTTCCTTCCACCCAGCGTTCCCCCAAGTCTCCCGATAAAATGATACCTCACTTGTGTGGGTAGGCCTAGCGCCTGCGACAGGAAATGCCCCAAAGCGCAACGTGGACAAATCCATTTTTTTGAAAGAAAACAGAGGTGTTTTTTGCAAAGTGCCTACCTGTAGATTTTGGCCTGTAGCTCAGCCGCCACCTAGGGAAACCTACCAAACCTGTGCATTTCTGAAAACTAGAGACCTAGGGGAATCCAAGATGGGGTGACTTGTGTGGCTCGGACCAGGTTCTGTTACCCAGAATCCTTTGCAAACCTCAAAATTTGGCTACAAAATCACATGTTCCTCACATTTCTGTGGCAAAAAGTTCTGGAATCTGAGAGGAGCCAGAAATTCCTTCCACCCAGCGTTCCCCCAAGTCTCCCGATAAAAATGATACCTCACGTGTGTGGGTAGGCCTTTCGCCTGCGACAGGAAATGCCCCAAAGCGCAACGTGGACAAATCCAATTTTTTTAAAGAAAACAGAGGTGTTTTTTGCTAAGTGCCTACCTGTAGATTTTGGCCTGTAGCTCAGCCGGAACCTAGGGAAACCTACCAAACCTGTGCATTTCTAAAAACTAGAGACCTAGGGGAGTCCAAGATGGGGTGACTTGTGTGGCTCGGACCAGGTTCTGTTATAGAATCCTTTGCAAACCTCAAAATTTGGCTAAAAAAACACATGTTCCTCACATTTCTGTGGCAGAAAGTTCTGGAATCTGAGAGGAGCCACAAATTACCTTCCACCCAGCGTTCCCCCACGTCTCCCGATAAAAATGATACCTCACTTGTGTGGGTAGGCCTAGCGCCCGCGACAGGAAACGCCCCAAAGCGCAACGTGGACACATCCAATTTTTTGAAAGAAAACAGAGGTGTTTTTTACAAAGTGCCTACCTGTAGATTTTGGCCTGTAGCTCAGCCGCCACCTAGGGAAACCTACCAAACCTGTGCATTTCTGAAAACTAGAGACCTAGGGGAATCCAAGATGGGGTGACTTGTGAGGCTCGGACCAGGTTCTGTTACCCAGAATCCTTTGCAAACCTCAAAATTTGGCTAAAAAAAACACACGGTCCTCACATTTCTGTGGCAGAAAGTTCTGGAATCTGAGAGGAGCCACAAATTTCCTTCCACCCAGCATTCTCCCAAGTCTCCCGATAAAAATGATACCTCACTTGTGTGGGTAGGCCTAGCGCCCGCGACAGGAAACGCCCCAAAGCGCAACGTGGACACATCCAATTTTTTTAAAGAAAACAGAGGTGTTTTTTGCAAAGTCCTACCTGTAGATTTCTGCCTCTAGCTCAGCCGCCACCTAGGGAAAACTACCAAACCTGTGCATTTCTCAAAACTAGAGACCTTTTGGAATCCAAGATGGGGTGACTTGTGTGGCTCGGACCAGGTTCTGTTCCCCAGAATCCTTTGCATACCTCAAAATTTGGCTAAAAAAACACATGTTCCTCACATTTCTGTGGCAGAAAGTTCTGGAATCTGAGAGGAGCCACAAATTTCCTTCCACCCAGCATTCTCCCAAGTCTCCCGATAAAAATGATACCTCACTTGTGTGGGTAGGCCTAGCGCCCGCGACAGGAAACGCCCCAAAGCGCAACGTGGACACATCCAATTTTTTTAAAGAAAACAGAGGTGTTTTTTGCAAAGTCCTACCTGTAGATTTCTGCCTCTAGCTCAGCCGCCACCTAGGGAAAACTACCAAACCTGTGCATTTCTCAAAACTAGAGACCTTTTGGAATCCAAGATGGGGTGACTTGTGTGGCTCGGACCAGGTTCTGTTCCCCAGAATCCTTTGCAAACCTCAAAATTTGGCAAAAAAAACACATGTTCCTCACATTTCTGTGGCAGAAAGTTCTGGAATCTGAGAGGAGCCACAAATTTCCTTCCACCCAGCGTTTCCCAACGTCTCCCGATAAAAATGATACCTCACTTGTGTGGGTAGGCCTAGCGCCCGCGACAAGAAACGCCCCAAAGCGCAACGTGGACACATCCAATTATTTTAAAGAAAACCGAGGTGTTTTTTGCAAAGTGCCTACCTGTAGATTTTGGCCTGTAGCTCAGCGGTCACCTAAGGAAACCTACCAAACCTGTGCATTTCTGAAAACTCGAGACCTAGGGGAATCCAAGATGGGGTGGATTTGTGTGGCTCGGACCAGGTTCTGTTACCCAGAATCCTTTGCAAACCTCAAAATTTGGCTAAAAAATCACATGTTCCTCACATTTCTGTGGCAAAAAGTTCTGGAATCTGAGAGGAGCCACAAATTGCCTTCCACCCAGCGTTCCCCAAAGTCTCCCGATAAAAATGATAACTCACTTGTGTGGGTAGGCCTAGCGCCTGCGACAGGAAACGCCCCAAAGCGCAACGTGGACACATCCAATTTTTTTAAAGAAAACAGAGGTGTTTTTTGCAAAGTGCCAACCTGTAGATTTTGGCCTGTAGCTCAGCCGGCACCTAAGGAAACCTACCAAACCTGTGCATTTCTGAAAACTAGAGACCTAGGGGAATCCAAGATAGGGTGACTTGTGTGGCTCGGACCAGGTTCTGTTACCCAGAATCCTTTGCAAACCTCAAAATTTGTCTAAAAAAACACACGGTCCTCACATTTCTGTGGCAGAAAGTTCTGGAATCTGAGAGGAGCCACAAATTTCCTTCCACCCAGCGTTCCCCCACGTCTCCCGATAAAAATGATACCTCACTTGTGTGAGTAGGCCTAGCGCCCGCGACAGGAAACGCCCCACAGCGCAACGTGGACACATCCAATTTTTTTAAAGAAAACAGAGGTGTTTTTTGCAAAGTGCCTACCTGTAGATTTTGGCCTGTAGCTCAGCCGGCACCTAAGGAAACCTACCAAACCTGTGCATTTCTGAAAACTAGAGACCTAGGGGAATCCAAGATAGGGTGACTTGTGTGGCTCGGACCAGGTTCTGTTACCCAGAATCCTTTGCAAACCTCAAAATTTGGCTAAAAAAAACACACGGTCCTCACATTTCTGTGGCAGAAAGTTCTGGAATCTGAGAGGAGCCACAAATTTCCTTCCACCCAGCGTTCCCCCACATCTCCCGATAAAAATGATACCTCACTTGTGTGAGTAGGCATAGCGCCCGCGACAGGAAATACCCGAAAGCGCAACGTGGACACATCCAATTTTTTTAAAGAAAACAGAGGTGTTTCTTGCAAAGTGCCTACCTGTAGATTTTGGCCTGTAGCTCAGCCGGAACCTAGGGAAACCTACCAAACCTGTGCATTTCTAAAAACTAGAGACCTAGGGGAGTCCAAGATGGGGTGACTTGTGTGGCTCGGACCAGGTTCTGTTACCCAGAATCCTTTGCAAACCTCAAAATTTGGCTAAAAAAACACATGTTCCTCACATTTCTGTGGCAGAAAGTTCTGGAATCTGAGAGGAGCCACAAATTACCTTCCACCCAGCATTCCCCCACGTCTCCCGATAAAAATGATACCTCACTTGTGTGGGTAGGCCTAGCGCCCGCGACAGGAAACGCCCCAAAGCGCAACGTGGACACATCCAATTTTTTGAAAGAAAACAGAGGTGTTTTTTGCAAAGTGCCTACCTGTAGATTTTGGCCTGTAGCTGAGCCGCCACCTAGGGAAACCTACCAAACCTGTACATTTCTGAAAACTAGAGACCTAGGGGAATCCAAGATGGGGTGACTTGTGTGGCTCGGACCAGGTTCTGTTACCCAGAATCCTTTGCAAACCTCAAAATTTGGCTAAAAAAACACATGTTCCTCACATTTCTGTGGCAGAAAGTTCTGGAATCTGAGAGGAACCACAAATTTCCTTCCACCCAGCGTTCCCCCAAGTCTCCTGATAAAAATGATACCTCACTTGTGTGGGTAGGCCTAGCGCCTGCGACAGGAAACGCCCCAAAGCGCAACGTGGACACATCCAATTTTTTGAAAGAAAACAGAGGTGTTTTTTGCAAAGTGCCTACCTGTAGATTTTGGCCTGTAGCTCAGCCGGCACCTAAGGAAACCTACCAAACCTGTGCATTTCTGAAAACTAGAGACCTTTTGGAATCCAAGATGGGGTGACTTGTGTGGCTCGGACCAGGTTCTGTTACCCAGAATCCTTTGCAAACCTCAAAATTTGGCTACAAAATCACATGTTCCTCACATTTATGTGGCAAAAAGTTCTGGAATCTGAGAGGAGCCACAAATTTCCTTCCACCCAGCGTTCCCCCAAGTCTCCCGATAAAAATGATACCTCACTTGTGTGGGTAGGCCTAGCGCCTGCGACAGGAAATGCCCCAAAGCGCAACGTGGACAAATCCATTTTTTTGAAACAAAACAGAGGTGTTTTTTGCAAAGTGCCTACCTGTAGATTTTGGCCTGTAGCTCAGCCGCCACCTAGGGAAACCTACCAAACCTGTGCATTTCTAAAAACTAGAGACCTAGGGGAGTCCAAGATGGGGTGACTTGTGTGGCTCGGACCAGGTTCTGTTACCCAGAATCCTTTGCAAACCTCAAAATTTGGCTAAAAAAACACATGTTCCTCACATTTCTGTGGCAGAAAGTTCTGGAATCTGAGAGGAGCCACAAATTACCTTCCACCCAGCATTCCCCCACGTCTCCCGATAAAAATGATACCTCACTTGTGTGGGTAGGCCTAGCGCCCGCGACAGGAAACGCCCCAAAGCGCAACGTGGACACATCCAATTTTTTGAAAGAAAACAGAGGTGTTTTTTGCAAAGTGCCTACCTGTAGATTTTGGCCTGTAGCTGAGCCGCCACCTAGGGAAACCTACCAAACCTGTACATTTCTGAAAACTAGAGACCTAGGGGAATCCAAGATGGGGTGACTTGTGTGGCTCGGACCAGGTTCTGTTACCCAGAATCCTTTGCAAACCTCAAAATTTGGCTAAAAAAACACATGTTCCACACATTTCTGTGGCAGAAAGTTCTGGAATCTGAGAGGAACCACAAATTTCCTTCCACCCAGTGTTCCCCCAAGTCTCCTGATAAAAATGATACCTCACTTGTGTGGGTAGGCCTAGCGCCTGCGACAGGAAACGCCCCAAAGCGCAACGTGGACACATCCAATTTTTTGAAAGAAAACAGAGGTGTTTTTTGCAAAGTGCCTACCTGTAGATTTTGGCCTGTAGCTCAGCCGGCACCTAAGGAAACCTACCAAACCTGTGCATTTCTGAAAACTAGAGACCTTTTGGAATCCAAGATGGGGTGACTTGTGTGGCTCGGACCAGGTTCTGTTACCCAGAATCCTTTGCAAACCTCAAAATTTGGCTACAAAATCACATGTTCCTCACATTTATGTGGCAAAAAGTTCTGGAATCTGAGAGGAGCCACAAATTTCCTTCCACCCAGCGTTCCCCCAAGTCTCCCGATAAAAATGATACCTCACTTGTGTGGGTAGGCCTAGCGCCTGCGACAGGAAATGCCCCAAAGCGCAACGTGGACAAATCCATTTTTTTGAAAGAAAACAGAGGTGTTTTTTGCAAAGTGCCTACCTGTAGATTTTGGCCTGTAGCTCAGCCGCCACCTAGGGAAACCTACCAAACCTGTGCATTTCTGAAAACTAGAGACCTAGGGGAATCCAAGATGGGGTGACTTGTGTGGCTCGGACCAGGTTCTGTTACCCAGAATCCTTTGCAAACCTCAAAATTTGGCTACAAAATCACATGTTCCTCACATTTCTGTGGCAAAAAGTTCTGGAATCTGAGAGGCGCCACAAATTTCCTTCCACCCAGCGTTCCCCCAAGTCTCCCGATAAAAATGATACCTCACGTGTGTGGGTAGGCCTTTTGCCTGCGACAGGAAATGCCCCAAAGCGCAACGTGGACAAATCCAATTTTTTTAAAGAAAACAGAGGTGTTTTTTGCTAAGTGCCTACCTGTAGATTTTGGCCTGTAGCTCAGCCGGAACCTAGGGAAACATACCAAACCTGTGCATTTCTAAAAACTAGAGACCTAGGGGAGTCCAAGATGGGGTGACTTGTGTGGCTCGGACCAGGTTCTGTTACAGAATCCTTTGCAAACCTCAAAATTTGGCTAAAAAAACACATGTTCCTCACATTTCTGTGGCAGAAAGTTCTGGAATCTGAGAGGAGCCACAAATTACCTTCCACCCAGCGTTCCCCCACGTCTCCCGATAAAAATGATACCTCACTTGTGTGGGTAGGCCTAGCGCCCGCGACAGGAAACGCCCCAAAGCGCAACGTGGACACATCCAATTTTTTGAAAGAAAACAGAGGTGTTTTTTACAAAGTGCCTACCTGTAGATTTTGGCCTGTAGCTCAGCCGCCACCTAGGGAAACCTACCAAACCTGTGCATTTCTGAAAACTAGAGACCTAGGGGAATCCAAGATGGGGTGACTTGTGAGGCTCGGACCAGGTTCTGTTACCCAGAATCCTTTGCAAACCTCAAAATTTGGCTAAAAAAACACACGGTCCTCACATTTCTGTGGCAGAAAGTTCTGGAATCTGAGAGGAGCCACAAATTTCCTTCCACCCAGCATTCTCCCAAGTCTCCCGATAAAAATGATACCTCACTTGTGTGGGTAGGCCTAGCGCCCGCGACAGGAAACGCCCCAAAGCGCAACGTGGACACATCCAATTTTTTTAAAGAAAACAGAGGTGTTTTTTGCAAAGTCCTACCTGTAGATTTCTGCCTCTAGCTCAGCCGCCACTTAGGGAAAACTACCAAACCTGTGCATTTCTCAAAACTAGAGACCTTTTGGAATCCAAGATGGGGTGACTTGTGTGGCTCGGACCAGGTTCTGTTCCCCAGAATCCTTTGCAAACCTCAAAATTTGGCTAAAAAAACACATGTTCCTCACATTTCTGTGGCAGAAAGTTCTGGAATCTGAGAGGAGCCACAAATTTCCTTCCACCCAGCGTTTCCCAACGTCTCCCGATAAAAATGATACCTCACTTGTGTGGGTAGGCCTAGCGCCCGCGACAAGAAACGCCCCAAAGCGCAACGTGGACACATCCAATTATTTTAAAGAAAACCAAGGTGTTTTTTGCAAAGTGCCTACCTGTAGATTTTGGCCTGTAGCTCAGCTGGCACCTAAGGAAACCTACCAAACCTGTGCATTTCTGAAAACTAGAGACCTAGGGGAATCCAAGATGGGGTGGATTTGTGTGGCTCGGACCAGGTTCTGTTACCCAGAATCCTTTGCAAACCTCAAAATTTGGCTAAAAAATCACATGTTCCTCACATTTCTGTGGCAAAAAGTTCTGGAATCTGAGAGGAGCCACAAATTACCTTCCACCCAGCGTTCCCCAAAGTCTCCCGATAAAAATGATAACTCACTTGTGTGGGTAGGCCTAGCGCCTGCGACAGGAAACGCCCCAAAGCGCAACGTGGACACATCCAATTTTTTTAAAGAAAACAGAGGTGTTTTTTGCAAAGTGCCAACCTGTAGATTTTGGCCTGTAGCTCAGCCGGCACCTAAGGAAACCTACCAAACCTGTGCATTTCTGAAAACTAGAGACCTAGGGGAATCCAAGATAGGGTGACTTGTGTGGCTCGGACCAGGTTCTGTTACCCAGAATCCTTTGCAAACCTCAAAATTTGTCTAAAAAAACACACGGTCCTCACATTTCTGTGGCAGAAAGTTCTGGAATCTGAGAGGAGCCACAAATTTCCTTCCACCCAGCGTTCCCCCACGTCTCCCGATAAAAATGATACCTCACTTGTGTGAGTAGGCCTAGCGCCCGCGACAGGAAACGCCCCAAAGCGCAACGTGGACACATCCAATTTTTTTAAAGAAAACAGAGGTGTTTTTTGCAAAGTGCCTACCTGTAGATTTTGGCCTGTAGCTCAGCCGGCACCTAAGGAAACCTACCAAACCTGTGCATTTCTGAAAACTAGAGACCTAGGGGAATCCAAGATAGGGTGACTTGTGTGGCTCGGACCAGGTTCTGTTACCCAGAATCCTTTGCAAACCTCAAAATTTGGCTAAAAAAACACACGGTCCTCACATTTCTGTGGCAGAAAGTTCTGGAATCTGAGAGGAGCCACAAATTTCCTTCCACCCAGCGTTCCCCCACATCTCCCGATAAAAATGATACCTCACTTGTGTGAGTAGGCATAGCGCCCGCGACAGGAAATACCCGAAAACGCAACGTGGACACATCCAATTTTTTTAAAGAAAACAGAGGTGTTTCTTGCAAAGTGCCTACCTGTAGATTTTGGCCTGTAGCTCAGCCGGAACCTAGGGAAACCTACCAAACCTGTGCATTTCTAAAAACTAGAGACCTAGGGGAGTCCAAGATGGGGTGACTTGTGTGGCTCGGACCAGGTTCTGTTACCCAGAATCCTTTGCAAACCTCAAAATTTGGCTAAAAAAACACATGTTCCTCACATTTCTGTGGCAGAAAGTTCTGGAATCTGAGAGGAGCCACAAATTACCTTCCACCCAGCATTCCCCCACGTCTCCCGATAAAAATGATACCTCACTTGTGTGGGTAGGCCTAGCGCCCGCGACAGGAAACGCCCCAAAGCGCAACGTGGACACATCCAATTTTTTGAAAGAAAACAGAGGTGTTTTTTGCAAAGTGCCTACCTGTAGATTTTGGCCTGTAGCTGAGCCGCCACCTACGGAAACCTACCAAACCTGTACATTTCTGAAAACTAGAGACCTAGGGGAATCCAAGATGGGGTGACTTGTGTGGCTCGGACCAGGTTCTGTTACCCAGAATCCTTTGCAAACCTCAAAATTTGGCTAAAAAAACACATGTTCCTCACATTTCTGTGGCAGAAAGTTCTGGAATCTGAGAGGAGCCACAAATTTCCTTCCACCCAGCGTTCCCCCAAGTCTCCTGATAAAAATGATACCTCACTTGTGTGGGTAGGCCTAGCGCCCGCGACAGGAAACGCCCCAAAGCGCAACGTTGACACATCCAATTTTTTTAAAGAAAACAGAGGTGTTTTTTGCAAAGTGCCTACCTGTAGGTTTTGGCCTGTAGCACAGCCGGCACCTAGGGAAACATACCAAACCTGTGCATTTCTGGAAACTAGAGACCTAGGGGAATCCAAAATGGGGTGACTTGTGTGGCTCGGACCAGGATCTGTTACCCAGAATCCTTTGCAAACCTCAAAATTTGGCTAAAAAATCACATGTTCCTCACATTTCTGTGGCAACAAGTTCTGGAATCTGAGAGAATCCACAAATTACCTTCCACCCAGCGTTCCCCAAAGTCTCCCGATAAAAATGATACCTCACTTGTGTGGGTAGGCCTGGCGCCTGCGACAGGAAACGCCCCAAAGCGCAACGTGGACACATCCAATTTTTTTAAAGAAAACAGAGGTGTTTTTTGCAAAGTGCCTACCTGTAGATTTTGGCCTGTAGCTCAGCCGGAACCTAGGGAAACCTACCAAACCTGTGCATTTCTGAAAACTAGAGACCTAGGGGAATCCAAGATTGAATGACTTTTGTGGCTCGGACCAGGTTCTGTTACCCAGAATCCTTTGCAAACCTCATAATTTGGCTAAAAAAACACATGTTCCTCACATTTCTGTGGCAGAAAGTTCTGGAATCTGAGAGGAGCCACAAATTTCCTTCCACCCAGCATTCCCCCAAGTCTCCCGATAAAAATGATACCTCACTTGTGTGGGTAGGCCTAGCGCCCGCGACAGGAAACGCCCCAAAGCGCAACGTGGACACATCCAATTTTTTTAAAGAAAACAGAGGTGTTTTTTGCAAAGTGCCTACCTGTAGATTTCTGCCTCTAGCTCAGCCGCCACCTAGGGAAACCTACCAAACCTGTGCATTTCTGAAAACTAGAGACCTTTTGGAATCCAAGATGGGGTGACTTGTGTGGCTCGGACCAGGTTCTGTTCCCCAGAATCCTTTGCAAACCTCAAAATTTGGCTAAAAAAACACATGTTCCTCACATTTCTGTGGCAGAAAGTTCTGGAATCTGAGAGGAGCCACAAATTTCCTTCCACCCAGCGTTTCCCAACGTCTCCTGATAAAAATGATACCTCACTTGTGTTGGTAGGCCTAGCGCCCGCGACAGGAAACGCCCCAAAGCGCAACGTGGACACATCCAATTTTTTTAAAGAAAACCGAGGTGTTTTTTGCAAAGTGCCTACCTGTAGATTTTGGCCTGTAGCTCAGCTGGCACCTAAGGAAACCTACCAAACCTGTGCATTTCTGAAAACTAGAGACCTAGGGGAATCCAAGATGGGGTGACTTGTGTGGATCGGACCAGGTTCTGTTACCCAGAATCCTTTGCAAACCTCAAAATTTGGCTAAAAAATCACATGTTCCTCACATTTCTGTGGCAGAAAGTTCTGGAATCTGAGAGGAGCCACAAATTTCCTTCCACCCAGCGTTCCCCCACGTCTCCCGATAAAAATGATACCTCACTTGTGTGAGTAGGCCTAGCGCCCGCGACAGGAAACGCCCCAAAGCGCAACGTGGACACATCCAATTTTTTTAAAGAAAACAGAGGTGTTTTTTGCAAAGTGCCTACCTGTAGATTTTGGCCTGTAGCTCAGCCGGCACCTAAGGAAACCTACCAAACCTGTGCATTTCTGAAAACTAGAGACCTAGGGGAATCCAAGATAGGGTGACTTGTGTGGCTCGGACCAGGTTCTGTTACCCAGAATCCTTTGCAAACCTCAAAATTTGGCTAAAAAAACACACGGTCCTCACATTTCTGTGGCAGAAAGTTCTGGAATCTGAGAGGAGCCACAAATTTCCTTCCACCCAGCGTTCCCCCACATCTCCCGATAAAAATGATACCTCACTTGTGTGAGTAGGCATAGCGCCCGCGACAGGAAATACCCGAAAACGCAACGTGGACACATCCAATTTTTTTAAAGAAAACAGAGGTGTTTCTTGCAAAGTGCCTACCTGTAGATTTTGGCCTGTAGCTCAGCCGGAACCTAGGGAAACCTACCAAACCTGTGCATTTCTAAAAACTAGAGACCTAGGGGAGTCCAAGATGGGGTGACTTGTGTGGCTCGGACCAGGTTCTGTTACCCAGAATCCTTTGCAAACCTCAAAATTTGGCTAAAAAAACACATGTTCCTCACATTTCTGTGGCAGAAAGTTCTGGAATCTGAGAGGAGCCACAAATTACCTTCCACCCAGCATTCCCCCACGTCTCCCGATAAAAATGATACCTCACTTGTGTGGGTAGGCCTAGCGCCCGCGACAGGAAACGCCCCAAAGCGCAACGTGGACACATCCAATTTTTTGAAAGAAAACAGAGGTGTTTTTTGCAAAGTGCCTACCTGTAGATTTTGGCCTGTAGCTGAGCCGCCACCTACGGAAACCTACCAAACCTGTACATTTCTGAAAACTAGAGACCTAGGGGAATCCAAGATGGGGTGACTTGTGTGGCTCGGACCAGGTTCTGTTACCCAGAATCCTTTGCAAACCTCAAAATTTGGCTAAAAAAACACATGTTCCTCACATTTCTGTGGCAGAAAGTTCTGGAATCTGAGAGGAGCCACAAATTTCCTTCCACCCAGCGTTCCCCCAAGTCTCCTGATAAAAATGATACCTCACTTGTGTGGGTAGGCCTAGCGCCCGCGACAGGAAACGCCCCAAAGCGCAACGTTGACACATCCAATTTTTTTAAAGAAAACAGAGGTGTTTTTTGCAAAGTGCCTACCTGTAGGTTTTGGCCTGTAGCACAGCCGGCACCTAGGGAAACATACCAAACCTGTGCATTTCTGGAAACTAGAGACCTAGGGGAATCCAAAATGGGGTGACTTGTGTGGCTCGGACCAGGATCTGTTACCCAGAATCCTTTGCAAACCTCAAAATTTGGCTAAAAAATCACATGTTCCTCACATTTCTGTGGCAACAAGTTCTGGAATCTGAGAGAATCCACAAATTACCTTCCACCCAGCGTTCCCCAAAGTCTCCCGATAAAAATGATACCTCACTTGTGTGGGTAGGCCTGGCGCCTGCGACAGGAAACGCCCCAAAGCGCAACGTGGACACATCCAATTTTTTTAAAGAAAACAGAGGTGTTTTTTGCAAAGTGCCTACCTGTAGATTTTGGCCTGTAGCTCAGCCGGAACCTAGGGAAACCTACCAAACCTGTGCATTTCTGAAAACTAGAGACCTAGGGGAATCCAAGATTGAATGACTTTTGTGGCTCGGACCAGGTTCTGTTACCCAGAATCCTTTGCAAACCTCATAATTTGGCTAAAAAAACACATGTTCCTCACATTTCTGTGGCAGAAAGTTCTGGAATCTGAGAGGAGCCACAAATTTCCTTCCACCCAGCATTCCCCCAAGTCTCCCGATAAAAATGATACCTCACTTGTGTGGGTAGGCCTAGCGCCCGCGACAGGAAACGCCCCAAAGCGCAACGTGGACACATCCAATTTTTTTAAAGAAAACAGAGGTGTTTTTTGCAAAGTGCCTACCTGTAGATTTCTGCCTCTAGCTCAGCCGCCACCTAGGGAAACCTACCAAACCTGTGCATTTCTGAAAACTAGAGACCTTTTGGAATCCAAGATGGGGTGACTTGTGTGGCTCGGACCAGGTTCTGTTCCCCAGAATCCTTTGCAAACCTCAAAATTTGGCTAAAAAAACACATGTTCCTCACATTTCTGTGGCAGAAAGTTCTGGAATCTGAGAGGAGCCACAAATTTCCTTCCACCCAGCGTTTCCCAACGTCTCCTGATAAAAATGATACCTCACTTGTGTTGGTAGGCCTAGCGCCCGCGACAGGAAACGCCCCAAAGCGCAACGTGGACACATCCAATTTTTTTAAAGAAAACCGAGGTGTTTTTTGCAAAGTGCCTACCTGTAGATTTTGGCCTGTAGCTCAGCTGGCACCTAAGGAAACCTACCAAACCTGTGCATTTCTGAAAACTAGAGACCTAGGGGAATCCAAGATGGGGTGACTTGTGTGGCTCGGACCAGGTTCTGTTACCCAGAATCCTTTGCAAACCTCAAAATTTGGCTAAAAAATCACATGTTCCTCACATTTCTGTGGCAAAAAGTTCTGGAATCTGAGAGGAGCCACAAATTACCTTCCACCCAGCGTTCCCCAAAGTCTCCCGATAAAAATGATACCTCACTTGTGTGGGTAGGCCTAGCGCCTGCGACAGGAAACGCCCCAAAGCGCAACGTGGACACATCCAATTTTTTGAAAGAAAACAGAGGTGTTTTTTGCAAAGTGCCTACCTGTAGATTTTGGCCTGTAGCTCAGCCGGAACCTAGGGAAACCTACCAAACCTGTGCATTTCTGAAAACTAGAGACCTAGGGGAATCCAAGATGGGGTGACTTGTGTGGCTCGGACAAGGTTCTGTTACCCAGAATCCTTTGCAAACCTCACAATTTGACTAAAAAATCACATGTTCCTCACATTTCTGTGGCAAAAAGTTCTGGAATCTGAGAGGAGCCACAAATTTCCTTCCACCCAGCGTTCCCCCAAGTCTCCCGATAAAAATGATACCTCACTTGTGTGGGTAGGCCTAGCGCCTGCGACAGGAAACGCCCCAAAGCGCAACGTGGACACATCCAAATTTTTGAAGGAAAACAGAGGTGTTTTTTGCAAAGTGCCTACCTGTAGATTTTGGCCTGTAGCTCAGCCGGCACCTGGAGAAACCTACCAAACCTGTGCATTTCTAAAAATTAGAGACCTAGGGGAGTCCAAGATGGGGTGACTTGTGTGGATCGGACCAGGTTCTGTTACCCAGAATCCTTTGCAAACCTCAAAATTTGGCTAAAAAATCACATGTTCCTCACATTTCTGTGGCAGAAAGTTCTGGAATCTGAGAGGAGCCACAAATTTCCTTCCACCCAGCGTTCCCCCACATCTCCCGATAAAAATGATACCTCACTTGTGTGAGTAGGCCTAGCGCCCGCGACAGGAAATGCCCGAAAGCGCAACGTGGACACATCCAATTTTTTTAAAGAAAACAGAGGTGTTTTTTGCAAAGTGCCTACTTGTAGATTTTGGCCTGTAGCTCAGCCGGAACCTAGGGAAACCTACCAAACCTGTGCATTTCTAAAAACTAGAGACCTAGGGGAGTCCAAGATGGGGTGACTTGTGTGGCTCGGACCAGGTTCTGTTACCCAGAATCCTTTGCAAACCTCAAAATTTGGCTAAAAAAACACATGTTCCTCACATTTCTGTGGCAGAAAGTTCTGGAATCTGAGAGGAGCCACAAATTTCCTTCCACCCAGCGTTCCCCCACATCTCCCGATAAAAATGATACCTCACTTGTGTGAGTAGGCATAGCGCCCGCGACAGGAAATACCCGAAAACGCAACGTGGACACATCCAATTTTTTTAAAGAAAACAGAGGTGTTTCTTGCAAAGTGCCTACCTGTAGATTTTGGCCTGTAGCTCAGCCGGAACCTAGGGAAACCTACCAAACCTGTGCATTTCTAAAAACTAGAGACCTAGGGGAGTCCAAGATGGGGTGACTTGTGTGGCTCGGACCAGGTTCTGTTACCCAGAATCCTTTGCAAACCTCAAAATTTGGCTAAAAAAACACATGTTCCTCACATTTCTGTGGCAGAAAGTTCTGGAATCTGAGAGGAGCCACAAATTACCTTCCACCCAGCATTCCCCCACGTCTCCCGATAAAAATGATACCTCACTTGTGTGGGTAGGCCTAGCGCCCGCGACAGGAAACGCCCCAAAGCGCAACGTGGACACATCCAATTTTTTGAAAGAAAACAGAGGTGTTTTTTGCAAAGTGCCTACCTGTAGATTTTGGCCTGTAGCTGAGCCGCCACCTACGGAAACCTACCAAACCTGTACATTTCTGAAAACTAGAGACCTAGGGGAATCCAAGATGGGGTGACTTGTGTGGCTCGGACCAGGTTCTGTTACCCAGAATCCTTTGCAAACCTCAAAATTTGGCTAAAAAAACACATGTTCCTCACATTTCTGTGGCAGAAAGTTCTGGAATCTGAGAGGAGCCACAAATTTCCTTCCACCCAGCGTTCCCCCAAGTCTCCTGATAAAAATGATACCTCACTTGTGTGGGTAGGCCTAGCGCCCGCGACAGGAAACGCCCCAAAGCGCAACGTTGACACATCCAATTTTTTTAAAGAAAACAGAGGTGTTTTTTGCAAAGTGCCTACCTGTAGGTTTTGGCCTGTAGCACAGCCGGCACCTAGGGAAACATACCAAACCTGTGCATTTCTGGAAACTAGAGACCTAGGGGAATCCAAAATGGGGTGACTTGTGTGGCTCGGACCAGGTTCTGTTACCCAGAATCCTTTGCAAACCTCAAAATTTGGCTAAAAAATCACATGTTCCTCACATTTCTGTGGCAACAAGTTCTGGAATCTGAGAGAATCCACAAATTACCTTCCACCCAGCGTTCCCCAAAGTCTCCCGATAAAAATGATACCTCACTTGTGTGGGTAGGCCTGGCGCCTGCGACAGGAAACGCCCCAAAGCGCAACGTGGACACATCCAATTTTTTTAAAGAAAACAGAGGTGTTTTTTGCAAAGTGCCTACCTGTAGATTTTGGCCTGTAGCTCAGCCGGAACCTAGGGAAACCTACCAAACCTGTGCATTTCTGAAAACTAGAGACCTAGGGGAATCCAAGATTGAATGACTTTTGTGGCTCGGACCAGGTTCTGTTACCCAGAATCCTTTGCAAACCTCATAATTTGGCTAAAAAAACACATGTTCCTCACATTTCTGTGGCAGAAAGTTCTGGAATCTGAGAGGAGCCACAAATTTCCTTCCACCCAGCATTCCCCCAAGTCTCCCGATAAAAATGATACCTCACTTGTGTGGGTAGGCCTAGCGCCCGCGACAGGAAACGCCCCAAAGCGCAACGTGGACACATCCAATTTTTTTAAAGAAAACAGAGGTGTTTTTTGCAAAGTGCCTA
This sequence comes from Pleurodeles waltl, assembly GCF_031143425.1. Classification (NCBI taxonomy): domain Eukaryota; kingdom Metazoa; phylum Chordata; class Amphibia; order Caudata; family Salamandridae; genus Pleurodeles; species Pleurodeles waltl. Next base: position 68,290 of record NW_027149862.1, on the reverse strand, counting down.
CCTGTAGATTTCTGCCTCTAGCTCAGCCGCCACCTAGGGAAACCTACCAAACCTGTGCATTTCTGAAAACTAGAGACCTTTTGGAATCCAAGATGGGGTGACTTGTGTGGCTCGGACCAGGTTCTGTTCCCCAGAATCCTTTGCAAACCTCAAAATTTGGCTAAAAAAACACATGTTCCTCACATTTCTGTGGCAGAAAGTTCTGGAATCTGAGAGGAGCCACAAATTTCCTTCCACCCAGCGTTTCCCAACGTCTCCTGATAAAAATGATACCTCACTTGTGTTGGTAGGCCTAGCGCCCGCGACAGGAAACGCCCCAAAGCGCAACGTGGACACATCCAATTTTTTTAAAGAAAACCGAGGTGTTTTTTGCAAAGTGCCTACCTGTAGATTTTGGCCTGTAGCTCAGCTGGCACCTAAGGAAACCTACCAAACCTGTGCATTTCTGAAAACTAGAGACCTAGGGGAATCCAAGATGGGGTGACTTGTGTGGCTCGGACCAGGTTCTGTTACCCAGAATCCTTTGCAAACCTCAAAATTTGGCTAAAAAATCACATGTTCCTCACATTTCTGTGGCAAAAAGTTCTGGAATCTGAGAGGAGCCACAAATTACCTTCCACCCAGCGTTCCCCAAAGTCTCCCGATAAAAATGATACCTCACTTGTGTGGGTAGGCCTAGCGCCTGCGACAGGAAACGCCCCAAAGCGCAACGTGGACACATCCAATTTTTTGAAAGAAAACAGAGGTGTTTTTTGCAAAGTGCCTACCTGTAGATTTTGGCCTGTAGCTCAGCCGGAACCTAGGGAAACCTACCAAACCTGTGCATTTCTGAAAACTAGAGACCTAGGGGAATCCAAGATGGGGTGACTTGTGTGGCTCGGACAAGGTTCTGTTACCCAGAATCCTTTGCAAACCTCACAATTTGACTAAAAAATCACATGTTCCTCACATTTCTGTGGCAAAAAGTTCTGGAATCTGAGAGGAGCCACAAATTTCCTTCCACCCAGCGTTCCCCCAAGTCTCCCGATAAAAATGATACCTCACTTGTGTGGGTAGGCCTAGCGCCTGCGACAGGAAACGCCCCAAAGCGCAACGTGGACACATCCAAATTTTTGAAGGAAAACAGAGGTGTTTTTTGCAAAGTGCCTACCTGTAGATTTTGGCCTGTAGCTCAGCCGGCACCTGGAGAAACCTACCAAACCTGTGCATTTCTAAAAATTAGAGACCTAGGGGAGTCCAAGATGGGGTGACTTGTGTGGATCGGACCAGGTTCTGTTACCCAGAATCCTTTGCAAACCTCAAAATTTGGCTAAAAAATCACATGTTCCTCACATTTCTGTGGCAGAAAGTTCTGGAATCTGAGAGGAGCCACAAATTTCCTTCCACCCAGCGTTCCCCCACATCTCCCGATAAAAATGATACCTCACTTGTGTGAGTAGGCCTAGCGCCCGCGACAGGAAATGCCCGAAAGCGCAACGTGGACACATCCAATTTTTTTAAAGAAAACAGAGGTGTTTTTTGCAAAGTGCCTACCTGTAGATTTTGGCCTGTAGCTCAGCCGGAACCTAGGGAAACCTACCAAACCTGTGCATTTCTAAAAACTAGAGACCTAGGGGAGTCCAAGATGGGGTGACTTGTGTGGCTCGGACCAGGTTCTGTTACCCAGAATCCTTTGCAAACCTCAAAATTTGGCTAAAAAAACACATGTTCCTCACATTTCTGTGGCAGAAAGTTCTGGAATCTGAGAGGAGCCACAAATTACCTTCCACCCAGCGTTCCCCCACGTCTCCCGATAAAAATGATACCTCACTTGTGTGGGTAGGCCTAGCGCCCGCGACAGGAAACGCCCCAAAGCGCAACGTGGACACATCCAATTTTTTGAAAGAAAACAGGTGTTTTTTGCAAAGTGCCTACCTGTAGATTTTGGCCTGTAGCTCAGCCGCCACCTAGGGAAACCTACCAAACCTGTGCATTTCTGAAAACTAGAGACCTAGGGGAATCCAAGATGGGGTGACTTGTGTGGCTCGGACCAGGTTCTGTTACCCAGAATCCTTTGCAAACCTCAAAATTTGGCTAAAAAAACACATGTTCCTCACATTTCTGTGGCAGAAAGTTCTGGAATCTGAGAGGAGCCACAAATTTCCTTCCACCCAGCGTTCCCCCAAGTCTCCCGATAAAAATGATACCTCACTTGTGTGGGTAGGCCTAGCGCCCGCGACAGGAAACGCCCCAAAGCGCAACGTTGACACATCCAATTTTTTGAAAGAAAACAGTGGTGTTTTTTGCAAAGTGCCTACCTGTAGATTTTGGCCTGTAGCACAGCCGGCACCTAGGGAAACATACCAAACCTGTGCATTTCTGGAAACTAGAGACCTAGGGGAATCCAAAATGGGGTGACTTGTGTGGCTCGGACCAGGTTCTGTTACCCAGAATCCTTTGCAAACCTCAAAATTTGGCTAAAAAATCACATGTTCCTCACATTTCTGTGGCAAAAAGTTCTGGAATCTGAGAGGAGAAACAAATGTCCTTCCAACCAGCGTTCCCCCAAGTCTCCCGATAAAAATGATACCTCACTTGTGTGGGTAGGCCTAGCGCCCGCGACAGGAAACGCCCCAAAGTGCAACGTGGACACATCCAATTTTTTGAAAGAAAACAGAGGTGTTTTTTGCAAAGTGCCTAACTGTAGATTTTGGCCTCTAGCTCAGCCGCCACCTAGGGAAACCTACCAAACCTGTGCATTTCTGAAAACTAGAGACCTAGGGGAATCCAAGATGGGGTGACTTGTGTGGCTCGGACCAGGTTCTGTTACCCAGAATCCTTTGCAAACCTCAAAATTTGGCTAAAAAAACACATGTTCCTCACATTTCTGTGGCAGAAAGTTCTGGAATCTGAGAGGAGCCACAAATTTCCTTCCACCCAGCGTTCCCCCAAGTCTCCCGATAAAAATGATACCTCACTTGTGTGGGTAGGCCTAGCGCCTGCGACAGGAAACGCCCCAAAGCGCAACGTGGACACATCCAATTTTTTTAAAGAAAACAGAGGTGTTTTTTGCAAAGTGCCTACCTGTAGATTTTGGCCTGTAGCTCAGCCGGAACCTAGGGAAACCTACCAAACCTGTGCATTTCTGAAAACTAGAGACCTAGGGGAATCCAAGATTGAATGACTTTTGTGGCTCGGACCAGGTTCTGTTACCCAGAATCCTTTGCAAACCTCATAATTTGGCTAAAAAAACACATGTTCCTCACATTTCTGTGGCAGAAAGTTCTGGAATCTGAGAGGAGCCACAAATTTCCTTCCACCCAGCATTCCCCCAAGTCTCCCGATAAAAATGATACCTCACTTGTGTGGGTAGGCCTAGCGCCCGCGACAGGAAACGCCCCAAAGTGCAACGTGGACACATCCAATTTTTTGAAAGAAATCAGAGGTGTTTTTTGCAAAGTGCCTACCTGTAGATTTTGGCCTCTAGCTCAGCCGCCACCTAGGGAAACCTACCAAACATGTGTATTTCTGAAAACTAGAGACCTTGGGGGAATCCAAGATGGGGTGACTTGTGTGACTTGGACCAGGGTCTGTTACCCAGAATCCTTTGCAAACCTCATAATTTGGCTAAAAAAACACATGGTCCTCACATTTCTGTGGCAGAAAGTTCTGGAATCTGAGAGGAGCCACAAATTTCCGTCCACCCAGCGTTTCCCCAAGTCTCCCGCTAAAAATGATACCTCACTTGTGTGGGTAGGCCTAGCGCCCGCGACAGGAAACGCCCCAAAGCGCAACGTGGACACATCCAATTTTTTGAAAGAAAACAGAGGTGTTTTTTGCAAAGTGCCTACCTGTAGATTTCTGCCTCTAGCTCAGCCGCTACCTAGGGAAACCTACCAAACCTGTGCATTTCTGAAAACTAGAGACCTTTTGGAATCCAAGATGGGGTGACTTGTGTGGCTCGGACCAGGTTCTGTTCCCCAGAATCCTTTGCAAACCTCAAAATTTGGCTAAAAAAATACATGTTCCTCACATTTCTGTGGCAGAAAGTTCTGGAATCTGAGAGGAGCCACAAATTTCCTTCCACCCAGCGTTTCCCAACGTCTCCCGATAAAAATGATACCTCACTTGTGTTGGTAGGCCTAGCGCCCGCGACAGGAAACGCCCCAAAGCGCAACGTGGACACATTCAATTTTTTTAAAGAAAAACGAGGTGTTTTTTGCAAAGTGCCTACCTGTAGATTTTGGCCTGTAGCTCAGCTGGCACCTAAGGAAACCTACCAAACCTGTGCATTTCTGAAAACTAGAGACCTAGGGGAATCCAAGATGGGGTGACTTGTGTGGCTCGGACCAGGTTCTGTTACCCAGAATCCTTTGCAAACCTCAAAATTTGGCTAAAAAATCACATGTTCCTCACATTTCTGTGGCAAAAAGTTCTGGAATCTGAGAGGAGCCACAAATTACCTTCCACCCAGCGTTCCCCAAAGTCTCCCGATAAAAATGATACCTCACTTGTGTGGGTAGGCCTAGCGCCTGCGACAGGAAACGCCCCAAAGCGCAACGTGGACACATCCAATTTTTTGAAAGAAAACAGAGGTGTTTTTTGCAAAGTGCCTACCTGTAGATTTTGGCCTGTAGCTCAGCCGGAACCTAGGGAAACCTACCAAACCTGTGCATTTCTGAAAACTAGAGACCTAGGGGAATCCAAGATGGGGTGACTTGTGTGGCTCGGACAAGGTTCTGTTACCCAGAATCCTTTGCAAACCTCACAATTTGACAAAAAAATCACATGTTCCTCACATTTCTGTGGCAAAAAGTTCTGGAATCTGAGAGGAGCCACAAATTTCCTTCCACCCAGCGTTCCCCCAAGTCTCCCGATAAAAATGATACCTCACTTGTGTGGGTAGGCCTAGCGCCTGCGACAGGAAACGCCCCAAAGCGCAACGTGGACACATCCAATTTTTTGAAAGAAAACAGAGGTGTTTTTTGCAAAGTGCCTACCTGTAGATTTTGGCCTGTAGCTCAGCCGGCACCTAAGGAAACCTACCAAACCTGTGCATTTCTGAAAACTAGAGACCTTTTGGAATCCAAGATGGGGTGACTTGTGTGGCTCGGACCAGGTTCTGTTACCCAGAATCCTTTGCAAACCTCAAAATTTGGCTACAAAATCACATGTTCCTCACATTTATGTGGCAAAAAGTTCTGGAATCTGAGAGGAGCCACAAATTTCCTTCCACCCAGCGTTCCACCAAGTCTCCCGATAAAAATGATACCTCACGTGTGTGGGTAGGTCTAGCGCCTGCGACAGGAAATGCCCCAAAGCGCAACGTGGACAAATCCAATTTTTTGAAAGAAAACAGAGGTGTTTTTTGCAAAGTGCCTACCTGTAGATTTTGGCCGGTAGCTCAGCCGCCACCTAGGGAAACCTACCAAACCTGTGCATTTCTGAAAACTAGAGACCTAGGGGAATCCAAGATGGGGTGACTTGTGTGGCTCGGACCAGGTTCTGTTACCCAGAATCCTTTGCAAACCTCAAAATTTGGCTAAAAAAACACATGTTCCTCACATTTCTGTGGCAGAAAGTTCTGGAATCTGAGAGGAGCCACAAATTTCCTTCCAGACAGCGTTCCCCCACGTCTCCCGATAAAAATGATACCTCACTTGTGTGGGTAGGCCTAGCGCCCGCGACAGGATACGCCCCAAAGCGCAACGTGGACACATCCAAATTTTTGAAGGAAAACAGAGGTGTTTTTTGCAAAGTGCCTACCTGTAGATTTTGGCCTGTAGCTCAGCCGGCACCTGGAGAAACCTACCAAACCTGTGCATTTCTAAAAACTAGAGACCTAGGGGAGTCCAAGATGGGGTGACTTGTGTGGATCGGACCAGGTTCTGTTACCCAGAATCCTTTGCAAACCTCAAAATTTGGCTAAAAAAACACATGTTCCTCACATTTCTGTGGCAGAAAGTTCTGGAATCTGAGAGGAGCCACAAATTACCTTCCACCCAGCGTTCCCCCACGTCTCCCGATAAAAATGATACCTCACTTGTGTGGGTAGGCCTAGCGCCCGCGACAGGAAACGCCCCAAAGCGCAACGTGAACACATCCAATTTTTTGAAAGAAAACAGAGGTGTTTTTTGCAAAGTGCCTACCTGTAGATTTTGGCCTGTAGCTCAGCCGGAACCTAGGGAAACCTACCAAACCTGTGCATTTCTGAAAACTAGAGACCTAGGGGAATCCAAGATGGGGTGACTTGTGTGGCTCGGACAAGGTTCTGTTACCCAGAATCCTTTGCAAACCTCACAATTTGACAAAAAAATCACATGTTCCTCACATTTCTGTGGCAAAAAGTTCTGGAATCTGAGAGGAGCCACAAATTTCCTTCCACCCAGCGTTCCCCCAAGTCTCCCGATAAAAATGATACCTCACTTGTGTGGGTAGGCCTAGCGCCTGCGACAGGAAACGCCCCAAAGCGCAACGTGGACACATCCAATTTTTTGAAAGAAAACAGAGGTGTTTTTTGCAAAGTGCCTACCTGTAGATTTTGGCCTGTAGCTCAGCCGGCACCTAAGGAAACCTACCAAACCTGTGCATTTCTGAAAACTAGAGACCTTTTGGAATCCAAGATGGGGTGACTTGTGTGGCTCGGACCAGGTTCTGTAACCCAGAATCATTTGCAAACCTCAAAATTTGGCTACAAAATCACATGTTCCTCACATTTATGTGGCAAAAAGTTCTGGAATCTGAGAGGAGCCACAAATTTCCTTCCACCCAGCGTTCCACCAAGTCTCCCGATAAAAATGATACCTCACGTGTGTGGGTAGGTCTAGCGCCTGCGACAGGAAATGCCCCAAAGCGCAACGTGGACAAATCCAATTTTTTGAAAGAAAACAGAGGTGTTTTTTGCAAAGTGCCTACCTGTAGATTTTGGCCGGTAGCTCAGCCGCCACCTAGGGAAACCTACCAAACCTGTGCATTTCTGAAAACTAGAGACCTAGGGGAATCCAAGATGGGGTGACTTGTGTGGCTCGGACCAGGTTCTGTTACCCAGAATCCTTTGCAAACCTCAAAATTTGGCTAAAAAAACACATGTTCCTCACATTTCTGTGGCAGAAAGTTCTGGAATCTGAGAGGAGCCACAAATTTCCTTCCAGACAGCGTTCCCCCACGTCTCCCGATAAAAATGATACCTCACTTGTGTGGGTAGGCCTAGCGCCCGCGACAGGATACGCCCCAAAGCGCAACGTGGACACATCCAAATTTTTGAAGGAAAACAGAGGTGTTTTTTGCAAAGTGCCTACCTGTAGATTTTGGCCTGTAGCTCAGCCGGCACCTGGAGAAACCTACCAAACCTGTGCATTTCTAAAAACTAGAGACCTAGGGGAGTCCAAGATGGGGTGACTTGTGTGGATCGGACCAGGTTCTGTTACCCAGAATCCTTTGCAAACCTCAAAATTTGGCTAACAAATCACATGTTCCTCACATTTCTGTGGCAGAAAGTTCTGGAATCTGAGAGGAGCCACAAATTTCCTTCCACCCAGCGTTCCCCCACATCTCCCGATAAAAATGATACCTCACTTGTGTGAGTAGGCCTAGCGCCCGCGACAGGAAATGCCCGAAAGCGCAACGTGGACACATCCAATTTTTTTAAAGAAAACAGAGGTGTTTTTTGCAAAGTGCCTACCTGTAGATTTTGGCCTGTAGCTCAGCCGGAACCTAGGGAAACCTACCAAACCTGTGCATTTCTAAAAACTAGAGACCTAGGGGAGTCCAAGATGGGGTGACTTGTGTGGCTCGGACCAGGTTCTGTTACCCAGAATCCTTTGCAAACCTCAAAATTTGGCTAAAAAAACACATGTTCCTCACATTTCTGTGGCAGAAAGTTCTGGAATCTGAGAGGAGCCACAAATTACCTTCCACCCAGCGTTCCCCCACGTCTCCCGATAAAAATGATACCTCACTTGTGTGGGTAGGCCTAGCGCCCGCGACAGGAAACGCCCCAAAGCGCAACGTGGACACATCCAATTTTTTGAAAGAAAACAGGTGTTTTTTGCAAAGTGCCTACCTGTAGATTTTGGCCTGTAGCTCAGCCGCCACCTAGGGAAACCTACCAAACCTGTGCATTTCTGAAAACTAGAGACCTAGGGGAGTCCAAGATGGGGTGACTTGTGTGGATCGGACCAGGTTCTGTTACCCAGAATCCTTTGCAAACCTCAAAATTTGGCTAAAAAATCACATGTTCCTCACATTTCTGTGGCAGAAAGTTCTGGAATCTGAGAGGAGCCACAAATTTCCTTCCACCCAGCGTTCCCCCACATCTCCCGATAAAAATGATACCTCACTTGTGTGAGTAGGCCTAGCGCCCGCGACAGGAAATGCCCGAAAGCGCAACGTGGACACATCCAATTTTTTTAAAGAAAACAGAGGTGTTTTTTGCAAAGTGCCTACCTGTAGATTTTGGCCTGTAGCTCAGCCGGAACCTAGGGAAACCTACCAAACCTGTGCATTTCTAAAAACTAGAGACCTAGGGGAGTCCAAGATGGGGTGACTTGTGTGGCTCGGACCAGGTTCTGTTACCCAGAATCCTTTGCAAACCTCAAAATTTGGCTAAAAAAACACATGTTCCTCACATTTCTGTGGCAGAAAGTTCTGGAATCTGAGAGGAGCCACAAATTACCTTCCACCCAGCGTTCCCCCACGTCTCCCGATAAAAATGATACCTCACTTGTGTGGGTAGGCCTAGCGCCCGCGACAGGAAACGCCCCAAAGCGCAACGTGGACACATCCAATTTTTTGAAAGAAAACAGGTGTTTTTTGCAAAGTGCCTACCTGTAGATTTTGGCCTGTAGCTCAGCCGCCACCTAGGGAAACCTACCAAACCTGTGCATTTCTGAAAACTAGAGACCTAGGGGAATCCAAGATGGGGTGACTTGTGTGGCTCGGACCAGGTTCTGTTACCCAGAATCCTTTGCAAACCTCAAAATTTGGCTAAAAAAACACATGTTCCTCACATTTCTGTGGCAGAAAGTTCTGGAATCTGAGAGGAGCCACAAATGTCTTCCAACCAGCGTTCCCCCAAGTCTCCCGATAAAAATGATACCTCACTTGTGTGGGTAGGCCTAGCGCCCGCGACAGGAAACGCCCCAAAGTGCAACGTGGACACATCCACTTTTTTGAAAGAAATCAGAGGTGTTTTTTGCAAAGTGCCTACCTGTAGATTTTGGCCTCTAGCTCAGCCGCCACCTAGGGAAACCTACCAAACATGTGTATTTCTGAAAACTAGAGACCTTGGGGGAATCCAAGATGGGGTGACTTGTGTGACTTGGACCAGGGTCTGTTACCCAGAATCCTTTGCAAACCTCATAATTTGGCTAAAAAAACACATGGTCCTCACATTTCTGTGGCAGAAAGTTCTGGAATCTGAGAGGAGCCACAAATTTCCGTCCACCCAGCGTTTCCCCAAGTCTCCCGCTAAAAATGATACCTCACTTGTGTGGGTAGGCCTAGCGCCCGCGACAGGAAACGCCCCAAAGCGCAACGTGGACACATCCAATTTTTTGAAAGAAAACAGAGGTGTTTTTTGCAAAGTGCCTACCTGTAGATTTCTGCCTCTAGCTCAGCCGCTACCTAGGGAAACCTACCAAACCTGTGCATTTCTGAAAACTAGAGACCTTTTGGAATCCAAGATGGGGTGACTTGTGTGGCTCGGACCAGGTTCTGTTCCCCAGAATCCTTTGCAAACCTCAAAATTTGGCTAAAAAAATACATGTTCCTCACATTTCTGTGGCAGAAAGTTCTGGAATCTGAGAGGAGCCACAAATTTCCTTCCACCCAGCGTTTCCCAACGTCTCCCGATAAAAATGATACCTCACTTGTGTTGGTAGGCCTAGCGCCCGCGACAGGAAACGCCCCAAAGCGCAACGTGGACACATCCAATTTTTTTAAAGAAAACCGAGGTGTTTTTTGCAAAGTGCCTACCTGTAGATTTTGGCCTGTAGCTCAGCTGGCACCGAAGGAAACCTACCAAACCTGTGCATTTCTGAAAACTAGAGACCTAGGGGAATCCAAGATGGGGTGACTTGTGTGGCTCGGACCAGGTTCTGTTTCCCAGAATCCTTTGCAAACCTCAAAATTTGGCTAAAAAATCACATGTTCCTCACATTTCTGTGGCAAAAAGTTCTGGAATCTGAGAGGAGCCACAAATTACCTTCCACCCAGCGTTCCCCAAAGTCTCCCGATAAAAATGATACCTCACTTGTGTGGGTAGGCCTAGCGCCTGCGACAGGAAACGCCGAAAAGCGCAACGTGGACACATCCAATTTTTTGAAAGAAAACAGAGGTGTTTTTTGCAAAGTGCCTACCTGTAGATTTTGGCCTGTAGCTCAGCCGGAACCTAGGGAAACCTACCAAACCTGTGCATTTCTGAAAACTAGAGACCTAGGGGAATCCAAGATGGGGTGACTTGTGTGGCTCGGACAAGGTTCTGTTACCCAGAATCCTTTGCAAACCTCACAATTTGACTAAAAAATCACATGTTCCTCACATTTCTGTGGCAAAAAGTTCTGGAATCTGAGAGGAGCCACAAATTTCCTTCCACCCAGCGTTCCCCCAAGTCTCCCGATAAAAATGATACCTCACTTGTGTGGGTAGGCCTAGCGCCTGCGACAGGAAACGCCCCAAAGCGCAACGTGGACACATCCAATTTTTTGAAAGAAAACAGAGGTGTTTTTTGCAAAGTGCCTACCTGTAGATTTTGGCCTGTAGCTCAGCCGGCACCTAAGGAAACCTACCAAACCTGTGCATTTCTGAAAACTAGAGACCTTTTGGAATCCAAGATGGGGTGACTTGTGTGGCTCGGACCAGGTTCTGTTACCCAGAATCCTTTGCAAACCTCAAAATTTGGCTACAAAATCACATGTTCCTCACATTTATGTGGCAAAAAGTTCTGGAATCTGAGAGGAGCCACAAATTTCCTTCCACCCAGCGTTCCCCCAAGTCTCCCGATAAAAATTATACCTCACGTGTGTGGGTAGGTCTAGCGCCTGCGACAGGAAATGCCCCAAAGCGCAACGTGGACAAATCCAATTTTTTGAAAGAAAACAGAGGTGTTTTTTGCAAAGTGCCTACCTGTAGATTTTGGCCTGTAGCTCAGCCGCCACCTAGGGAAACCTACCAAACCTGTGCATTTCTGAAAACTAGAGACCTAGGGGAATCCAAGATGGGGTGACTTGTGTGGCTCGGACCAGGTTCTGTTACCCAGAATCCTTTGCAAACCTCAAAATTTGGCTAAAAAAACACATGTTCCTCACATTTCTGTGGCAGAAAGTTCTGGAATCTGAGAGGAGCCACAAATTTCCTTCCAGACAACGTTCCCCCACGTCTCCCGATAAAAATGATACCTCACTTGTGTGGGTAGGCCTAGCGCCCGCGACAGGATACGCCCCAAAGCGCAACGTGGACACATCCAAATTTTTGAAGGAAAACAGAGGTGTTTTTTGCAAAGTGCCTACCTGTAGATTTTGGCCTGTAGCTCAGCCGGCACCTGGAGAAACCTACCAAACCTGTGCATTTCTAAAAACTAGAGACCTAGGGGAGTCCAAGATGGGGTGACTTGTGTGGATCGGACCAGGTTCTGTTACCCAGAATCCTTTGCAAACCTCAAAATTTGGCTAAAAAATCACATGTTCCTCACATTTCTGTGGCAGAAAGTTCTGGAATCTGAGAGGAGCCACAAATTTCCTTCCACCCAGCGTTCCCCCACATCTCCCGATAAAAATGATACCTCACTTGTGTGAGTAGGCCTAGCGCCCGCGACAGGATATGCCCGAAAGCGCAACGTGGACACATCCAATTTTTTTAAAGAAAACAGAGGTGTTTTTTGCAAAGTGCCTACCTGTAGATTTTGGCCTGTAGCTCAGCCGGAACCTAGGGAAACCTACCAAACCTGTGCATTTCTAAAAACTAGAGACCTAGGGGAGTCCAAGATGGGGTGACTTGTGTGGCTCGGACCAGGTTCTGTTACCCAGAATCCTTTGCAAACCTCAAAATTTGGCTAAAAAAACACATGTTCCTCACATTTCTGTGGCAGAAAGTTCTGGAATCTGAGAGGAGCCACAAATTACCTTCCACCCAGCGTTCCCCCACGTCTCCCGATAAAAATGATACCTCACTTGTGTGGGTAGGCCTAGCGCCCGCGACAGGAAACGCCCCAAAGCGCAACGTGGACACATCCAATTTTTTGAAAGAAAACAGGTGTGTTTTGCAAAGTGCCTACCTGTAGATTTTGGCCTGTAGCTCAGCCGCCACCTAGGGAAACCTACCAAACCTGTGCATTTCTGAAAACTAGAGACCTAGGGGAATCCAAGATGGGGTGACTTGTGTGGCTCGGACCAGGTTCTGTTACCCAGAATCCTTTGCAAACCTCAAAATTTGGCTACAAAATCACATGTTCCTCACATTTATGTGGCAAAAAGTTCTGGAATCTGAGAGGAGCCACAAATTTCCTTCCACCCAGCGTTCCCCCAAGTCTCCCGATAAAAATGATACCTCACGTGTGTGGGTAGGTCTAGCGCCTGCGACAGGAAATGCCCCAAAGCGCAACGTGGACAAATCCAATTTTTTGAAAGAAAACAGAGGTGTTTTTTGCAAAGTGCCTACCTGTAGATTTTGGCCTGTAGCTCAGCCGCCACCTAGGGAAACCTACCAAACCTGTGCATTTCTGAAAACTAGAGACCTAGGGGAATCCAAGATGGGGTGACTTGTGTGGCTCGGACCAGGTTCTGTTACCCAGAATCCTTTGCAAACCTCAAAATTTGGCTAAAAAAACACATGTTCCTCACATTTCTGTGGCAGAAAGTTCTGGAATCTGAGAGGAGCCACAAATTTCCTTCCAGACAGCGTTCCCCCACGTCTCCCGATAAAAATGATACCTCACTTGTGTGGGTAGGCCTAGCGCCCGCGACAGGATACGCCCCAAAGCGCAACGTGGACACATCCAAATTTTTGAAGGAAAACAGAGGTGTTTTTTGCAAAGTGCCTACCTGTAGATTTTGGCCTGTAGCTCAGCCGGCACCTGGAGAAACCTACCAAACCTGTGCATTTCTAAAAACTAGAGACCTAGGGGAGTCCAAGATGGGGTGACTTGTGTGGATCGGACCAGGTTCTGTTACCCAGAATCCTTTGCAAACCTCAAAATTTGGCTAAAAAATCACATGTTCCTCACATTTCTGTGGCAGAAAGTTCTGGAATCTGAGAGGAGCCACAAATTTCCTTCCACCCAGCGTTCCCCCACATCTCCCGATAAAAATGATACCTCACTTGTGTGAGTAGGCCTAGCGCCCGCGACAGGATATGCCCGAAAGCGCAACGTGGACACATCCAATTTTTTTAAAGAAAACAGAGGTGTTTTTTGCAAAGTGCCTACCTGTAGATTTTGGCCTGTAGCTCAGCCGGAACCTAGGGAAACCTACCAAACCTGTGCATTTCTAAAAACTAGAGACCTAGGGGAGTCCAAGATGGGGTGACTTGTGTGGCTCGGACCAGGTTCTGTTACCCAGAATCCTTTGCAAACCTCAAAATTTGGCTAAAAAAACACATGTTCCTCACATTTCTGTGGCAGAAAGTTCTGGAATCTGAGAGGAGCCACAAATTACCTTCCACCCAGCGTTCCCCCACGTCTCCCGATAAAAATGATACCTCACTTGTGTGGGTAGGCCTAGCGCCCGCGACAGGAAACGCCCCAAAGTGCAACGTGGACACATCCAATTTTTTGAAAGAAAACAGAGGTGTTTTTTGCAAAGTGCCTACCTGTAGATTTTGGCCTCTAGCTCAGCCGCCACCTAGGGAAACCTACCAAACCTGTGCATTTCTGAAAACTAGAGACCTAGGGGAATCCAAGATGGGGTGACTTGTGTGGCTCAGACCAGGTTCTGTTACCCAGAATCCTTTGCAAACCTCAAAATTTGGCTAAAAAAACACATTTTCCTCACATTTCTGTGGCAGAAAGTTCTGGAATCTGAGAGGAGCCACAAATTTCCTTCCACCCAGCGTTCCCCCAAGTCTCCCGATAAAAATGATACCTCACTTGTGTGGGTAGGCCTAGCGCCTGCGACAGGAAACGCCCCAAAGCGCAACGTGGACACATCCAATTTTTTTAAAGGAAACAGAGGTGTTTTTTGCAAAGTGCCTACCTGTAGATTTTGGCCTGTAGCACAGCCGGCACCTAGGGAAACATACCAAACCTGTGCATTTCTGAAAACTAGAGACCTAGGGGAATCCAAAATGGGGTGACTTGTGTGGCTCGGACCAGGTTCTGTTACCCAGAATCCTTTGCAAACCTCAAAATTTGGCTAAAAAATCACATGTTCCTCACATTTCTGTGGCAAAAAGTTCTGGAATCTGAGAGGAGCCACAAATGTCTTCCAACCAGCGTTCCCCCAAGTCTCCCGATAAAAATGATACCTCACTTGTGTGGGTAGGCCTAGCGCCCGCGACAGGAAACGCCCCAAAGTGCAACGTGGACACATCCAATTTTTTGAAAGAAATCAGAGGTGTTTTTTGCAAAGTGCCTACCTGTAGATTTTGGCCTCTAGCTCAGCCGCCACCTAGGGAAACCTACCAAACATGTGTATTCCTGAAAACTAGAGACCTTGGGGGAATCCAAGATGGGGTGACTTGTGTGACTTGGACCAGGGTCTGTTACCCAGAATCCTTTGCAAACCTCATAATTTGGCTAAAAAAACACATGGTCCTCACATTTCTGTGGCAGAAAGTTCTGGAATCTGAGAGGAGCCACAAATTTCCGTCCACCCAGCGTTTCCCCAAGTCTCCCGCTAAAAATGATACCTCACTTGTGTGGGTAGGCCTAGCGCCCGCGACAGGAAACGCCCCAAAGCGCAACGTGGACACATCCAATTTTTTGAAAGAAAACAGAGGTGTTTTTTGCAAAGTGCCTACCTGTAGATTTCTGCCTCTAGCTCAGCCGCTACCTAGGGAAACCTACCAAACCTGTGCATTTCTGAAAACTAGAGACCTTTTGGAATCCAAGATGGGGTGACTTGTGTGGCTCGGACCAGGTTCTGTTCCCCAGAATCCTTTGCAAACCTCAAAATTTGGCTAAAAAAATACATGTTCCTCACATTTCTGTGGCAGAAAGTTCTGGAATCTGAGAGGAGCCACAAATTTCCTTCCACCCAGCGTTTCCCAACGTCTCCCGATAAAAATGATACCTCACTTGTGTTGGTAGGCCTAGCGCCCGCGACAGGAAACGCCCCAAAGCGCAACGTGGACACATCCAATTTTTTTAAAGAAAACCGAGGTGTTTTTTGCAAAGTGCCTACCTGTAGATTTTGGCCTGTAGCTCAGCTGGCACCTAAGGAAACCTACCAAACCTGTGCATTTCTGAAAACTAGAGACCTAGGGGAATCCAAGATGGGGTGACTTGTGTGGCTCGGACCAGGTTCTGTTACCCAGAATCCTTTGCAAACCTCAAAATTTGGCTAAAAAATCACATGTTCCTCACATTTCTGTGGCAAAAAGTTCTGGAATCTGAGAGGAGCCACAAATTACCTTCCACCCAGCGTTCCCCAAAGTCTCCCGATAAAAATGATACCTCACTTGTGTGGGTAGGCCTAGCGCCTGCGACAGGAAACGCCCCAAAGCGCAACGTGGACACATCCAATTTTTTGAAAGAAAACAGAGGTGTTTTTTGCAAAGTGCCTACCTGTAGATTTTGGCCTGTAGCTCAGCCGGAACCTAGGGAAACCTACCAAACCTGTGCATTTCTGAAAACTAGAGACCTAGGGGAATCCAAGATGGGGTGACTTGTGTGGCTCGGACAAGGTTCTGTTACCCAGAATCCTTTGCAAACCTCACAATTTGACTAAAAAATCACATGTTCCTCACATTTCTGTGGCAAAAAGTTCTGGAATCTGAGAGGAGCCACAAATTTCCTTCCACCCAGCGTTCCCCCAAGTCTCCCGATAAAAATGATACCTCACTTGTGTGGGTAGGCCTAGCGCCTGCGACAGGAAACGCCCCAAAGCGCAACGTGGACACATCCAATTTTTTGAAAGAAAACAGAGGTGTTTTTTGCAAAGTGCCTACCTGTAGATTTTGGCCTGTAGCTCAGCCGGCACCTAAGGAAACCTACCAAACCTGTGCATTTCTGAAAACTAGAGACCTTTTGGAATCCAAGATGGGGTGACTTGTGTGGCTCGGACCAGGTTCTGTTACCCAGAATCCTTTGCAAACCTCAAAATTTGGCTACAAAATCACATGTTCCTCACATTTATGTGGCAAAAAGTTCTGGAATCTGAGAGGAGCCACAAATTTCCTTCCACCCAGCGTTCCCCCAAGTCTCCCGATAAAAATGATACCTCACGTGTGTGGGTAGGTCTAGCGCCTGCGACAGGAAATGCCCCAAAGCGCAACGTGGACAAATCCAATTTTTTGAAAGAAAACAGAGGTGTTTTTTGCAAAGTGCCTACCTGTAGATTTTGGCCTGTAGCTCAGCCGCCACCTAGGGAAACCTACCAAACCTGTGCATTTCTGAAAACTAGAGACCTAGGGGAATCCAAGATGGGGTGACTTGTGTGGCTCGGACCAGGTTCTGTTACCCAGAATCCTTTGCAAACCTCAAAATTTGGCTAAAAAAACACATGTTCCTCACATTTCTGTGGCAGAAAGTTCTGGAATCTGAGAGGAGCCACAAATTTCCTTCCAGACAGCGTTCCCCCACGTCTCCCGATAAAAATGATACCTCACTTGTGTGGGTAGGCGTAGCGCCCGCGACAGGATACGCCCCAAAGCGCAACGTGGACACATCCAAATTTTTGAAGGAAAACAGAGGTGTTTTTTGCAAAGTGCCTACCTGTAGATTTTGGCCTGTAGCTCAGCCGGCACCTGGAGAAACCTACCAAACCTGTGCATTTCTAAAAACTAGAGACCTAGGGGAGTCCAAGATGGGGTGACTTGTGTGGATCGGACCAGGTTCTGTTACCCAGAATCCTTTGCAAACCTCAAAATTTGGCTAAAAAATCACATGTTCCTCACATTTCTGTGGCAGAAAGTTCTGGAATCTGAGAGGAGCCACAAATTTCCTTCCACCCAGCGTTCCCCCACATCTCCCGATAAAAATGATACCTCACTTGTGTGAGTAGGCCTAGCGCCCGCGACAGGAAATGCCCGAAAGCGCAACGTGGACACATCCAATTTTTTTAAAGAAAACAGAGGTGTTTTTTGCAAAGTGCCTACCTGTAGATTTTGGCCTGTAGCTCAGCCGGAACCTAGGGAAACCTACCAAACCTGTGCATTTCTAAAAACTAGAGACCTAGGGGAGTCCAAGATGGGGTGACTTGTGTGGCTCGGACCAGGTTCTGTTACCCAGAATCCTTTGCAAACCTCAAAATTTGGCTAAAAAAACACATGTTCCTCACATTTCTGTGGCAGAAAGTTATGGAATCTGAGAGGAGCCACAAATTACCTTCCACCCAGCGTTCCCCCACGTCTCCCGATAAAAATGATACCTCACTTGTGTGGGTAGGCCTAGCGCCCGCGACAGGAAACGCCCCAAAGCGCAACGTGGACACATCCAATTTTTTGAAAGAAAACAGGTGTTTTTTGCAAAGTGCCTACCTGTAGATTTTGGCCTGTAGCTCAGCCGCCACCTAGGGAAACCTACCAAACCTGTGCATTTCTGAAAACTAGAGACCTAGGGGAATCCAAGATGGGGTGACTTGTGTGGCTCGGACCAGGTTCTGTTACCCAGAATCCTTTGCAAACCTCAAAATTTGGCTAAAAAAACACATGTTCCTCACATTTCTGTGGCAGAAAGTTCTGGAATCTGAGAGGAGCCACAAATTTCCTTCCACCCAGCGTTCCCCCAAGTCTCCCGATAAAAATTATACCTCACTTGTGTGGGTAGGCCTAGCGCCCGCGACAGGAAACGCCCCAAAGCGCAACGTTGACACATCCAATTTTTTGAAAGAAAACAGTGGTGTTTTTTGCAAAGTGCCTACCTGTAGATTTTGGCCTGTAGCACAGCCGGCACCTAGGGAAACATACCAAACCTGTGCATTTCTGGAAACTAGAGACCTAGGGGAATCCAAAATGGGGTGACTTGTGTGGCTCGGACCAGGTTCTGTTACCCAGAATCCTTTGCAAACCTCAAAATTTGGCTAAAAAATCACATGTTCCTCACATTTCTGTGGCAAAAAGTTCTGGAATCTGAGAGGAGAAACAAATGTCCTTCCAACCAGCGTTCCCCCAAGTCTCCCGATAAAAATGATACCTCACTTGTGTGGGTAGGCCTAGCGCCCGCGACAGGAAACGCCCCAAAGTGCAACGTGGACACATCCAATTTTTTGAAAGAAAACAGAGGTGTTTTTTGCAAAGTGCCTACCTGTAGATTTTGGCCTCTAGCTCAGCCGCCACCTAGGGAAACCTACCAAACCTGTGCATTTCTGAAAACTAGAGACCTAGGGGAATCCAAGATGGGGTGACTTGTGTGGCTCGGACCAGGTTCTGTTACCCAGAATCCTTTGCAAACCTCACAATTTGGCTAAAAAAACACATGTTCCTCACATTTCTGTGGCAGAAAGTTCTGGAATCTGAGAGGAGCCACAAATTTCCTTCCACCCAGCGTTCCCCCAAGTCTCCCGATAAAAATGATACCTCACTTGTGTGGGTAGGCCTAGCGCCTGCGACAGGAAACGCCCCAAAGCGCAACGTGGACACATCCAATTTTTTGAAAGGAAACAGAGGTGTTTTTTGCAAAGTGCCTACCTGTAGATTTTGGCCTGTAGCACAGCCGGCACCTAGGGAAACATACCAAACCTGTGCATTTCTGAAAACTAGAGACCTAGGGGAATCCAAAATGGGGTGACTTGTGTGGCTCGGACCAGGTTCTGTTACCCAGAATCCTTTGCAAACCTCAAAATTTGGCTAAAAAATCACATGTTCCTCACATTTCTGTGGCAAAAAGTTCTGGAATCTGAGAGGAGCCACAAATGTCTTCCAACCAGCGTTCCCCCAAGTCTCCCGATAAAAATGATACCTCACTTGTGTGGGTAGGCCTAGCGCCCGCGACAGGAAACGCCCCAAAGTGCAACGTGGACACATCCAATTTTTTGAAAGAAATCAGAGGTGTTTTTTGCAAAGTGCCTACCTGTAGATTTTGGCCTCTAGCTCAGCCGCCACCTAGGGAAACCTACCAAACATGTGTATTTCTGAAAACTAGAGACCTTGGGGGAATCCAAGATGGGGTGACTTGTGTGACTTGGACCAGGGTCTGTTACCCAGAATCCTTTGCAAACCTCATAATTTGGCTAAAAAAACACATGGTCCTCACATTTCTGTGGCAGAAAGTTCTGGAATCTGAGAGGAGCCACAAATTTCCGTCCACCCAGCGTTTCCCCAAGTCTCCCGCTAAAAATGATACCTCACTTGTGTGGGTAGGCCTAGCGCCCGCGACAGGAAACGCCCCAAAGCGCAACGTGGACACATCCAATTTTTTGAAAGAAAACAGAGGTGTTTTTTGCAAAGTGCCTACCTGTAGATTTCTGCCTCTAGCTCAGCCGCTACCTAGGGAAACCTACCAAACCTGTGCATTTCTGAAAACTAGAGACCTTTTGGAATCCAAGATGGGGTGACTTGTGTGGCTCGGACCAGGTTCTGTTCCCCAGAATCCTTTGCAAACCTCAAAATTTGGCTAAAAAAATACATGTTCCTCACATTTCTGTGGCAGAAAGTTCTGGAATCTGAGAGGAGCCACAAATTTCCTTCCACCCAGCGTTTCCCAACGTCTCCCGATAAAAATGATACCTCACTTGTGTTGGTAGGCCTAGCGCCCGCGACAGGAAACGCCCCAAAGCGCAACGTGGACACATCCAATTTTTTTAAAGAAAACCGAGGTGTTTTTTGCAAAGTGCCTACCTGTAGATTTTGGCCTGTAGCTCAGCTGGCACCTAAGGAAACCTACCAAACCTGTGCATTTCTGAAAACTAGAGACCTAGGGGAATCCAAGATGGGGTGACTTGTGTGGCTTGGACCAGGTTCTGTTACCCAGAATCCTTTGCAAACCTCAAAATTTGGCTAAAAAATCACATGTTCCTCACATTTCTGTGGCAAAAAGTTCTGGAATCTGAGAGGAGCCACAAATTACCTTCCACCCAGCGTTCCCCAAAGTCTCCCGATAAAAATGATACCTCACTTGTGTGGGTAGGCCTAGCGCCTGCGACAGGAAACGCCCCAAAGCGCAACGTGGACACATCCAATTTTTTGAAAGAAAACAGAGGTGTTTTTTGCAAAGTGCCTACCTGTAGATTTTGGCCTGTAGCTCAGCCGGAACCTAGGGAAACCTACCAAACCTGTGCATTTCTGAAAACTAGAGACCTAGGGGAATCCAAGATGGGGTGACTTGTGTGGCTCGGACAAGGTTCTGTTACCCAGAATCCTTTGCAAACCTCACAATTTGACTAAAAAATCACATGTTCCTCACATTTCTGTGGCAAAAAGTTCTGGAATCTGAGAGGAGCCACAAATTTCCTTCCACCCAGCGTTCCCCCAAGTCTCCCGATAAAAATGATACCTCACTTGTGTGGGTAGGCCTAGCGCCTGCGACAGGAAACGCCCCAAAGCGCAACGTGGACACATCCAATTTTTTGAAAGAAAACAGAGGTGTTTTTTGCAAAGTGCCTACCTGTAGATTTTGGCCTGTAGCTCAGCCGGCACCTAAGGAAACCTACCAAACCTGTGCATTTCTGAAAACTAGAGACCTTTTGGAATCCAAGATGGGGTGACTTGTGTGGCTCGGACCAGGTTCTGTTACCCAGAATCCTTTGCAAACCTCAAAATTTGGCTACAAAATCACATGTTCCTCACATTTATGTGGCAAAAAGTTCTGGAATCTGAGAGGAGCCACAAATTTCCTTCCACCCAGCGTTCCCCCAAGTCTCCCGATAAAAATGATACCTCACGTGTGTGGGTAGGTCTAGCGCCTGCGACAGGAAATGCCCCAAAGCGCAACGTGGACAAATCCAATTTTTTGAAAGAAAACAGAGGTGTTTTTTGCAAAGTGCCTACCTGTAGATTTTGGCCTGTAGCTCAGCCGCCACCTAGGGAAACCTACCAAACCTGTGCATTTCTGAAAACTAGAGACCTAGGGGAATCCAAGATGGGGTGACTTGTGTGGCTCGGACCAGGTTCTGTTACCCAGAATCCTTTGCAAACCTCAAAATTTGGCTAAAAAAACACATGTTCCTCACATTTCTGTGGCAAAAAGTTCTGGAATCTGAGAGGAGAAACAAATGTCCTTCCAACCAGCGTTCCCCCAAGTCTCCCGATTAAAATGATACCTCACTTGTGTGGGTAGGCCTAGCGCCCGCGACAGGAAACGCCCCAAAGTGCAACGTGGACACATCCAATTTTTTGAAAGAAAACAGAGGTGTTTTTTGCAAAGTGCCTACCTGTAGATTTTGGCCTCTAGCTCAGCCGCCACCTAGGGAAACCTACCAAACCTGTGCATTTCTGAAAACTAGAGACCTAGGGGAATCCAAGATGGGGTGACTTGTGTGGCTCGGACCAGGTTCTGTTACCCAGAATCCTTTGCAAACCTCAAAATTTGGCTAAAAAAACACATGTTCCTCACATTTCTGTGGCAGAAAGTTCTGGAATCTGAGAGGAGCCACAAATTTCCTTCCACCCAGCGTTCCCCCAAGTCTCCCGATAAAAATGATACCTCACTTGTGTGGGTAGGCCTAGCGCCTGCGACAGGAAACGCCCCAAAGCGCAACGTGGACGCATCCAATTTTTTGAAAGGAAACAGAGGTGTTTTTTGCAAAGTGCCTACCTGTAGATTTTGGCCTGTAGCACAGCCGGCACCTAGGGAAACATACCAAACCTGTGCATTTCTGAAAACTAGAGGCCTAGGGGAATCCAAAATGGGGTGACTTGTGTGGCTCGGACCAGGTTCTGTTACCCAGAATCCTTTGCAAACCTCAAAATTTGGCTAAAAAATCACATGTTCCTCACATTTCTGTGGCAAAAAGTTCTGGAATCTGAGAGGAGCCACAAATGTCTTCCAACCAGCGTTCCCCCAAGTCTCCCGATAAAAATGATACCTCACTTGTGTGGGTAGGCCTAGCGCCCGCGACAGGAAACGCCCCAAAGTGCAACGTGGACACATCCAATTTTTTGAAAGAAATCAGAGGTGTTTTTTGCAAAGTGCCTACCTGTAGATTTTGGCCTCTAGCTCAGCCGCCACCTAGGGAAACCTACCAAACATGTGTATTTCTGAAAACTAGAGACCTTGGGGGAATCCAAGATGGGGTGACTTGTGTGACTTGGACCAGGGTCTGTTACCCAGAATCCTTTGCAAACCTCATAATTTGGCTAAAAAAACACATGGTCTTCACATTTCTGTGGCAGAAAGTTCTGGAATCTGAGAGGAGCCACAAATTTCCGTCCACCCAGCGTTTCCCCAAGTCTCCCGCTAAAAATGATACCTCACTTGTGTGGGTAGGCCTAGCGCCCGCGACAGGAAACGCCCCAAAGCGCAACGTGGACACATCCAATTTTTTGAAAGAAAACAGAGGTGTTTTTTGCAAAGTGCCTACCTGTAGATTTCTGCCTCTAGCTCAGCCGCTACCTAGGGAAACCTACCAAACCTGTGCATTTCTGAAAACTAGAGACCTTTTGGAATCCAAGATGGGGTGACTTGTGTGGCTCGGACCAGGTTCTGTTCCCCAGAATCCTTTGCAAACCTCAAAATTTGGCTAAAAAAATACATGTTCCTCACATTTCTGTGGCAGAAAGTTCTGGAATCTGAGAGGAGCCACAAATTTCCTTCCACCCAGCGTTTCCCAACGTCTCCCGATAAAAATGATACCTCACTTGTGTTGGTAGGCCTAGCGCCCGCGACAGGAAACGCCCCAAAGCGCAACGTGGACACATCCAATTTTTTTAAAGAAAACCGAGGTGTTTTTTGCAAAGTGCCTACCTGTAGATTTTGGCCTGTAGCTCAGCTGGCACCTAAGGAAACCTACCAAACCTGTGCATTTCTGAAAACTAGAGACCTAGGGGAATCCAAGATGGGGTGACTTGTGTGGCTCGGACCAGGTTCTGTTACCCAGAATCCTTTGCAAACCTCAAAATTTGGCTAAAAAATCACATGTTCCTCACATTTCTGTGGCAAAAAGTTCTGGAATCTGAGAGGAGCCACAAATTACCTTCCACCCAGCGTTCCCCAAAGTCTCCCGATAAAAATGATACCTCACTTGTGTGGGTAGGCCTAGCGCCTGCGACAGGAAACGCCCCAAAGCGCAACGTGGACACATCCAATTTTTTGAAAGAAAACAGAGGTGTTTTTTGCAAAGTGCCTACCTGTAGATTTTGGCCTGTAGCTCAGCCGGAACCTAGGGAAACCTACCAAACCTGTGCATTTCTGAAAACTAGAGACCTAGGGGAATCCAAGATGGGGTGACTTGTGTGGCTCGGACAAGGTTCTGTTACCCAGAATCCTTTGCAAACCTCACAATTTGACTAAAAAATCACATGTTCCTCACATTTCTGTGGCAAAAAGTTCTGGAATCTGAGAGGAGCCACACATTTCCTTCCACCCAGCGTTCCCCCAAGTCTCCCGATAAAAATGATACCTCACTTGTGTGGGTAGGCCTAGCGCCTGCGACAGGAAACGCCCCAAAGCGCAACGTGGACACATCCAATTTTTTGAAAGAAAACAGAGGTGTTTTTTGCAAAGTGCCTACCTGTAGATTTTGGCATGTAGCTCAGCCGGCACCTAAGGAAACCTACCAAACCTGTGCATTTCTGAAAACTAGAGACCTTTTGGAATCCAAGATGGGGTGACTTGTGTGGCTCGGACCAGGTTCTGTTACCCAGAATCCTTTGCAAACCTCAAAATTTGGCTACAAAATCACATGTTCCTCACATTTATGTGGCAAAAAGTTCTGGAATCTGAGAGGAGCCACAAAATTCCTTCCACCCAGCGTTCCCCCAAGTCTCCCGATAAAAATGATACCTCACGTGTGTGGGTAGGTCTAGCGCCTGCGACAGGAAATGCCCCAAAGCGCAACGTGGACAAATCCAATTTTTTGAAAGAAAACAGAGGTGTTTTTTGCAAAGTGCCTACCTGTAGATTTTGGCCTGTAGCTCAGCCGCCACCTAGGGAAACCTACCAAACCTGTGCATTTCTGAAAACTAGAGACCTAGGGGAATCCAAGATGGGGTGACTTGTGTGGCTCGGACCAGGTTCTGTTACCCAGAATCCTTTGCAAACCTCAAAATTTGGCTAAAAAAACACATGTTCCTCACATTTCTGTGGCAAAAAGTTCTGGAATCTGAGAGGAGAAACAAATGTCCTTCCAACCAGCGTTCCCCCAAGTCTCCCGATAAAAATGATACCTCACTTGTGTGGGTAGGCCTAGCGCCCGCGACAGGAAACGCCCCAAAGTGCAACGTGGACACATCCAATTTTTTGAAAGAAAACAGAGGTGTTTTTTGCAAAGTGCCTACCTGTAGATTTTGGCCTCTAGCTCAGCCGCCACCTAGGGAAACCTACCAAACCTGTGCATTTCTGAAAACTAGAGACCTAGGGGAATCCAAGATGGGGTGACTTGTGTGGCTCGGACCAGGTTCTGTTACCCAGAATCCTTTGCAAACCTCAAAATTTGGCTAAAAAAACACATGTTCCTCACATTTCTGTGGCAGAAAGTTCTGGAATCTGAGAGGAGCCACAAATTTCCTTCCACCCAGCGTTCCCCCAAGTCTCCCGATAAAAATGATACCTCACTTGTGTGGGTAGGCCTAGCGCCTGCGACAGGAAACGCCCCAAAGCGCAACGTGGACACATCCAATTTTTTGAAAGGAAACAGAGGTGTTTTTTGCAAAGTGCCTACCTGTAGATTTTGGCCTGTAGCACAGCCGGCACCTAGGGAAACATACCAAACCTGTGCATTTCTGAAAACTAGAGACCTAGGGGAATCCAAAATGGGGTGACTTGTGTGGCTCGGACCAGGTTCTGTTACCCAGAATCCTTTGCAAACCTCAAAATTTGGCTAAAAAATCACATGTTCCTCACATTTCTGTGGCAAAAAGTTCTGGAATGTGAGAGGAGCCACAAATGTCTTCCAACCAGCGTTCCCCCAAGTCTCCCGATAAAAATGATACCTCACTTGTGTGGGTAGGCCTAGCGCCCGCGACAGGAAACGCCCCAAAGTGCAACGTGGACACATCCAATTTTTTTAAAGAAATCAGAGGTGTTTTTTGCAAAGTGCCTACCTGTAGATTTTGGCCTCTAGCTCAGCCGCCACCTAGGGAAACCTACCAAACATGTGTATTTCTGAAAACTAGAGACCTTGGGGGAATCCAAGATGGGGTGACTTGTGTGACTTGGACCAGGGTCTGTTACCCAGAATCCTTTGCAAACCTCATAATTTGGCTAAAAAAACACATGGTCCTCACATTTCTGTGGCAGAAAGTTCTGGAATCTGAGAGGAGCCACAAATTTCCGTCCACCCAGCGTTTCCCCAAGTCTCCCGCTAAAAATGATACCTCACTTGTGTGGGTAGGCCTAGCGCGCGCGACAGGAAACGCCCCAAAGCGCAACGTGGACACATCCAATTTTTTGAAAGAAAACAGAGGTGTTTTTTGCAAAGTGCCTACCTGTAGATTTCTGCCTCTAGCTCAGCCGCTACCTAGGGAAACCTACCAAACCTGTGCATTTCTGAAAACTAGAGACCTTTTGGAATCCAAGATGGGGTGACTTGTGTGGCTCGGACCAGGTTCTGTTCCCCAGAATCCTTTGCAAACCTCAAAATTTGGCTAAAAAAATACATGTTCCTCACATTTCTGTGGCAGAAAGTTCTGGAATCTGAGAGGAGCCACAAATTTCCTTCCACCCAGCGTTTCCCAACGTCTCCCGATAAAAATGATACCTCACTTGTGTTGGTAGGCCTAGCGCCCGCGACAGGAAACGCCCCAAAGCGCAACGTGGACACATCCAATTTTTTTAAAGAAAACCGAGGTGTTTTTTGCAAAGTGCCTACCTGTAGATTTTGGCCTGTAGCTCAGCTGGCACCTAAGGAAACCTACCAAACCTGTGCATTTCTGAAAACTAGAGACCTAGGGGAATCCAAGATGGGGTGACTTGTGTGGCTCGGACCAGGTTCTGTTACCCAGAATCCTTTGCAAACCTCAAAATTTGGCTAAAAAATCACATGTTCCTCACATTTCTGTGGCAAAAAGTTCTGGAATCTGAGAGGAGCCACAAATTACCTTCCACCCAGCGTTCCCCAAAGTCTCCCGATAAAAATG
The DNA here is from genome assembly GCF_031143425.1 of Pleurodeles waltl. Classification (NCBI taxonomy): domain Eukaryota; kingdom Metazoa; phylum Chordata; class Amphibia; order Caudata; family Salamandridae; genus Pleurodeles; species Pleurodeles waltl. Next base: position 41,986 of record NW_027149862.1, on the reverse strand, counting down.
ATACCTTACTTGTGTGGGTAGGCCTAGCGCCTGCGACAGGAAACGCCGAAAAGCGCAACGTGGACACATCCAATTTTTTGAAAGAAAACAGAGGTGTTTTTTGCAAAGTGCCTACCTGTAGATTTTGGCCTGTAGCTCAGCCGGAACCTAGGGAAACCTACCAAACCTGTGCATTTCTGAAAACTAGAGACCTAGGGGAATCCAAGATGGGGTGACTTGTGTGGCTCGGACAAGGTTCTGTTACCCAGAATCCTTTGCAAACCTCACAATTTGACTAAAAAATCACATGTTCCTCACATTTCTGTGGCAAAAAGTTCTGGAATCTGAGAGGAGAAACAAATGTCCTTCCAACCAGCGTTCCCCCAAGTCTCCCGATAAAAATGATACCTCACTTGTGTGGGTAGGCCTAGCGCCCGCGACAGGAAACGCCCCAAAGTGCAACGTGGACACATCCAATTTTTTGAAAGAAAACAGAGGTGTTTTTTGCAAAGTGCCTACCTGTAGATTTTGGCCTCTAGCTCAGCCGCCACCTAGGGAAACCTACCAAACCTGTGCATTTCTGAAAACTAGAGACCTAGGGGAATCCAAGATGGGGTGACTTGTGTGGCTCGGACCAGGTTCTGTTACCCAGAATCCTTTGCAAACCTCAAAATTTGGCTAAAAAAACACATGTTCCTCACATTTCTGTGGCAGAAAGTTCTGGAATCTGAGAGGAGCCACAAATTTCCTTCCACCCAGCGTTCCCCCAAGTCTCCCGATAAAAATGATACCTCACTTGTGTGGGTAGGCCTAGCGCCTGCGACAGGAAACGCCCCAAAGCGCAACGTGGACACATCCAATTTTTTGAAAGGAAACAGAGGTGTTTTTTGCAAAGTGCCTACCTGTAGATTTTGGCCTGTAGCACAGCCGGCACCTAGGGAAACATACCGAACCTGTGCATTTCTGAAAACTAGAGACCTAGGGGAATCCAAAATGGGGTGACTTGTGTGGCTCGGACCAGGTTCTGTTACCCAGAATCCTTTGCAAACCTCAAAATTTGGCTAAAAAATCACATGTTCCTCACATTTCTGTGGCAAAAAGTTCTGGAATCTGAGAGGAGCCACAAATGTCTTCCAACCAGCGTTCCCCCAAGTCTCCCGATAAAAATGATACCTCACTTGTGTGGGTAGGCCTAGCGCCCGCGACAGGAAACGCCCCAAAGTGCAACGTGGACACATCCAATTTTTTTAAAGAAATCAGAGGTGTTTTTTGCAAAGTGCCTACCTGTAGATTTTGGCCTCTAGCTCAGCCGCCACCTAGGGAAACCTACCAAACATGTGTATTTCTGAAAACTAGAGACCTTGGGGGAATCCAAGATGGGGTGACTTGTGTGACTTGGACCAGGGTCTGTTACCCAGAATCCTTTGCAAACCTCATAATTTGGCTAAAAAAACACATGGTCCTCACATTTCTGTGGCAGAAAGTTCTGGAATCTGAGAGGAGCCACAAATTTCTGTCCACCCAGCGTTTCCCCAAGTCTCCCGCTAAAAATGATACCTCACTTGTGTGGGTAGGCCTAGCGCCTGCGACAGGAAACGCCCCAAAGCGCAACGTGGACGCATCCAATTTTTTGAAAGGAAACAGAGGTGTTTTTTGCAAAGTGCCTACCTGTAGATTTTGGCCTGTAGCACAGCCGGCACCTAGGGAAACATACCAAACCTGTGCATTTCTGAAAACTAGAGGCCTAGGGGAATCCAAAATGGGGTGACTTGTGTGGCTCGGACCAGGTTCTGTTACCCAGAATCCTTTGCAAACCTCAAAATTTGGCTAAAAAATCACATGTTCCTCACATTTCTGTGGCAAAAAGTTCTGGAATCTGAGAGGAGCCACAAATGTCTTCCAACCAGCGTTCCCCCAAGTCTCCCGATAAAAATGATACCTCACTTGTGTGGGTAGGCCTAGCGCCCGCGACAGGAAACGCCCCAAAGTGCAACGTGGACACATCCAATTTTTTGAAAGAAATCAGAGGTGTTTTTTGCAAAGTGCCTACCTGTAGATTTTGGCCTCTAGCTCAGCCGCCACCTAGGGAAACCTACCAAACATGTGTATTTCTGAAAACTAGAGACCTTGGGGGAATCCAAGATGGGGTGACTTGTGTGACTTGGACCAGGGTCTGTTACCCAGAATCCTTTGCAAACCTCATAATTTGGCTAAAAAAACACATGGTCTTCACATTTCTGTGGCAGAAAGTTCTGGAATCTGAGAGGAGCCACAAATTTCCGTCCACCCAGCGTTTCCCCAAGTCTCCCGCTAAAAATGATACCTCACTTGTGTGGGTAGGCCTAGCGCCCGCGACAGGAAACGCCCCAAAGCGCAACGTGGACACATCCAATTTTTTGAAAGAAAACAGAGGTGTTTTTTGCAAAGTGCCTACCTGTAGATTTCTGCCTCTAGCTCAGCCGCTACCTAGGGAAACCTACCAAACCTGTGCATTTCTGAAAACTAGAGACCTTTTGGAATCCAAGATGGGGTGACTTGTGTGGCTCGGACCAGGTTCTGTTCCCCAGAATCCTTTGCAAACCTCAAAATTTGGCTAAAAAAATACATGTTCCTCACATTTCTGTGGCAGAAAGTTCTGGAATCTGAGAGGAGCCACAAATTTCCTTCCACCCAGCGTTTCCCAACGTCTCCCGATAAAAATGATACCTCACTTGTGTTGGTAGGCCTAGCGCCCGCGACAGGAAACGCCCCAAAGCGCAACGTGGACACATCCAATTTTTTTAAAGAAAACCGAGGTGTTTTTTGCAAAGTGCCTACCTGTAGATTTTGGCCTGTAGCTCAGCTGGCACCTAAGGAAACCTACCAAACCTGTGCATTTCTGAAAACTAGAGACCTAGGGGAATCCAAGATGGGGTGACTTGTGTGGCTCGGACCAGGTTCTGTTACCCAGAATCCTTTGCAAACCTCAAAATTTGGCTAAAAAATCACATGTTCCTCACATTTCTGTGGCAAAAAGTTCTGGAATCTGAGAGGAGCCACAAATTACCTTCCACCCAGCGTTCCCCAAAGTCTCCCGATAAAAATGATACCTCACTTGTGTGGGTAGGCCTAGCGCCTGCGACAGGAAACGCCCCAAAGCGCAACGTGGACACATCCAATTTTTTGAAAGAAAACAGAGGTGTTTTTTGCAAAGTGCCTACCTGTAGATTTTGGCCTGTAGCTCAGCCGGAACCTAGGGAAACCTACCAAACCTGTGCATTTCTGAAAACTAGAGACCTAGGGGAATCCAAGATGGGGTGACTTGTGTGGCTCGGACAAGGTTCTGTTACCCAGAATCCTTTGCAAACCTCACAATTTGACTAAAAAATCACATGTTCCTCACATTTCTGTGGCAAAAAGTTCTGGAATCTGAGAGGAGCCACACATTTCCTTCCACCCAGCGTTCCCCCAAGTCTCCCGATAAAAATGATACCTCACTTGTGTGGGTAGGCCTAGCGCCTGCGACAGGAAACGCCCCAAAGCGCAACGTGGACACATCCAATTTTTTGAAAGAAAACAGAGGTGTTTTTTGCAAAGTGCCTACCTGTAGATTTTGGCATGTAGCTCAGCCGGCACCTAAGGAAACCTACCAAACCTGTGCATTTCTGAAAACTAGAGACCTTTTGGAATCCAAGATGGGGTGACTTGTGTGGCTCGGACCAGGTTCTGTTACCCAGAATCCTTTGCAAACCTCAAAATTTGGCTACAAAATCACATGTTCCTCACATTTATGTGGCAAAAAGTTCTGGAATCTGAGAGGAGCCACAAAATTCCTTCCACCCAGCGTTCCCCCAAGTCTCCCGATAAAAATGATACCTCACGTGTGTGGGTAGGTCTAGCGCCTGCGACAGGAAATGCCCCAAAGCGCAACGTGGACAAATCCAATTTTTTGAAAGAAAACAGAGGTGTTTTTTGCAAAGTGCCTACCTGTAGATTTTGGCCTGTAGCTCAGCCGCCACCTAGGGAAACCTACCAAACCTGTGCATTTCTGAAAACTAGAGACCTAGGGGAATCCAAGATGGGGTGACTTGTGTGGCTCGGACCAGGTTCTGTTACCCAGAATCCTTTGCAAACCTCAAAATTTGGCTAAAAAAACACATGTTCCTCACATTTCTGTGGCAAAAAGTTCTGGAATCTGAGAGGAGAAACAAATGTCCTTCCAACCAGCGTTCCCCCAAGTCTCCCGATAAAAATGATACCTCACTTGTGTGGGTAGGCCTAGCGCCCGCGACAGGAAACGCCCCAAAGTGCAACGTGGACACATCCAATTTTTTGAAAGAAAACAGAGGTGTTTTTTGCAAAGTGCCTACCTGTAGATTTTGGCCTCTAGCTCAGCCGCCACCTAGGGAAACCTACCAAACCTGTGCATTTCTGAAAACTAGAGACCTAGGGGAATCCAAGATGGGGTGACTTGTGTGGCTCGGACCAGGTTCTGTTACCCAGAATCCTTTGCAAACCTCAAAATTTGGCTAAAAAAACACATGTTCCTCACATTTCTGTGGCAGAAAGTTCTGGAATCTGAGAGGAGCCACAAATTTCCTTCCACCCAGCGTTCCCCCAAGTCTCCCGATAAAAATGATACCTCACTTGTGTGGGTAGGCCTAGCGCCTGCGACAGGAAACGCCCCAAAGCGCAACGTGGACACATCCAATTTTTTGAAAGGAAACAGAGGTGTTTTTTGCAAAGTGCCTACCTGTAGATTTTGGCCTGTAGCACAGCCGGCACCTAGGGAAACATACCAAACCTGTGCATTTCTGAAAACTAGAGACCTAGGGGAATCCAAAATGGGGTGACTTGTGTGGCTCGGACCAGGTTCTGTTACCCAGAATCCTTTGCAAACCTCAAAATTTGGCTAAAAAATCACATGTTCCTCACATTTCTGTGGCAAAAAGTTCTGGAATCTGAGAGGAGCCACAAATGTCTTCCAACCAGCGTTCCCCCAAGTCTCCCGATAAAAATGATACCTCACTTGTGTGGGTAGGCCTAGCGCCCGCGACAGGAAACGCCCCAAAGTGCAACGTGGACACATCCAATTTTTTTAAAGAAATCAGAGGTGTTTTTTGCAAAGTGCCTACCTGTAGATTTTGGCCTCTAGCTCAGCCGCCACCTAGGGAAACCTACCAAACATGTGTATTTCTGAAAACTAGAGACCTTGGGGGAATCCAAGATGGGGTGACTTGTGTGACTTGGACCAGGGTCTGTTACCCAGAATCCTTTGCAAACCTCATAATTTGGCTAAAAAAACACATGGTCCTCACATTTCTGTGGCAGAAAGTTCTGGAATCTGAGAGGAGCCACAAATTTCCGTCCACCCAGCGTTTCCCCAAGTCTCCCGCTAAAAATGATACCTCACTTGTGTGGGTAGGCCTAGCGCGCGCGACAGGAAACGCCCCAAAGCGCAACGTGGACACATCCAATTTTTTGAAAGAAAACAGAGGTGTTTTTTGCAAAGTGCCTACCTGTAGATTTCTGCCTCTAGCTCAGCCGCTACCTAGGGAAACCTACCAAACCTGTGCATTTCTGAAAACTAGAGACCTTTTGGAATCCAAGATGGGGTGACTTGTGTGGCTCGGACCAGGTTCTGTTCCCCAGAATCCTTTGCAAACCTCAAAATTTGGCTAAAAAAATACATGTTCCTCACATTTCTGTGGCAGAAAGTTCTGGAATCTGAGAGGAGCCACAAATTTCCTTCCACCCAGCGTTTCCCAACGTCTCCCGATAAAAATGATACCTCACTTGTGTTGGTAGGCCTAGCGCCCGCGACAGGAAACGCCCCAAAGCGCAACGTGGACACATCCAATTTTTTTAAAGAAAACCGAGGTGTTTTTTGCAAAGTGCCTACCTGTAGATTTTGGCCTGTAGCTCAGCTGGCACCTAAGGAAACCTACCAAACCTGTGCATTTCTGAAAACTAGAGACCTAGGGGAATCCAAGATGGGGTGACTTGTGTGGCTCGGACCAGGTTCTGTTACCCAGAATCCTTTGCAAACCTCAAAATTTGGCTAAAAAATCACATGTTCCTCACATTTCTGTGGCAAAAAGTTCTGGAATCTGAGAGGAGCCACAAATTACCTTCCACCCAGCGTTCCCCAAAGTCTCCCGATAAAAATGATACCTTACTTGTGTGGGTAGGCCTAGCGCCTGCGACAGGAAACGCCGAAAAGCGCAACGTGGACACATCCAATTTTTTGAAAGAAAACAGAGGTGTTTTTTGCAAAGTGCCTACCTGTAGATTTTGGCCTGTAGCTCAGCCGGAACCTAGGGAAACCTACCAAACCTGTGCATTTCTGAAAACTAGAGACCTAGGGGAATCCAAGATGGGGTGACTTGTGTGGCTCGGACAAGGTTCTGTTACCCAGAATCCTTTGCAAACCTCACAATTTGACTAAAAAATCACATGTTCCTCACATTTCTGTGGCAAAAAGTTCTGGAATCTGAGAGGAGAAACAAATGTCCTTCCAACCAGCGTTCCCCCAAGTCTCCCGATAAAAATGATACCTCACTTGTGTGGGTAGGCCTAGCGCCCGCGACAGGAAACGCCCCAAAGTGCAACGTGGACACATCCAATTTTTTGAAAGAAAACAGAGGTGTTTTTTGCAAAGTGCCTACCTGTAGATTTTGGCCTCTAGCTCAGCCGCCACCTAGGGAAACCTACCAAACCTGTGCATTTCTGAAAACTAGAGACCTAGGGGAATCCAAGATGGGGTGACTTGTGTGGCTCGGACCAGGTTCTGTTACCCAGAATCCTTTGCAAACCTCAAAATTTGGCTAAAAAACACATGTTCCTCACATTTCTGTGGCAGAAAGTTCTGGAATCTGAGAGGAGCCACAAATTTCCTTCCACCCAGCGTTCCCCCAAGTCTCCCGATAAAAATGATACCTCACTTGTGTGGGTAGGCCTAGCGCCTGCGACAGGAAACGCCCCAAAGCGCAACGTGGACACATCCAATTTTTTGAAAGGAAACAGAGGTGTTTTTTGCAAAGTGCCTACCTGTAGATTTTGGCCTGTAGCACAGCCGGCACCTAGGGAAACATACCGAACCTGTGCATTTCTGAAAACTAGAGACCTAGGGGAATCCAAAATGGGGTGACTTGTGTGGCTCGGACCAGGTTCTGTTACCCAGAATCCTTTGCAAACCTCAAAATTTGGCTAAAAAATCACATGTTCCTCACATTTCTGTGGCAAAAAGTTCTGGAATCTGAGAGGAGCCACAAATGTCTTCCAACCAGCGTTCCCCCAAGTCTCCCGATAAAAATGATACCTCACTTGTGTGGGTAGGCCTAGCGCCCGCGACAGGAAACGCCCCAAAGTGCAACGTGGACACATCCAATTTTTTTAAAGAAATCAGAGGTGTTTTTTGCAAAGTGCCTACCTGTAGATTTTGGCCTCTAGCTCAGCCGCCACCTAGGGAAACCTACCAAACATGTGTATTTCTGAAAACTAGAGACCTTGGGGGAATCCAAGATGGGGTGACTTGTGTGACTTGGACCAGGGTCTGTTACCCAGAATCCTTTGCAAACCTCATAATTTGGCTAAAAAAACACATGGTCCTCACATTTCTGTGGCAGAAAGTTCTGGAATCTGAGAGGAGCCACAAATTTCCGTCCACCCAGCGTTTCCCCAAGTCTCCCGCTAAAAATGATACCTCACTTGTGTGGGTAGGCCTAGCGCCCGCGACAGGAAACGCCCCAAAGCGCAACGTGGACACATCCAATTTTTTGAAAGAAAACAGAGGTGTTTTTTGCAAAGTGCCTACCTGTAGATTTCTGCCTCTAGCTCAGCCGCTACCTAGGGAAACCTACCAAACCTGTGCATTTCTGAAAACTAGAGACCTTTTGGAATCCAAGATGGGGTGACTTGTGTGGCTCGGACCAGGTTCTGTTCCCCAGAATCCTTTGCAAACCTCAAAATTTGGCTAAAAAAATACATGTTCCTCACATTTCTGTGGCAGAAAGTTCTGGAATCTGAGAGGAGCCACAAATTTCCTTCCACCCAGCGTTTCCCAACGTCTCCCGATAAAAATGATACCTCACTTGTGTTGGTAGGCCTAGCGCCCGCGACAGGAAACGCCCCAAAGCGCAACGTGGACACATCCAATTTTTTTAAAGAAAACCGAGGTGTTTTTCGCAAAGTGCCTACCTGTAGATTTTGGCCTGTAGCTCAGCTGGCACCTAAGGAAACCTACCAAACCTGTGCATTTCTGAAAACTAGAGACCTAGGGGAATCCAAGATGGGGTGACTTGTGTGGCTCGGACCAGGTTCTGTTACCCAGAATCCTTTGCAAACCTCAAAATTTGGCTAAAAAATCACATGTTCCTCACATTTCTGTGGCAAAAAGTTCTGGAATCTGAGAGGAGCCACAAATTACCTTCCACCCAGCGTTCCCCAAAGTCTCCCGATAAAAATGATACCTTACTTGTGTGGGTAGGCCTAGCGCCTGCGACAGGAAACGCCGAAAAGCGCAACGTGGACACATCCAATTTTTTGAAAGAAAACAGAGGTGTTTTTTGCAAAGTGCCTACCTGTAGATTTTGGCCTGTAGCTCAGCCGGAACCTAGGGAAACCTACCAAACCTGTGCATTTCTGAAAACTAGAGACCTAGGGGAATCCAAGATGGGGTGACTTGTGTGGCTCGGACAAGGTTCTGTTACCCAGAATCCTTTGCAAACCTCACAATTTGACTAAAAAATCACATGTTCCTCACATTTCTGTGGCAAAAAGTTCTGGAATCTGAGAGGAGCCACAAATTTCCTTCCACCCAGCGTTCCCCTAAGTCTCCCGATAAAAATGATACCTCACTTGTGTGGGTAGGCCTAGCGCCTGCGACAGGAAACGCCCCAAAGCGCAACGTGGACACATCCAATTTTTTTAAAGAAAACAGAGGTGTTTTTTGCAAAGTGCCTACCTGTAGATTTTGGCCTGTAGCTCAGCCGGCACCTAAGGAAACCTACCAAACCTGTGCATTTCTGAAAACTAGAGACCTTTTGGAATCCAAGATGGGGTGACTTGTGTGGCTCGGACCAGGTTCTGTTACCCAGAATCCTTTGCAAACCTCAAAATTTGGCTACAAAATCACATGTTCCTCACATTTATGTGGCAAAAAGTTCTGGAATCTGAGAGGAGCCACAAATTTCCTTCCACCCAGCGTTCCCCCAAGTCTCCCGATAAAAATGATCCCTCACGTGTGTGGGTAGGTCTAGCGCCTGCGACAGGAAATGCCCCAAAGCGCAACGTGGACAAATCCAATTTTTTGAAAGAAAACAGAGGTGTTTTTTGCAAAGTGCCTACCTGTAGATTTTGGCCTGTAGCTCAGCCGCCACCTAGGGAAACCTACCAAACCTGTGCATTTCTGAAAACTAGAGACCTAGGGGAATCCAAGATGGGGTGACTTGTGTGGCTCGGACCAGGTTCTGTTACCCAGAATCCTTTGCAAACCTCAAAATTTGGCTAAAAAAACATATGTTCCTCACATTTCTGTGGCAGAAAGTTCTGGAATCTGAGAGGAGCCACAAATTTCCTTCCAGACAGCGTTCCCCCACGTCTCCCGATAAAAATGATACCTCACTTGTGTGGGTAGGCCTAGCGCCCGCGACAGGATACGCCCCAAAGCGCAACGTGGACACATCCAAATTTTTGAAGGAAAACAGAGGTGTTTTTTGCAAAGTGCCTACCTGTAGATTTTGGCCTGTAGCTCAGCCGGCACCTGGAGAAACCTACCAAACCTGTGCATTTCTAAAAACTAGAGACCTAGGGGAGTCCAAGATGGGGTGACTTGTGTGGATCGGACCAGGTTCTGTTACCCAGAATCCTTTGCAAACCTCAAAATTTGGCTAAAAAATCACATGTTCCTCACATTTCTGTGGCAGAAAGTTCTGGAATCTGAGAGGAGCCACAAATTTCCTTCCACCCAGGGTTCCCCCACATCTCCCGATAAAAATGATACCTCACTTGTGTGAGTAGGCCTAGCGCCCGCGACAGGAAATGCCCGAAAGCGCAACGTGGACACATCCAATTTTTTTAAAGAAAACAGAGGTGTTTTTTGCAAAGTGCCTACCTGTAGATTTTGGCCTGTAGCACAGCCGGCACCTAGGGAAACATACCAAACCTGTGCATTTCTGGAAACTAGAGACCTAGGGGAATCCAAAATGGGGTGACTTGTGTGGCTCGTACCAGGTTCTGTTACCCAGAATCCTTTGCAAACCTCAAAATTTGGCTAAAAAATCACATGTTCCTCACATTTCTGTGGCAAAAAGTTCTGGAATCTGAGAGGAGAAACAAATGTCCTTCCAACCAGCGTTCCCCCAAGTCTCCCGATAAAAATGATACCTCACTTGTGTGGGTAGGCCTAGCGCCCGCGACAGGAAACGCCCCAAAGTGCAACGTGGACACATCCAATTTTTTGAAAGAAAACAGAGGTGTTTTTTGCAAAGTGCCTACCTGTAGATTTTGGCCTCTAGCTCAGCCGCCACCTAGGGAAACCTACCAAACCTGTGCATTTCTGAAAACTAGAGACCTAGGGGAATCCAAGATGGGGTGACTTGTGTGGCTCGGACCAGGTTCTGTTACCCAGAATCCTTTGCAAACCTCAAGATTTGGCTAAAAAAACACATGTTCCTCACATTTCTGTGGCAGAAAGTTCTGGAATCTGAGAGGAGCCACAAATTTCCTTCCACCCAGCGTTCCCCCAAGTCTCCCGATAAAAATGATACCTCACTTGTGTGGGTAGGCCTAGCGCCCGCGACAGGAAACGCCCCAAAGCGCAACGTTGACACATCCAATTTTTTGAAAGAAAACAGAGGTGTTTTTTGCAAAGTGCCTACCTGTAGATTTTGGCCTGTAGCACAGCCGGCACCAAGGGAAACATACCAAACCTGTGCATTTCTGGAAACTAGAGACCTAGGGGAATCCAAAATGGGGTGACTTGTGTGGCTCGGACCAGGTTCTGTTACCCAGAATCCTTTGCAAACCTCAAAATTTGGCTAAAAAATCACATGTTCCTCACATTTCTGTGGCAAAAAGTTCTGGAATCTGAGAGGAGAAACAAATGTCCTTCCAACCAGCGTTCCCCCAAGTCTCCCTATAAAAATGATACCTCACTTGTGTGGGTAGGCCTAGCGCCCGCGACAGGAAACGCCCCAAAGTGCAACGTGGACACATCCAATTTTTTGAAAGAAAACAGAGGTGTTTTTTGCAAAGTGCCTACCTGTAGATTTTGGCCTCTAGCTCAGCCGCCACCTAGGGAAACCTACCAAACCTGTGCATTTCTGAAAACTAGAGACCTAGGGGAATCCAAGATGGGGTGACTTGTGTGGCTCGGACCAGGTTCTGTTACCCAGAATCCTTTGCAAACCTCAAAATTTGGCTAAAAAAACACATGTTCCTCACATTTCTGTGGCAGAAAGTTCTGGAATCTGAGAGGAGCCACAAATTTCCTTCCACCCAGCGTTCCCCCAAGTCTCCCGATAAAAATGATACCTCACTTGTGTGGGTAGGCCTAGCGCCTGCAACAGGAAACGCCCCAAAGCGCAACGTGGACACATCCAATTTTTTGAAAGGAAACAGAGGTGTTTTTTGCAAAGTGCCTACCTGTAGATTTTGGCCTGTAGCACAGCCGGCACCTAGGGAAACATACCAAACCTGTGCATTTCTGAAAACTAGAGACCTAGGGGAATCCAAAATGGGGTGACTTGTGTGGCTCGGACCAGGTTCTGTTACCCAGAATTCTTTGCAAACCTCAAAATTTGGCTAAAAAATCACATGTTCCTCACATTTCTGTGGCAAAAAGTTCTGGAATCTGAGAGGAGCCACAAATGTCTTCCAACCAGCGTTCCCCCAAGTCTCCCGATAAAAATGATACCTCACTTGTGTGGGTAGGCCTAGCGCCCGCGACAGGAAACGCCCCAAAGTGCAACGTGGACACATCCAATTTTTTGAAAGAAAACAGAGGTGTTTTTTGCAAAGTGCCTACCTGTAGATTTTGGCCTCTAGCTCAGCCGCCACCTAGGGAAACCTACCAAACATGGGTATTTCTGAAAACTAGAGACCTTGGGGGAATCCAAGATGGGGTGACTTGTGTGACTTGGACCAGGGTCTGTTACCCAGAATCCTTTGCAAACCTCATAATTTGGCTAAAAAAACACATGGTCCTCACATTTCTGTGGCAGAAAGTTCTGGAATCTGAGAGGAGCCACAAATTTCCGTCCACCCAGCGTTTCCCCAAGTCTCCCGCTAAAAATGATACCTCACTTGTGTGGGTAGGCCTAGCGCCCGCGACAGGAAACGCCCCAAAGCGCAACGTGGACACATCCAATTTTTTGAAAGAAAACAGAGGTGTTTTTTGCAAAGTGCCTACCTGTAGATTTCTGCCTCTAGCTCAGCCGCTACCTAGGGAAAGCTACCAAACCTGTGCATTTCTGAAAACTAGAGACCTTTTGGAATCCAAGATGGGGTGACTTGTGTGGCTCGGACCAGGTTCTGTTCCCCAGAATCCTTTGCAAACCTCAAAATTTGGCTAAAAAAATACATGTTCCTCACATTTCTGTGGCAGAAAGTTCTGGAATCTGAGAGGAGCCACAAATTTCCTTCCACCGAGCGTTTCCCAACGTCTCCCGATAAAAATGATACCTCACTTGTGTGGGTAGGCCTAGCGCCTGTGACAGGAAACGCCCCAAAGCGCAACGTGGACACATCCAATTTTTTGAAAGAAAACAGAGGTGTTTTTTGAAAAGTGCCTACCTGTAGATTTTGGCCTGTAGCTCATCCGGCGCCTAAGGAAACCTACCAAACCTGTGCATTTCTGAAAACTAGAGACCTAGGGGAATCCAAGATGGGCTGACTTGTGTGGCTCGGACCAGGTTCTCTTACCCAGAATCCTTTGCAAACCTCAAAATTTGGTTAAAAAATCACATGTTCCTCACATTTCTGTGGCAAAAAGTTCTGGAATCTGAGAGGAGCCACAAATTTCCTTCCACCCAGCGTTCCCCCAAGTCTCCCGATAAAAATGATACCTCACTTGTGTGGGTAGGCCTAGCGCCTGCGACAGGAAACGCCCCAAAGCGCCACGTGGACACATCCAATTTTTTGAAAGAAAATAGAGGTGTTTTTTATAAAGTGCCTACCTGTAGATTTTGGCCTGTAGCTCAGCCGGCACCTAAGGAAACCTACCAAACCTGTGCATTTCTGAAAACTAGAGACCTAGGGGAATCCAAGATGGGGTGACTTGTATGGCTCGGACCAGGTTCTGTTACCCAGAATCCTTTTCAAACCTCAAAATTTGGCTAAAAAAACACATGTTCCTCACATTTCTGTGGCAGAAAGTTCTGGAATCTGAGAGGAGCCACAAATTTCCTTCCACCCAGCGTTCCCCCACGTCTCCCGATAAAAATGATACCTCACTTGTGTGAGTACGCCTAGCGCCCGCGACAGGAAACACCCAAAAGCGCAACGTGGACACATCCAAATTTTTGAAAGAAAACAGAGGTGTTTTTTGCAAAGTGCCTACCTGTAGATTTTGGCCTGTAGCTCAGCCGGCACCTGGGGAAACCTACCAAACCTGTGCATTTCTAAAAACTAGAGACCTAGGGGAGTCCAAGATGGGGTGACTTGTGTGGCTCGGACCAGGTTCTGTTACCCAGAATCCTTTGCAAACCTCAAAATATTGGCTAAAAAATCACATGTTCCTCACATTTCTGTGGCAGAAAGTTCTGGAATCTGAGAGGAGCCACAAATTTCCTTCCACCCAGCGTTCCCCCAAGTCTCCCGATAAATATGATACCTCACTTGTGTGGGTAGGCCTAGCGCCTGCGACAGGAAACGCCCCAAAGCGCAACGTGGACACATCCAATTTTTTTAAAGAAAACAGAGGTGTTTTTTGCAAAGTGCCTACCTGTAGATTTTGGCCTGTAGCTCAGCCGGCACCTAAGGAAACCTACCAATACCTGTGCATTTCTGAAAACTAGAGACCTAGGGGAATCCAAGATGGGGTGACTTGTGTGGCTCGGACCAGGTTCTGTTACCCAGAATCCTTTGCAAACCTCAAAATTTGGCTAAAAAATCACATGTTCCTCACATTTCTGTGGCAAAAAGTTCTGGAATCTGAGAGGAGCCACAAATTACCTTCCACCCAGCGTTCCCCAAAGTCTCCCGATAAAAATGATACCTCACTTGTGTGGGTAGGCCTAGCGCCCGCGACAGGAAACGCCCCAAAGCGCAACGTGGACACATCCAATTTTTTTAAAGAAAACAGAGGTGTTTTTTGCTAAGTGCCTACCTGTAGATTTTGGCCTCTAGCTCAGCCGCCACCTAGGGAAACCTACCAAACCTGTGCATTTCTGAAAACTAGAGACCTAGGGGAATCCAAGATGGGGTGACTTGTGTGGCTCAGACCAGGTTCTGTTACCCAGATTCCTTTGCAAACCTCAAAATTTGGCTAAAAAAACACATGTTCCTCACACTTCTGTGGCAGAAAGTTCTGGAATCTGAGAAGAGCCACAAATGTCCTTCCACCCAGCGTTCCCCCACGTCTCCCGATAAAAATGATACCTCACTTGTGTGGGTAGGCCTAGCGCCCGCGACAGGAAACGCCCCAAAGCGCAACGTGGACACATCCACATTTTTGAAAGAAAACAGAGGTGTTTTTTGCAAAGTGCCTACCTGTAGATTTTGGCCTCTAGCTCAGCCGGAACCTAGGGAAACCTACCAAACCTGTGCATTTCTGAAAACTAGAGACCTAGGGGAATCCAAGATGGGGTGACTTGTGTGGCTCGGACCAGGTTCTGTTACCCAGAATCCTTTGCAAACCTCAAAATTTGGCTAAAAAAACACATGTTCCTCACATTTCTGTGGCAGAAAGTTCTGGAATCTGAGAGGAGCCACAAATTTCCTTCCACCCAGCGTTCCCCCAAGTCTCCCAATAAAAATGATACCTCACTTGTGTGGGTAGGCCTAGCGCCTGCGACAGGAAATGCCCCAAAGCGCAACGTGGACACATCCAATTTTTTGAAAGAAAACAGAGGTGTTTTTTGCAAAGTGCCTACCTGTAGATTTTGGCCTGTAGCTCATCCGGCGCCTAAGGAAACCTACCAAACCTGTGCATTTCTGAAAACTAGAGGCCTAGGGGAATCCAAGATGGGGTGACTTGTGTGGCTCGGACCAGGTTCTCTTACCCAGAATCCTTTGCAAACCTCAAAATTTGGCTAAAAAATCACATGTTCCTCACATTTCTGTGGCAAAAAGTTCTGGAATCTGAGAGGAGCCACAAATTTCCTTCCACCCAGCGTTCCCCCAAAGTCTCCCGATAAAAATGATACCTCACTTGTGTGGGTAGGCCTAGCGCCTGCGACAGGAAACGCCCCAAAGCGCAACGTGGACACATCCAATTTTTTGAAAGAAAACAGAGGTGTTTTTTATAAAGTGTCTACCTGTAGATTTTGGCCTGTAGCTCAGCCGGAACCTAGGGAAACCTACCAAACCTGTGCATTTCTGAAAACTAGAGACCTAGGGGAATCCAAGATGGGGTGACTTGTGTGACTCGGACCAGGTTCTGTTACCCAGAATCCTTTGCAAACCTCAAAATTTGGCTAAAAAAACACATGTTCCTCACATTTCTGTGGCAGAAAGTTCTGGAATCTGAGAGGAGCCACAAATTTCCTTCCACCCAGCGTTCCCCCATGTCTCCCGATAAAAATGATGCCTCACTTGTGTGGGTAGGCCTAGAGCCCGCGACAGGAAACGCCCCAAAGCGCAACATGGACACATCCAAATTTTTGAAAGAAAACAGAGGTGTTTTTTGCAAAGTGCCTACCTGTAGATTTTGGCCTGTAGCTCAGCCGGCACCCGGGGAAACCTACCAAACCTGTGCATTTCTAAAAACTAGAGACCTAGGGAAGTCCAAGATGGGGTGACTTGTGTGGCTCGGACCAGGTTCTGTTACCCAGAATCCTTTGCAAACCTCAAAATATTGGCTAAAAAATCACATGTTCCTCACATTTCTGTGGCAGAAAGTTCTGGAATCTGAGAGGAGCCACAAATTTCCTTCCACCCAGCGTTCCCCCAAGTCTCCCGATAAATATGATACCTCACTTGTGTGGGTAGGCCTAGCGCCTGCGACAGGAAACGCCCCAAAGCGCAACGTGGACACATCCTATTTTTTGAAAGAAAACAGAGGTGTTTTTTGCAAAGTGCCTACCTGTAGATTTTGGCCTGTAGCTCAGCCGGCACCTAAGGAAACCTACCAATACCTGTGCATTTCTGAAAACTAGAGACCTAGGGGAATCCAAGATGGGGTGACTTGTGTGGCTCGGACCAGGTTCTGTTACCCAGAATCCTTTGCAAACCACAAAATTTGGCTAAAAAATCACATGTTCCTCAGATTTCTGTGGCAAAAAGTTCTGGAATCTGAGAGGAGCCACAAATTACCTTCCACCCAGCGTTCCCCAAAGTCTCCCGATAAAAATGATACCTCACTTGTGTGGGTAGGCCTAGCGCCTGCAACAGGAAACGCCCCAAAGCGCAACGTGGACACATCCAATTTTTTGAAAGAAAACAGAGGTGTTTTTTGCAAAGTGCCTACCTGTAGATTTTGGTCTGTAGCTCAGCTGGAACCTAGGGAAACCTACCAAACCTGTGCATTTCTGAAAACTAGAGACCTAGGGGAATCCAAGATGGGGTGACTTGTGTGGCTCGGACCAGGTTCTGTTACCCAGAATCCTTTGCAAACCTCACAATTTGGCTAAAAAATCACATGTTCCTCACATTTCTGTGGCAAAAAGTTCTGGAATCTGAGAGGAGCCACAAATTTCCTTCCACCCAGCGTTCCCCCAAGTCTCCCGATAAAAATGATACCTCAAGTGTGTGGGTAGGCCTAGCGCCTGCGACAGGAAACGCCCCAAAGCGCAACGTGGACACATCCAATTTTTTTAAAGAAAACAGAGGTGTTTTTTGCAAAGTGCCTACCTGTAGATTTTGGCCTGTAGCTCAGCCGGAACATAGGGAAACCTACCAAATCTGTGCATTTCTGAAAACTAGAGACCTAGGGGAATCCAAGATGGGGTGTCTTGTGTGGCTCGGACAAGGTTCTGTTACCCAGAATCCTTTGCAAACCTCAAAATTTGGCTAAAAAAAACATGTTCCTCACATTTCTGTGGCAGAAAGTTCTGGAATCTGAGAGGAGCCACAAATTTCCTTCCACCCAGCGTTCCCCCACGTCTCCCGATAAAAATGATGCCTAACTTGTGTGGGTAGGCCTAGCGCCTGCGACAGGAGACGTCCCAAAGCGCAACGTGGACACATACAATTTTTTTTAAGAAAACAGAGGTGTTTTTTGCAAAGTGCCTACCTGTAGATTTTGGCCTGTAGCTCAGCCGGAACCTAGGGAAACCTACCAAACCTGTGCATTTCTAAAAACTAGAGACCTAGGGGAATCCAAGATGGGGTGACTTGTGTGGCTCAGATCAGGTTCTGTTACCCAGAATCCTTTGCAAACCTCAAAATTTGGCTAAAAAAACACATGTTCCTCACATTTCTGTGGCAGAAAGTTCTGGAATCTGAGAGGAGCCACAAATTTCCTTCCACCCAGCGTTTCCCAACGTCTCCCGATAAAAATGATACCTCACTTGTGTGGGTAGGCCTAGCGCCTGCGACAGGAAATGCCCCAAAGCGCAACGTGGACACATCCAATTTTTTTTAAAGAAAACAGAGGTGTTTTTTGCTAAGTGCCTACCTGTAGATTTTGGCCTCTAGCTCAGCCGCCACCTAGGGAAACCTACCAAACCTGTGCATTTCTGAAAACTAGAGACCTAGGGGAATCCAAGATGGGGTGACTTGTGTGGCTCAGACCAGGTTCTGTTACCCAGAATCCTTTGCAAACCTCAAAATTTGGCTAAAAAAACACTTGTTCCTCACACTTCTGTGGCAGAAAGTTCTGGAATCTGAGAAGAGCCACAAATTTCCTTCCACCCAGCGTTCCCCCACGTCTCCCGATAAAAATGATACCTCACTTGTGTGGGTAGGCCTAGCGCCCGCGACAGGAAACGCCCCAAAGCGCAACGTGGACACATCCACATTTTTGAAAGAAAACAGAGGTGTTTTTTGCAAAGTGCCTACCTGTAGATTTTGGCCTCTAGCTCAGCCGGAACCTAGGGAAACCTACCAAACCTCTGCATTTCTGAAAACTAGAGACCTAGGGGAATCCAAGATGGGGTGACTTGTGTGGCTCGGACCAGGTTCTGTTACCCAGAATCCTTTGCAAACCTCAAAATTTGGATAAAAAAACACATGGTCCTCACATTTCTGTGGCAGAAAGTTCTGGAATCTGAGAGGAACCACAAATTTCCTTCCACCCAGCGTTCCCCCATGTCTCCCGATAAAAATGATACCTCACTTGTGTGAGTAGGCCTAGCGCCCGCGACAGGAAACGCCCCAAAGCGCAACGTAGACACATCCAATTTTTTGAAAGAAAACAGAGGTGTTTTTTGCAAAGTGCCTACCTGTAGATTTTGGCCTGTAGCTCAGCAGGCACCTAAGGAAACCTACCAAACCTGTCCATTTCTGAAAACTAGAGACCTAGGGGTATCCAAGATGGGGTGACTTGTGTGGCTCGGACCAGGTTCTGTTACCCAGAATCCTTTGCAAACCTCAAAATTTGGCTAAAAAATCACATGTTCCTCACATTTCTGTGGCAAAATGTTCTGGAATCTGAGAGGAGCCACAAATTTCCTTCCACCCAGCGTTCCCCCAAGTCTCCCGATAAAAATGATACCTCACTTGTGTGGGTAGGCCTAGCGCCTGCGACAGGAAACCCCTCAAAGCGCAACGTGGACACATCCAATTTTTTGAAAGAAAACAGAGTTGTTTTTTGCAAAGTGCCTACCTGTAGATTTTGGCCTGTAGCTCAGCCGGCACCTAAGGAAACCTACCAAACCTGTGCATTTCTGAAAACTAGAGACCTAGGGGAATCCAAGATGGGGTGACTTGTGTGGCTCAGACCAGGTTCTGTTACCCAGAATCCTTTGCAAACCTCAAAATTTGGCTAAAAAAACACATGTTCCTAACACTTCTGTGGAAGAAAGTTCTGGAATCTGAGAAGAGCCACAAATTTCCTTCCACCCAGCGTTCCCCCACGTCTCCCGATAAAAATGATACCTCACTTGTGTGGGTAGACCTAGCGCCCGCGACAGGAAACGCCCCAAAGCGCAATGTGAACACATCCACATTTTTGAAAGAAAACAGAGGTGTTTTTTGCAAAGTGCCTACCTGTAGATTTTGGCCTCTAGCTCAGCCGGAACCTAGGGAAACCTACCAAACCTGTGCATTTCTGAAAACTAGAGACCTAGGGGAATCCAAGATGGGGTGACTTGTGTGGCTCGGACCAGGTTCTGTTACCCAGAATCCTTTGCAAACCTCAAAATTTGGCTAAAAATACACATGTTCCTCACATTTCTGTGGCAGAAAGTTCTGGAATCTGAGAGGAGCCACAAATTTCCTTCCACCTAGCGTTCCCCCAAGTCTCCCGATAAAAATGATATCTCACTTGTGTGGGTAGGCCTAGCGCCTGCGACAGGAAACGCCCCAAAGCGCAACGTGGACACATCCAATTTTTTGAAAGAAAACAGAGGTGTTTTTTATAAAGTGCCTACCTGTAGATTTTGGCCTGTAGCTCAGCCGGCACCTAAGGAAACCTACCAAACCTGTGCATTTCTGAAAACTAGAGACCTAGGGGAATCCAAGATGGGGTGACTTGTATGGCTCGGACCAGGTTCTGTTACCCAGAATCCTTTGCAAACCTCAAAATTTGGCTAAAAAATCACATGTTCCTCACATTTCTGTGGCAAAAAGTTCTGGAATCTGAGAGGAGCCACAAATTACCTTCCACCCAGCGTTTCCCAAAGTCTCCCGATAAAAATGATACCTCACTTGTGTGGGTAGGCCTAGCGCCTGCCACAGGAAACGCCCCAAAGCGCAACGTGGACCATCCAATTTTTTGAAAGAAAACAGAGGTGTTTTTTGCAAAGTGCCTACCTGTAGATTTTGGCCTGTAGCTCAGCCGACACCTAAGGAAACCTACCAAACCTGTGCATTTCTGAAAACTAGAGACCTAGGGGAATCCAAGATGGTGTGACTTGTGTGACTCGGACCAGGTTCTGTTACCCAGAATCCTTTGCAAACCTCAAAATTTGGCTAAAAAAACACATGTTCCTCACATTTCTGTGGCAGAAAGTTCTGGAATCTGAGAGGAGCTACAAATTTCCTTCCACCCAGCGTTCCCCCATGTCTCCCGATACAAATGATACCTCACTTGTGGGGATAGGCCTAGAGCCCGCGACAGGAAACGCCCCAAAGCGCAACGTGGACACATCCAAATTTTTGAAAGAAAACAGAGGTGTTTTTTGCAAAGTGCCTACCTGTAGATTTTGGCCTGTAGCTCATCCGGCACCCGGGGAAACCTACCAAACCTGTGCATTTCTAAAAACTAGAGACCTAGGGGAGTCCAAGATGGGGTGACTTGTGTGGCTCGGACCAGGTTCTGTTACCCAGAATCCTTTGCAAACCTCAAAATATTGGCTAAAAAATCACATGTTCCTCACATTTCTGTGGCAGAAAGTTCTGGAATCTGAGAGGAGCCACAAATTTCCTTCCACCCAGCGTTCCCCCAAGTCTCCCGATAAATATGATACCTCACTTGTGTGGGTAGGCCTAGCGCCTGCGACAGGAAACGCCCCAAAGCGCAACGTGGACACATCCAATTTTTTGAAAGAAAACAGAGGTGTTTTTTGCAAAGTGCCTACCTGTAGATTTTGGCCTGTAGCTCAGCCGGCACCTAAGGAAACCTACCAATACCTGTGCATTTCTGAAAACTAGAGACCTAGGGGAATCCAAGATGGGGTGACTTGTGTGGCTCGGACCAGGTTCTGTTACCCAGAATCCTTTGCAAACCTCAAAATTTGGCTAAAAAATCACATGTTCCTCACATTTCTGTGGCAAAAAGTTCTGGAATCTGAGAGGAGCCACAAATTACCTTCCACCCAGCGTTCCCCAAAGTCTCCCGATAAAAATTATACCTCACTTGTGTGGGTAGGCCTAGCGCCTGCAACAGGAAACGCCCCAAAGCGCAACGTGGACACATCCAATTTTTTGAAAGAAAACAGAGGTGTTTTTTGCAAAGTGCCTACCTGTAGATTTTGGTCTGTAGCTCAGCTGGAACCTAGGGAAACCTACCAAACCTGTGCATTTCTGAAAACTAGAGACCTAGGGGAATCCAAGATGGGGTGACTTGTGTGGCTCGGACCAGGTTCTGTTACCAGAATCCTTTGCAAACCTCACAATTTGGCTAAAAAATCACATGTTCCTCACATTTCTGTGGCAAAAAGTTCTGGAATCTGAGAGGAGCCACAAATTTCCTTCCATCCAGCGTTCCCCCAAGTCTCCCGATAAAAATGATACCTCACGTGTGTGGGTAGGCCTAGCGCCTGCGACAGGAAACGCCCCAAAGCGCAACGTGGACACATCCAATTTTTTTAAAGAAAACAGAGGTGTTTTTTGCAAAGTGCCTATCTGTAGATTTAGGCCAGTAGCTCAGCCGGAACATAGGGAAACCTACCAAATCTGTGCATTTCTGAAAACTAGAGACCTAGGGGAATCCAAGATGGGGTGTCTTGTGTGGCTCGGACCAGGTTCTGTTACCCAGAATCCTTTGCAAACCTCAAAATTTGGCTAAAAAAAACATGTTCCTCACATTTCTGTGGCAGAAAGTTCTGGAATCTGAGAGGAGCCACAAATTTCCTTCCACCCAGCGTTCCCCCACGTCTCCCGATAAAAATGATGCCTAACTTGTGTGGGTAGGCCTAGCGCCTGCGACAGGAAACGCCCCAAAGCGCAACGTGGACACATACAATTTTCTTTAAGAAAACAGAGGTGTTTTTTGCAAAGTGCCTACCTGTAGATTTTGGCCTGTAGCTCAGCCGGAACCTAGGGAAACCTACCAAACCTGTGCATTTCTAAAAACTAGAGACCTAGGGGAATCCAAGATGGGGTGACTTGTGTGGCTCAGACCAGGTTCTGTTACCCAGAATCTTTTGCAAACCTCAAAATTTGGCTAAAAAATCACATGTTCCTCACATTTCTGTGGCAAAAAGTTCTGGAATCTGAGAGGAGCCACAAATTTCCTTCCACCCAGCGTTCCCCCAAGTCTCCCGATAAAAATGATACCTCACTTGTGTGGGTAGGCCTAGCGCCTGCGACAGGAAACGCCCCAAAGCGCAACGTGGACACATCCAATTTTTTTAAAGAAAACAGAGGTGTTTTTTGCAAAGTGCCTACCTGTAGATTTTGGCCTGTAGCTCAGCCGGCACCCAAGGAAACCTACCAAACCTGTGCATTTCTGAAAACTAGAGACCTAGGGGAATCCAAGATGGGGTGACTTGTGTGGCTCGGACCAGGTTCTGTTACCCAGAATCCTTTGCAAACCTCAAAATTTGGCTAAAAAAACACATGTTCCTCACATTTCTGTGGCAGAAAATTCTGGAATCTGAGAGGAGCCACGAATTTCCTTCCACCCAGCGTTCCCCCACATCTCCCGATAAAAATGACACCTCACTTGTGTGGGTAGGCCTAGCGCCCGCGACAGGAAACGCCCCAAAGCGCAACGTGGACACATCCAAATTTTTTAAAGAAAACAGAGGTGTTTTTTGCAAAGTGCCTAACTGTAGATTTTGGCCTGTAGCTCAGCCGGCACCTAGGGAAACCTACCAAACCTGTGCATTTCTAAAAACTAGAGACCTGGGGGAGTCCAAGATGGGGTGACTTGTGTGGCTCGGACCAGGTTCTGTTACCCAGAATCCTTTGCAAACCTCAAAATTTGGCTAAAAAAACACATGTTCCTCACATTTCTGTGGCAGAAAGTTCTGGAATCTGAGAGGAGCCTCAAATTACCTTCCACCCAGCGTTCCCTCAAGTCTCCCGATAAAAATGATACCTCACTTGTGTGGGTAGGCCTAGCGCCCGCAACAGGAAACGCCCCAAAGCGCAACGTGGACACATGCAATTTTTTTAAAGAAAACAGAGGTGTTTTTTGCTAAGTGCCTACCTGTAGATTTTGGCCTCTAGCTCAGCCGCCACCTAGGGAAACCTACCAAACCTGTGCATTTCTGAAAACTAGAGACCTAGGGGAATCCAATATGGGGTGACTTGTGTGGCTCAGACCAGGTTTTGTTACCCAGAATCCTTTGCAAACCTCAAAATTTGGCTAAAAAAACACATGTTCCTCACACTTCTGTGGCAGAAAGTTCTGGAATCTGAGAAGAGCCACAAATTTCCTTCCACCCAGCGTTCCCCCACGTCTCCCGATAAAAATGATACCTCACTTGTGTGGGTAGGCCTAGCGCCCGCGACAGCAAACGCCCCAAAGCGCAACGTGGACACATCCACATTTTTGAAAGAAAACAGAGGTGTTTTTTGCAAAGTGCCTACCTGTAGATTTTGGCCTCTAGCTCAGCCGGAACCTAGGGAAACCTACCAAACCTCTGCATTTCTGAAAACTAGAGACCTAGGGGAATCCAAGATGGGGTGACTTGTGTGGCTCAGACCAGGTTCTGTTACCCAGAATCTTTTGCAAACCTCAAAATTTGGCTAAAAAATCACATGTTCCTCACATTTCTGTGGCAAAAAGTTCTGGAATCTGAGAGGAGCCACAAATTTCCTTCCACCCAGCGTTCCCCCAAGTCTCCCGATAAAAATGATACCTCACTTGTGTGGGTAGGCCTAGCGCCTGCGACAGGAAACACCCCAAAGCGCAACGTGGACACATCCAATTTTTTTAAAGAAAACAGAGGTGTTTTTTGCAAAGTGCCTACCTGTAGATTTTGGCCTGTAGCTCAGCCGGCACCCAAGGAAACCTACCAAACCTGTGCATTTCTGAAAACTAGAGACCTAGGGGAATCCAAGATGGGGTGACTTGTGTGGCTCGGACCAGGTTCTGTTACCCAGAATCCTTTGCAAACCTCAAAATTTGGCTAAAAAAACACATGTTCCTCACATTTCTGTGGCAGAAAATTCTGGAATCTGAGAGGAGCCACGAATTTCCTTCCACCCAGCGTTCCCCCACATCTCCCGATAAAAATGACACCTCACTTGTGTGGGTAGGCCTAGCGCCCGCGACAGGAAACGCCCCAAAGCGCAACGTGGACACATCCAAATTTTTTAAAGAAAACAGAGGTGTTTTTTTGCAAAGTGCCTAACTGTAGATTTTGGCCTGTAGCTCAGCCGGCACCTAGGGAAACCTACCAAACCTGTGCATTTCTAAAAACTAGAGACCTGGGGGAGTCCAAGATGGGGTGACTTGTGTGGCTCGGACCAGGTTCTGTTACCCAGAATCCTTTGCAAACCTCAAAATTTGGCTAAAAAAACACATGTTCCTCACATTTCTGTGGCAGAAAGTTCTGGAATCTGAGAGGAGCCTCAAATTACCTTCCACCCAGCGTTCCCTCAAGTCTCCCGATAAAAATGATACCTCACTTGTGAGGGTAGGCCTAGCGCCCGCAACAGGAAACGCCCCAAAGCGCAACGTGGACACATCCAATTTTTTTAAAGAAAACAGAGGTGTTTTTTGCAAAGTGCCTACCTGTAGATTTTGGCCTGTAGCTCAGCTGGCACCTAAGGAAACCAACCAAACCTGTGCATTTCTGAAAACTAGAGACCTAGGGGAATCCAAGATGGAGTGACTTGTGTGGCTCGGACCAGGTTCTGTTACCCAGAATCCTTTGCAAACCTCAAAATTTGGCTAAAAAATCACATGTTCCTCACATTTCTGTGGCAGAAAGTTCTGGAATCTGAGAGGAGCCACAAATTTCCGTCCACCCAGCGGTCCCGCACGTCTCCCGATAAAAATGATACCTCACTTGTGTGGGTAGGCCTAGCGCCCGCGACAGGAAACGCCCCAAAGCGCAACGTGGACACATACAAATTTTTGAAAGAAAACAGAGGTGTTTTTTGCAAAGTGCCTAACTGTAGATTTTGGCCTGTAGCTCAGCCGGAACCTAGGGAAACCTACCAAACCTGTGCATTTCTGAAAACTAGAGACCTAGGGGAATCCAAGATGGGGTGACTTGTGTGGCCCGGACCAGGTTCTGTTACCCAGAATCCTTTGCAAACCTCAAAATTTGGCTAAAAAAACACATGTTCCTCACATTTCTGTGGCAGAAAGTTCTGGAATCTGAGAGGAGCCTCAAATTACCTTCCACCCAGCGTTCCCTCAAGTCTCCCGATAAAAATGATACCTCACTTGTGAGGGTAGGCCTAGCGCCCGCAACAGGAAACGCCCCAAAGCGCAACGTGGACACATCCAATTTTTTTAAAGAAAACAGAGGTGTTTTTTGCAAAGTGCCTACCTGTAGATTTTGGCCTGTAGCTCAGCTGGCACCTAAGGAAACCAACCAAACCTGTGCATTTCTGAAAACTAGAGACCTAGGGGAATCCAAGATGGAGTGACTTGTGTGGCTCGGACCAGGTTCTGTTACCCAGAATCCTTTGCAAACCTCAAAATTTGGCTAAAAAATCACATGTTCCTCACATTTCTGTGGCAGAAAGTTCTGGAATCTGAGAGGAGCCACAAATTTCCGTCCACCCAGCGGTCCCGCACGTCTCCCGATAAAAATGATACCTCACTTGTGTGGGTAGGCCTAGCGCCCGCGACAGGAAACGCCCCAAAGCGCAACGTGGACACATACAAATTTTTGAAAGAAAACAGAGGTGTTTTTTGCAAAGTGCCTAACTGTAGATTTTGGCCTGTAGCTCAGCCGGAACCTAGGGAAACCTACCAAACCTGTGCATTTCTGAAAACTAGAGACCTAGGGGAATCCAAGATGGGGTGACTTGTGTGGCCCGGACCAGGTTCTGTTACCCAGAATCCTTTGCAAACCTCAAAATTTGGCTAAAAAAACACATGTTCCTCACATTTCTGTGGCAGAAAGTTCTGGAATCTGAGAGGAGCCACAAATTTCCTTCCAACCAGCGTTCCCCCACGTCTCCCGATAAAAATGTTACCTCACTTGTGTGGGTAGGACTAGCGCCCGCAACAGGAAACGCCCCAAAGCGCAACGTGGACACATCCAAATTTTTGAAAGAAAACAGAGATGTTTTTTGCAAAGTGCCTACCTGTAGATTTTGGCCTCTAGCTCAGCCGCCACCTAGGGAAACCTACCAAACCTGTGCATTTCTGAAAACTAGAGACCTAGGGGAATCCAAGATGGGGTGACTTGTGTGGCTCAGACCAGGTTCTGTTACCCAGAATCCTTTGCAAACCTCAAAATTTGGCTAAAAAAACACATGTTCCTCACACTTCTGTGGCAGAAAGTTCTGGAATCTGAGAAGAGCCACAAATTTCCTTCCACCCAGCGTTCCCCCACGTCTCCCGATAAAAATGATACCTCACTTGTGTGGGTAGGCCTAGCGCCCGCGACAGCAAACGCCCCAAAGCGCAACGTGGACACATCCACATTTTTGAAAGAAACCAGAGGTGTTTTTTGCAAAGTGCCTACCTGTAGATTTTGGCCTCTAGCTCAGCCGGAACCTAGGGAAACCTACCAAACCTCTGCATTTCTGAAAACTAGAGACCTAGGGGAATCCAAGATGGGGTGACTTGTGTGGCTCGGACCAGGATCTGTTACCCAGAATCCTTTGCAAACCTCAAAATTTGGATAAAAAAACACATGGTCCTCACATTTCTGTGGCAGAAAGTTCTGGAATCTGAGAGGAACCACAAATTTCCTTCCACCCAGCGTTCCCCCACGTCTCCCGATAAAAATGATACCTCACTTGTGTGAGTAGGCCTAGCGCCCGCGACAGGAAACGCCCCAAAGCGCAACGTAGACACATCCAATTTTTTGAAAGAAAACAGAGGTGTTTTTTG
Organism: Pleurodeles waltl; assembly: GCF_031143425.1. NCBI lineage: Eukaryota > Metazoa > Chordata > Amphibia > Caudata > Salamandridae > Pleurodeles > Pleurodeles waltl. Next base: position 15,069 of record NW_027149862.1, on the reverse strand, counting down.
CAAAGTGCCTACCTGTAGATTTTGGCCTGTAGCTCAGCCGGCACCTAAGGAAACCTACCAAACCTGTGCATTTCTGAAAACTAGAGACCTAGGGGTATCCAAGATGGGTTGACTTGTGTGGCTCGGACCAGGTTCTGTTACCCAGAATCCTTTGCAAACCTCAAAATTTGGCTAAAAAATCACATGTTCCTCACATTTCTGTGGCAAAAAGTTCTGGAATCTGAGAGGAGCCACAAATTTCCTTCCACCCAGCGTTCCCCCAAGTCTCCCGATAAAAATGATACCTCACTTGTGTGGGTAGGCCTAGCGCCTGCGACAGGAAACCCCTCAAAGCGCAACGTGGACACATCCAATTTTTTGAAAGAAAACAGAGTTGTTTTTTGCAAAGTGCCTATCTGTAGATTTTGGCCTGTAGCTCAGCCGGCACCTAAGGAAACCTACCAAACCTGTGCATTTCTGAAAACTAGAGACCTAGGGGAATCCAAGATGGGGTGACTTGTGTGGCTCGGACCATGTTCTGTTACCCAGAATCCTTTGCAAACCTCAAAATTTGGCTAAAAAAACACATGTTCCTCACATTTCTGTGGCAGAAAGTTCTGGAATCTGAGAGGAGCCACAAATTACCTTCCACCCAGCGTTCCCTCAAGTCTCCCGATAAAAATTATACCTCACTTGTGTGGGTAGGCCTAGCGCCCGCGACAGAAAACGCCCCAAAGCGCAACGTGGACACATCCAATTTTTTAAAAGAAAACAGAGGTGTTTTTTGCTAAGTGCCTACCTGTAGATTTTGGCCTCTAGCTCAGCCGCCACCTAGGGAAACCTACCAAACCTGTGCATTTCTGAAAACTAGAGACCTAGGGGAATCCAAGATGGGGTGACTTGTGTGGCTCGGACCAGGTTCTGTTACCCAGAATCCTTTGCAAACCTCAAAATTTGGCTAAAAAAACACATGTTCCTCACATTTCTGTGGCAGAAAGTTCTGGAATCTTAGAAGAGCCACAAATTTCCTTCCACCCAGCGTTCCCCCACGTCTCCCGATAAAAATGATACCTCACTTGTGTGAGTAGGCCTAGCGCCCGCGACAGGAAACGCCCCAAAGCGCAACGTAGACACATCCAATTTTTTGAAAGAAAACAGAGGTGTTTTTTGCAAAGTGCCTACCTGTAGATTTTGGCCTGTAGCTCAGCCGGCACCTAAGGAAACCTACCAAACCTGTGCATTTCTGAAAACTAGAGACCTAGGGGTATCCAAGATGGGGTGACTTGTGTGGCTCGGACCAGGTTCTGTTACCCAGAATCCTTTGCAAACCTCAAAATTTGGCTAAAAAATCACATGTTCCTCACATTTCTGTGGCAAAATGTTCTGGAATCTGAGAGGAGCCACAAATTTCCTTCCACCCAGCCTTCCCCCAAGTCTCCCGATAAAAATGATACCTCACTTGTGTGGGTAGGCCTAGCGCCTGCGACAGGAAACCCCTCAAAGCGCAACGTGGACACATTCAATTTTTTAAAAGAAAACAGAGGTGTTTTTTGCTAAGTGCCTACCTGTAGATTTTGGCCTCTAGCTCAGCCGCCACCTAGGGAAACCTACCAAACCTGTGCATTTCTGAAAACTAGAGACCTAGGGGAATCCAAGATGGGGTGACTTGTGTGGCTCAGACCAGGTTCTGTTACCCAGAATCCTTTGCAAACCTCAAAATTTGGCTAAAAAAAACACATGTTCCTAACACTTCTGTGGAAGAAAGTTCTGGAATCTGAGAAGAGCCACAAATTTCCTTCCACCCAGCGTTCCCCCACGTCTCCCGATAAAAATGATACCTCACTTGTGTGGGTAGGCCTAGCGCCCGCGACAGGAAACGCCCCAAAGCGCAACGTGGACACATCCACATTTTTGAAAGAAAACAGAGGTGTTTTTTGCAAAGTGCCTACCTGTAGATTTTGGCCTCTAGCTCAGCCGGAACCTAGGGAAACCTACCAAACCTGTGCATTTCTGAAAACTAGAGACCTAGGGGAATCCAAGATGGGGTGACTTGTGTGGCTCGGACCAGGTTCTGTTACCCAGAATCCTTTGCAAACCTCAAAATTTGGCTAAAAAAACACATGTTCCTCACATTTCTGTGGCAGAAAGTTCTGGAATCTGAGAGGAGCCACAAATTTCCTTCCACCCAGCGTTCCCCCAAGTCTCCCGATAAAAATGATATCTCACTTGTGTGGGTAGGCCTAGCGCCTGCGACAGGAAACGCCCCAAAGCGCAACGTGGACACATCTAATTTTTTGAAAGAAAACAGAGGTGTTTTTTATAAAGTGCCTACCTGTAGATTTTGGCCTGTAGCTCAGCCGGCACCTAAGGAAACCTACCAAACCTGTGCATTTCTGAAAACTAGAGACCTAGGGGAATCCAAGATGGGGTGACTTGTATGGCTCGGACCAGGTTCTGTTACCCAGAATCCTTTGCAAACCTCAAAATTTGGCTAAAAAATCACATGTTCCTCACATTTCTGTGGCAAAAAGTTCTGGAATCTGAGAGGAGCCACAAATTACCTTCCACCCAGTGTTCCCCAAAGTCTCCCGATAAAAATGATACCTCACTTGTGTGGGTAGGCCTAGCGCCTGCCACAGGAAACGCCCCAAAGCGCAACGTGGACCATCCAATTTTTTGAAAGAAAACAGAGGTGTTTTTTGCAAAGTGCCTACCTGTAGATTTTGGCCTGTAGCTCAGCCGGCACCTAAGGAAACCTACCAAACCTGTGCATTTCTGAAAACTAGAGACCTAGGGGAATCCAAGATGGGGTGACTTGTGTGACTCGGACCAGGTTCTGTTACCCAGAATCCTTTGCAAACCTCAAAATTTGGCTAAAAAAACACATGTTCCTCACATTTCTGTGGCAGAAAGTTCTGGAATCTGAGAGGAGCCACAAATTTCCTTCCACCCAGCGTTCCCCCATGTCTCCCGATACAAATGATACCTCACTTGTGTGGGTAGGCCTAGAGCCCGCGACAGGAAACGCCCCAAAGCGCAACGTGGACACATCCAAATTTTTGAAAGAAAACAGAGGTGTTTTTTGCAAAGTGCCTACCTGTAGATTTTGGCCTGTAGCTCATCCGGCACCCGGGGAAACCTACCAAACCTGTGCATTTCTAAAAACTAGAGACCTAGGGGAGTCCAAGATGGGGTGACTTGTGTGGCTCGGACCAGGTTCTGTTACCCAGAATCCTTTGCAAACCTCAAAATATTGGCTAAAAAATCACATGTTCCTCACATTTCTGTGGCAGAAAGTTCTGGAATCTGAGAGGAGCCACAAATTTCCTTCCACCCAGCGTTCCCCCAAGTCTCCCGATAAATATGATACCTCACTTGTGTGGGTAGGCCTAGCGCCTGCGACAGGAAACGCCCCAAAGCGCAACGTGGACACATCCAATTTTTTGAAAGAAAACAGAGGTGTTTTTTGCAAAGTGCCTACCTGTAGATTTTGGCCTGTAGCTCAGCCGGCACCTAAGGAAACCTACCAATACCTGTGCATTTCTGAAAACTAGAGACCTAGGGGAATCCAAAATGGGGTGACTTGTGTGGCTCGGACCAGGTTCTGTTACCCAGAATCCTTTGCAAACCTCAAAATTTGGCTAAAAAATCACATGTTCCTCACATTTCTGTGGCAAAAAGTTCTGGAATCTGAGAGGAGCCACAAATTACCTTCCACCCAGCGTTCCCCAAAGTCTCCCGATAAAAATGATACCTCACTTGTGTGGGTAGGCCTAGCGCCTGCAACAGGAAACGCCCCAAAGCGCAACGTGGACACATCCAATTTTTTTAAAGAAAACAGAGGTGTTTTTTGCAAAGTGCCTACCTGTAGATTTTGGTCTGTAGCTCAGCTGGAACCTAGGGAAACCTACCAAACCTGTGCATTTCTGAAAACTAGAGACCTAGGGGAATCCAAGATGGGGTGACTTGTGTGGCTCAGACCAGGTTCTGTTACCAGAATCCTTTGCAAACCTCACAATTTGGCTAAAAAATCACATGTTCCTCACATTTCTGTGGCAAAAAGTTCTGGAATCTGAGAAGAGCCACAAATTTCCTTCCATCCAGCGTTCCCCCAAGTCTCCCGATAAAAATGATACCTCACGTGTGTGGGTAGGCCTAGCGCCTACGACAGGAAACGCCCCAAAGCGCAACGTGGACACATCCAATTTTTTGAAAGAAAACAGAGGTGTTTTTTGCAAAGTGCCTACCTGTAGATTTAGGCCAGTAGCTCAGCCGGAACATAGGGAAACCTACCAAATCTGTGCATTTCTGAAAACTAGAGACCTAGGGGAATCCAAGATGGGGTGTCTTGTGTGGCTCGGACCAGGTTCTGTTACCCAGAATCCTTTGCAAACCTCAAAATTTGGCTAAAAAAAACATGTTCCTCACATTTCTGTGGCAGAAAGTTCTGGAATCTGAGAGGAGCCACAAATTTCCTTCCACCCAGCGTTCCCCCACGTCTCCCGATAAAAATGATGCCTAACTTGTGTGGGTAGGCCTAGCGCCTGCGACAGGAAACGCCCCAAAGCGCAACGTGGACACATACAATTTTTTTTAAGAAAACAGAGGTGTTTTTTGCAAAGTGCCTACCTGTAGATTTTGGCCTGTAGCTCAGCCGGAACCTAGGGAAACCTACCAAACCTGTGCATTTCTAAAAACTAGAGACCTAGGGGAATCCAAGATGGGGTGACTTGTGTGGCTCAGACCAGGTTCTGTTACCCAGAATCTTTTGCAAACCTCAAAATTTGGCTAAAAAATCACATGTTCCTCACATTTCTGTGGCAAAAAGTTCTGGAATCTGAGAGGAGCCACAAATTTCCTTCCACCCAGCGTTCCCCCAAGTCTCCCGATAAAAATGATACCTCACTTGTGTGGGTAGGCCTAGCGCCTGCGACAGGAAACGCCCCAAAGCGCAACGTGGACACATCCAATTTTTTTAAAGAAAACAGAGGTGTTTTTTGCAAAGTGCCTACCTGTAGATTTTGGCCTGTAGCTCAGCCGGCACCCAAGGAAACCTACCAAACCTGTGCATTTCTGAAAACTAGAGACCTAGGGGAATCCAAGATGGGGTGACTTGTGTGGCTCGGACCAGGTTCTGTTACCCAGAATCCTTTGCAAACCTCAAAATTTGGCTAAAAAAACACATGTTCCTCACATTTCTGTGGCAGAAAATTCTGGAATCTGAGAGGAGCCACGAATTTCCTTCCACCCAGCGTTCCCCCACATCTCCCGATAAAAATGACACCTCACTTGTGTGGGTAGGCCTAGCGCCCGCGACAGGAAACGCCCCAAAGCGCAACGTGGACACATCCAAATTTTTTAAAGAAAACAGAGGTGTTTTTTGCAAAGTGCCTAACTGTAGATTTTGGCCTGTAGCTCAGCCGGCACCTAGGGAAACCTACCAAACCTGTGCATTTCTAAAAACTAGAGACCTGGGGGAGTCCAAGATGGGGTGACTTGTGTGGCTCGGACCAGGTTCTGTTACCCAGAATCCTTTGCAAACCTCAAAATTTGGCTAAAAAAACACATGTTCCTCACATTTCTGTGGCAGAAAGTTCTGGAATCTGAGAGGAGCCTCAAATTACCTTCCACCCAGCGTTCCCTCAAGTCTCCCGATAAAAATGATACCTCACTTGTGTGGGTAGGCCTAGCGCCCGCAACAGGAAACGCCCCAAAGCGCAACGTGGACACATCCAATTTTTTTAAAGAAAACAGAGGTGTTTTTTGCTAAGTGCCTACCTGTAGATTTTGGCCTCTAGCTCAGCCGCCACCTAGGGAAACCTACCAAACCTGTGCATTTCTGAAAACTAGAGACCTAGGGGAATCCAAGATGGGGTGACTTGTGTGGCTCAGACCAGGTTCTGTTACCCAGAATCTTTTGCAAACCTCAAAATTTGGCTAAAAAATCACATGTTCCTCACATTTCTGTGGCAAAAAGTTCTGGAATCTGAGAGGAGCCACAAATTTCCTTCCACCCAGCGTTCCCCCAAGTCTCCCGATAAAAATGATACCTCACTTGTGTGGGTAGGCCTAGCGCCTGCGACAGGAAACGCCCCAAAGCGCAACGTGGACACATCCAATTTTTTTAAAGAAAACAGAGGTGTTTTTTGCAAAGTGCCTACCTGTAGATTTTGGCCTGTAGCTCAGCCGGCACCCAAGGAAACCTACCAAACCTGTGCATTTCTGAAAACTAGAGACCTAGGGGAATCCAAGATGGGGTGACTTGTGTGGCTCGGACCAGGTTCTGTTACCCAGAATCCTTTGCAAACCTCAAAATTTGGCTAAAAAAACACATGTTCCTCACATTTCTGTGGCAGAAAATTCTGGAATCTGAGAGGAGCCACGAATTTCCTTCCACCCAGCGTTCCCCCACATCTCCCGATAAAAATGACACCTCACTTGTGTGGGTAGGCCTAGCGCCCGCGACAGGAAACGCCCCAAAGCGCAACGTGGACACATCCAAATTTTTTAAAGAAAACAGAGGTGTTTTTTGCAAAGTGCCTAACTGTAGATTTTGGTCTGTAGCTCAGCCGGCACCTAGGGAAACCTACCAAACCTGTGCATTTCTAAAAACTAGAGACCTGGGGGAGTCCAAGATGGGGTGACTTGTGTGGCTCGGACCAGGTTCTGTTACCCAGAATCCTTTGCAAACCTCAAAATTTGGCTAAAAAAACACATGTTCCTCACATTTCTGTGGCAGAAAGTTCTGGAATCTGAGAGGAGCCTCAAATTACCTTCCACCCAGCGTTCCCTCAAGTCTCCCGATAAAAATGATACCTCACTTGTGTGGGTAGGCCTAGCGCCCGCAACAGGAAACGCCCCAAAGCGCAACGTGGACACATCCAATTTTTTTAAAGAAAACAGAGGTGTTTTTTGCTAAGTGCCTACCTGTAGATTTTGGCCTCTAGCTCAGCCGCCACCTAGGGAAACCTACCAAACCTGTGCATTTCTGAAAACTAGAGACCTAGGGGAATCCAAGATGGGGTGACTTGTGTGGCTCAGACCAGGTTCTGTTACCCAGAATCCTTTGCAAACCTCAAAATTTGGCTAAAAAAAACACATATTCCTCACACTTCTGTGGCAGAAAGTTCTGGAATCTGAGAAGAGCCACAAATTTCCTTCCACCCAGCGTTCCCCCACGTCTCCCGATAAAAATGATACCTCACTTGTGTGGGTAGGCCTAGCGCCCGCGACAGCAAACGCCCCAAAGCGCAACGTGGACACATCCACATTTTTGAAAGAAAACAGAGGTGTTTTTTGCAAATTGCCTACCTGTAGATTTTGGCCTCTAGCTCAGCCGGAACCTAGGGAAACCTACCAAACCTCTGCATTTCTGAAAACTAGAGACCTAGGGGAATCCAAGATGGGGTGACTTGTGTGGCTCGGACCAGGATCTGTTACCCAGAATCCTTTGCAAACCTCAAAATTTGGATAAAAAAACACATGGTCCTCACATTTCTGTGGCAGAAAGTTCTGGAATCTGAGAGGAACCACAAATCTCCTTCCACCCAGCGTTCCCCCACGTCTCCCGATAAAAATGATACCTCACTTGTGTGAGTAGGCCTAGCGCCCGCGACAGGAAACGCCCCAAAGCGCAACGTAGACACATCCAATTTTTTGAAAGAAAACAGAGGTGTTTTTTGCAAAGTGCCTACCTGTAGATTTTGGCCTGTAGCTCAGCCGGCACCTAAGGAAACCTACCAAACCTGTGCATTTCTGAAAACTAGAGACCTAGGGGTATCCAAGATGGGTTGACTTGTGTGGCTCGGACCAGGTTCTGTTACCCAGAATCCTTTGCAAACCTCAAAATTTGGCTAAAAAATCACATGTTCCTCACATTTCTGTGGCAAAAAGTTCTGGAATCTGAGAGGAGCCACAAATTTCCTTCCACCCAGCGTTCCCCCAAGTCTCCCGATAAAAATGATACCTCACTTGTGTGGGTAGGCCTAGCGCCTGCGACAGGAAACCCCTCAAAGCGCAACGTGGACACATCCAATTTTTTGAAAGAAAACAGAGTTGTTTTTTGCAAAGTGCCTATCTGTAGATTTTGGCCTGTAGCTCAGCCGGCACCTAAGGAAACCTACCAAACCTGTGCATTTCTGAAAACTAGAGACCTAGGGGAATCCAAGATGGGGTGACTTGTGTGGCTCGGACCATGTTCTGTTACCCAGAATCCTTTGCAAACCTCAAAATTTGGCTAAAAAAACACATGTTCCTCACATTTCTGTGGCAGAAAGTTCTGGAATCTGAGAGGAGCCACAAATTACCTTCCACCCAGCGTTCCCTCAAGTCTCCCGATAAAAATGATACCTCACTTGTGTGGGTAGGCCTAGCGCCCGCGACAGAAAACGCCCCAAAGCGCAACGTGGACACATCCAATTTTTTAAAAGAAAACAGAGGTGTTTTTTGCTAAGTGCCTACCTGTAGATTTTGGCCTCTAGCTCAGCCGCCACCTAGGGAAACCTACCAAACCTGTGCATTTCTGAAAACTAGAGACCTAGGGGAATCCAAGATGGGGTGACTTGTGTGGCTCGGACCAGGTTCTGTTACCCAGAATCCTTTGCAAACCTCAAAATTTGGCTAAAAAAACACATGTTCCTCACATTTCTGTGGCAGAAAGTTCTGGAATCTGAGAGGAGCCACAAATTACCTTCCACCCAGCGTTCCCTCAAGTCTCCCGATAAAAATTATACCTCACTTGTGTGGGTAGGCCTAGCGCCCGCGACAGAAAACGCCCCAAAGCGCAACGTGGACACATCCAATTTTTTAAAAGAAAACAGAGGTGTTTTTTGCTAAGTGCCTACCTGTAGATTTTGGCCTCTAGCTCAGCCGCCACCTAGGGAAACCTACCAAACCTGTGCATTTCTGAAAACTAGAGACCTAGGGGAATCCAAGATGGGGTGACTTGTGTGGCTCGGACCAGGTTCTGTTACCCAGAATCCTTTGCAAACCTCAAAATTTGGCTAAAAAAACACATGTTCCTCACCATTTCTGTGGCAGAAAGTTCTGGAATCTTAGAAGAGCCACAAATTTCCTTCCACCCAGCGTTCCCCCACGTCTCCCGATAAAAATGATACCTCACTTGTGTGAGTAGGCCTAGCGCCCGCGACAGGAAACGCCCCAAAGCGCAACGTAGACACATCCAATTTTTTGAAAGAAAACAGAGGTGTTTTTTGCAAAGTGCCTACCTGTAGATTTTGGCCTGTAGGTCAGCCGGCACCTAAGGAAACCTACCAAACCTGTGCATTTCTGAAAACTAGAGACCTAGGGGTATCCAAGATGGGGTGACTTGTGTGGCTCGGACCAGGTTCTGTTACCCAGAATCCTTTGCAAACCTCAAAATGTGGCTAAAAAAAACACATGGTCCTCACATTTCTGTGGCAGAAAGTTCTGGAATCTGAGAGGAACCACAAATTTCCTTCCACCCAGCGTTCCCCCACGTCTCCCGATAAAAATGATACCTCACTTGTGTGAGTAGGCCTAGCGCCCGCGACAGGAAACGCCTCAAAGCGCAACGTAGACACATCCAATTTTTTGAAAGAAAACAGAGGTGTTTTTTGCAAAGTGCCTACCTGTAGATTTTGGCCTGTAGCTCAGCCGCCACCCAAGGAAACCTACCAAACCTGTGCATTTCTGAAAACTAGAGACCTAGGGGAATCCAAGATGGGGTGACTTGTGTGGCTCGGACCAGGTTCTGTTACCCAGAATCCTTTGCAAACCTCAAAATTTGGCTAAAAAAACACATGTTCCTCACATTTCTGTGGCAGAAAATTCTGGAATCTGAGAGGAGCCACGAATTTCCTTCCACCCAGCGTTCCCCCACATCTCCCGATAAAAATGACACCTCACTTGTGTGGGTAGGCCTAGCGCCCGCGACAGGAAACGCCCCAAAGCGCAACGTGGACACATCCAAATTTTTTAAAGAAAACAGAGGTGTTTTTTGCAAAGTGCCTAACTGTAGATTTTGGCCTGTAGCTCAGCCGGCACCTAGGGAAACCTACCAAACCTGTGCATTTCTAAAAACTAGAGACCTGGGGGAGTCCAAGATGGGGTGACTTGTGTGGCTCGGACCAGGTTCTGTTACCCAGAATCCTTTGCAAACCTCAAAATTTGGCTAAAAAAACACATGTTCCTCACATTTCTGTGGCAGAAAGTTCTGGAATCTGAGAGGAGCCTCAAATTACCTTCCACCCAGCGTTCCCTCAAGTCTCCCGATAAAAATGATACCTCACTTGTGTGGGTAGGCCTAGCGCCCGCAACAGGAAACGCCCCAAAGCGCAACGTGGACACATGCAATTTTTTTAAAGAAAACAGAGGTGTTTTTTGCTAAGTGCCTACCTGTAGATTTTGGCCTCTAGCTCAGCCGCCACCTAGGGAAACCTACCAAACCTGTGCATTTCTGAAAACTAGAGACCTAGGGGAATCCAATATGGGGTGACTTGTGTGGCTCAGACCAGGTTTTGTTACCCAGAATCCTTTGCAAACCTCAAAATTTGGCTAAAAAAACACATGTTCCTCACACTTCTGTGGCAGAAAGTTCTGGAATCTGAGAAGAGCCACAAATTTCCTTCCACCCAGCGTTCCCCCACGTCTCCCGATAAAAATGATACCTCACTTGTGTGGGTAGGCCTAGCGCCCGCGACAGCAAACGCCCCAAAGCGCAACGTGGACACATCCACATTTTTGAAAGAAAACAGAGGTGTTTTTTGCAAAGTGCCTACCTGTAGATTTTGGCCTCTAGCTCAGCCGGAACCTAGGGAAACCTACCAAACCTCTGCATTTCTGAAAACTAGAGACCTAGGGGAATCCAAGATGGGGTGACTTGTGTGGCTCAGACCAGGTTCTGTTACCCAGAATCTTTTGCAAACCTCAAAATTTGGCTAAAAAATCACATGTTCCTCACATTTCTGTGGCAAAAAGTTCTGGAATCTGAGAGGAGCCACAAATTTCCTTCCACCCAGCGTTCCCCCAAGTCTCCCGATAAAAATGATACCTCACTTGTGTGGGTAGGCCTAGCGCCTGCGACAGGAAACACCCCAAAGCGCAACGTGGACACATCCAATTTTTTTAAAGAAAACAGAGGTGTTTTTTGCAAAGTGCCTACCTGTAGATTTTGGCCTGTAGCTCAGCCGGCACCCAAGGAAACCTACCAAACCTGTGCATTTCTGAAAACTAGAGACCTAGGGGAATCCAAGATGGGGTGACTTGTGTGGCTCGGACCAGGTTCTGTTACCCAGAATCCTTTGCAAACCTCAAAATTTGGCTAAAAAAACACATGTTCCTCACATTTCTGTGGCAGAAAATTCTGGAATCTGAGAGGAGCCACGAATTTCCTTCCACCCAGCGTTCCCCCACATCTCCCGATAAAAATGACACCTCACTTGTGTGGGTAGGCCTAGCGCCCGCGACAGGAAACGCCCCAAAGCGCAACGTGGACACATCCAAATTTTTTAAAGAAAACAGAGGTGTTTTTTGCAAAGTGCCTAACTGTAGATTTTGGCCTGTAGCTCAGCCGGCACCTAGGGAAACCTACCAAACCTGTGCATTTCTAAAAACTAGAGACCTGGGGGAGTCCAAGATGGGGTGACTTGTGTGGCTCGGACCAGGTTCTGTTACCCAGAATCCTTTGCAAACCTCAAAATTTGGCTAAAAAAACACATGTTCCTCACATTTCTGTGGCAGAAAGTTCTGGAATCTGAGAGGAGCCTCAAATTACCTTCCACCCAGCGTTCCCTCAAGTCTCCCGATAAAAATGATACCTCACTTGTGAGGGTAGGCCTAGCGCCCGCAACAGGAAACGCCCCAAAGCGCAACGTGGACACATCCAATTTTTTTAAAGAAAACAGAGGTGTTTTTTGCAAAGTGCCTACCTGTAGATTTTGGCCTGTAGCTCAGCTGGCACCTAAGGAAACCAACCAAACCTGTGCATTTCTGAAAACTAGAGACCTAGGGGAATCCAAGATGGAGTGACTTGTGTGGCTCGGACCAGGTTCTGTTACCCAGAATCCTTTGCAAACCTCAAAATTTGGCTAAAAAATCACATGTTCCTCACATTTCTGTGGCAGAAAGTTCTGGAATCTGAGAGGAGCCACAAATTTCCGTCCACCCAGCGGTCCCGCACGTCTCCCGATAAAAATGATACCTCACTTGTGTGGGTAGGCCTAGCGCCCGCGACAGGAAACGCCCCAAAGCGCAACGTGGACACATACAAATTTTTGAAAGAAAACAGAGGTGTTTTTTGCAAAGTGCCTAACTGTAGATTTTGGCCTGTAGCTCAGCCGGAACCTAGGGAAACCTACCAAACCTGTGCATTTCTGAAAACTAGAGACCTAGGGGAATCCAAGATGGGGTGACTTGTGTGGCCCGGACCAGGTTCTGTTACCCAGAATCCTTTGCAAACCTCAAAATTTTGGCTAAAAAAACACATGTTCCTCACATTTCTGTGGCAGAAAGTTCTGGAATCTGAGAGGAGCCTCAAATTACCTTCCACCCAGCGTTCCCTCAAGTCTCCCGATAAAAATGATACCTCACTTGTGAGGGTAGGCCTAGCGCCCGCAACAGGAAACGCCCCAAAGCGCAACGTGGACACATCCAATTTTTTTAAAGAAAACAGAGGTGTTTTTTGCAAAGTGCCTACCTGTAGATTTTGGCCTGTAGCTCAGCTGGCACCTAAGGAAACCAACCAAACCTGTGCATTTCTGAAAACTAGAGACCTAGGGGAATCCAAGATGGAGTGACTTGTGTGGCTCGGACCAGGTTCTGTTACCCAGAATCCTTTGCAAACCTCAAAATTTGGCTAAAAAATCACATGTTCCTCACATTTCTGTGGCAGAAAGTTCTGGAATCTGAGAGGAGCCACAAATTTCCGTCCACCCAGCGGTCCCGCACGTCTCCCGATAAAAATGATACCTCACTTGTGTGGGTAGGCCTAGCGCCCGCGACAGGAAACGCCCCAAAGCGCAACGTGGACACATACAAATTTTTGAAAGAAAACAGAGGTGTTTTTTGCAAAGTGCCTAACTGTAGATTTTGGCCTGTAGCTCAGCCGGAACCTAGGGAAACCTACCAAACCTGTGCATTTCTGAAAACTAGAGACCTAGGGGAATCCAAGATGGGGTGACTTGTGTGGCCCGGACCAGGTTCTGTTACCCAGAATCCTTTGCAAACCTCAAAATTTGGCTAAAAAAACACATGTTCCTCACATTTCTGTGGCAGAAAGTTCTGGAATCTGAGAGGAGCCACAAATTTCCTTCCAACCAGCGTTCCCCCACGTCTCCCGATAAAAATGTTACCTCACTTGTGTGGGTAGGACTAGCGCCCGCAACAGGAAACGCCCCAAAGCGCAACGTGGACACATCCAAATTTTTGAAAGAAAACAGAGATGTTTTTTGCAAAGTGCCTACCTGTAGATTTTGGCCTCTAGCTCAGCCGCCACCTAGGGAAACCTACCAAACCTGTGCATTTCTGAAAACTAGAGACCTAGGGGAATCCAAGATGGGGTGACTTGTGTGGCTCAGACCAGGTTCTGTTACCCAGAATCCTTTGCAAACCTCAAAATTTGGCTAAAAAAAACACATGTTCCTCACACTTCTGTGGCAGAAAGTTCTGGAATCTGAGAAGAGCCACAAATTTCCTTCCACCCAGCGTTCCCCCACGTCTCCCGATAAAAATGATACCTCACTTGTGTGGGTAGGCCTAGCGCCCGCGACAGCAAACGCCCCAAAGCGCAACGTGGACACATCCACATTTTTGAAAGAAACCAGAGGTGTTTTTTGCAAAGTGCCTACCTGTAGATTTTGGCCTCTAGCTCAGCCGGAACCTAGGGAAACCTACCAAACCTCTGCATTTCTGAAAACTAGAGACCTAGGGGAATCCAAGATGGGGTGACTTGTGTGGCTCGGACCAGGATCTGTTACCCAGAATCCTTTGCAAACCTCAAAATTTGGATAAAAAAAACACATGGTCCTCACATTTCTGTGGCAGAAAGTTCTGGAATCTGAGAGGAACCACAAATTTCCTTCCACCCAGCGTTCCCCCACGTCTCCCGATAAAAATGATACCTCACTTGTGTGAGTAGGCCTAGCGCCCGCGACAGGAAACGCCCCAAAGCGCAACGTAGACACATCCAATTTTTTGAAAGAAAACAGAGGTGTTTTTTTGCAAAGTGCCTACCTGTAGATTTTGGCCTGTAGCTCAGCCGGCACCTAAGGAAACCTACCAAACCTGTGCATTTCTGAAAACTAGAGACCTAGGGGTATCCAAGATGGGTTGACTTGTGTGGCTCGGACCAGGTTCTGTTACCCAGAATCCTTTGCAAACCTCAAAATTTGGCTAAAAAAATCACATGTTCCTCACATTTCTGTGGCAAAAAGTTCTGGAATCTGAGAGGAGCCACAAATTTCCTTCCACCCAGCGTTCCCCCAAGTCTCCCGATAAAAATGATACCTCACTTGTGTGGGTAGGCCTAGCGCCTGCGACAGGAAACCCCTCAAAGCGCAACGTGGACACATCCAATTTTTTGAAAGAAAACAGAGTTGTTTTTTGCAAAGTGCCTATCTGTAGATTTTGGCCTGTAGCTCAGCCGGCACCTAAGGAAACCTACCAAACCTGTGCATTTCTGAAAACTAGAGACCTAGGGGAATCCAAGATGGGGTGACTTGTGTGGCTCGGACCATGTTCTGTTACCCAGAATCCTTTGCAAACCTCAAAATTTGGCTAAAAAAACACATGTTCCTCACATTTCTGTGGCAGAAAGTTCTGGAATCTGAGAGGAGCCACAAATTACCTTCCACCCAGCGTTCCCTCAAGTCTCCCGATAAAAATTATACCTCACTTGTGTGGGTAGGCCTAGCGCCCGCGACAGAAAACGCCCCAAAGCGCAACGTGGACACATCCAATTTTTTAAAAGAAAACAGAGGTGTTTTTTGCTAAGTGCCTACCTGTAGATTTTGGCCTCTAGCTCAGCCGCCACCTAGGGGAAACCTACCAAACCTGTGCATTTCTGAAAACTAGAGACCTAGGGGAATCCAAGATGGGGTGACTTGTGTGGCT